>NC_037329.1:112215364-112518394 GCF_002263795.3 Bos taurus
CAAATGTTTTTAGGCTGAGTATTGAGTATTCAGTATTAGTATTAGTATTGAGTATTCAATCATAGGATGATTCATAGTTCTCATAACAGTTGACTAGCTTCTGGGTTGGGGGATATCTGAGTAAGATAGAAGGATAGTATTAAAAAAAAAGTTTTTAACCTCATTTTAAGCAACTGAATACTAGAGGTGGGGGGATTGGGGTGAGAGGGAATTCTTGAAGTCTAAATGAAACATAGGAGTTCCCCAGTTGAGGCTAGTGGTAAAGAATCTAATGCAGATTAGATTCTTTATCTAATGCAGGAGACTCAAAAGACGCAGATTTGATCCCTGAGTTGGGAAGATCCCCCCTGGAGTAGGAAATGGCAACACACTCCAGAATTTTCTTGCCTGGAAAATTCCATGGGCAGAGAAGCCTGGCAGGCTACACTCCCTGGGGCCACAAAGAGTCAGACGTGACTGAGCACGAGCACACAAGCACACAAATGAAGCACAATTTTTCAATAGATACATTTTTAAAATGTTTTCTTTGAATTCTAGGCATTTTGTCTCACTAAACCTCTTTTTATTGTTGGCACATTTTTGAGTGTCTGGGTGTCAAGTCTCCAATTCTCATGCATCTCAGAGAGAGGGGGATAGTTGGGGAAGAGGTTTTACACATGTGGTATAAGATATCACAACTGGTAGGAGTCCTTAGCAGTGCCTTGCATAGGGAGAGGAGGCTAGCTGAGCTGAAGTTCCCTTCAGCTCTCCAGTGCTATGGTTGTCAGGAAGCCGGTGTCTTTTGTATTAGCCATCCCTTGTGTGTGCCTGTCAGACTTTCTTCTTTTGGAAAACTGTCCCTTCCACCATGATAGTGGGATATCAGCCATGCTTTTCTTGACCTAGCGTGGGCACATGACCTAAGATTGGCCAATCAGAGTAGCTCTTTACTCTGGTCACGTTTATTGGAGTAGCCATGAGCATGTGACTCAAGCAAGTCCCACCAGAGCCCTTCCATGAGATTTTTATATTGAGAATACTGGAAGATAGTCTCTTTCTTCCTCCAGAATCAGAAGATAGACAAGGGGTGCTTGGGGCCATGAATAGAGTCTTCAGGTCAGATGGAGAAAGTGCCTGAGACTAAAACCGAGCAGTGGTGAATGGAAAGATGAAGAGGGAGCGAGTTCAAGTGTCACAAACAGCCCCAGATCTCACTATCCTTGAAGCAAGATGCACATATCAGACTTCCCAGCCAACACATTGCCTTTTTGGCTGAAATGCTAGTCTGAGTTTTATTTCCATCTCTTTCAGTCAACACAACTTCCAATTTTTTTTCCTCATTTTCACCAAATTTTGATAGAAAACTTAGATATAAATTCATGTATGGGTTCCGTCCACCACCAAACATTGGCAGCTCCTCATAGAGGACAGTTAGGTAGCTTTCCTGGACTCTCTTAAATTTGTAACAGAAGACTTTTAATTCTTCAAGTACAGATTACCATCCAGAAAAAAAAAAAATCAAAGCATATGTTTGCATCTGTGATAAGAACAAACAGTAATAAGAATAGTTGCTTAATGGGAATTTTACTTTATAACAACCTTCTTACCTACCTGGAAGAATAACTTTCAGACAAAGCTCTGTTCTCATACATAACCAAAAAACCTATTTTCTTCCTTAGGTTGGGAAACAAGCAGAAATATTTATTTTTATTTCTTGGAATTAGAAAGAAAATTCATAAGTTGCAGAGGTTGGTGACCTGTATTTGTGACTTGCACAAACTGCTTCTACTTCTTTCTGAATGTTGAAAATAGTGGGGTTGTTGTCTGGTCATTTAAGCCAATCCTGAAGATGAGTCATTAGATTTAAACCCCAGGAAGTGAAGACTCAGAGGGAGAGGAGTTGAGTCTGTGACCTCCTTTTCCATCCTTGCTTAGTGTAATGAAGAAAGAAAATCTAACCCGAGGATAAACTGGAAACACTGGAGGGGTCCTAACTTCAGACCCACTTCTATCATGTTTAAGAAACTGAATAATAAAGTCTGTTAGCCTCTCTCAGTTTCCTTATTCAAATGAGTAAGAGTTCTCATGATAATTCCATGAAAAATCTTGAATTGATGAAGCAGCCATCAGCAGACATTTTTAGTGATCTTAACACACAAAGGCTTGAAATGCCACTTAAGGAGCAAATCGGCGTGTCTCTGGGGAAAAATAACCACTTAGCCTTGAAATCCTAACTGTATTTCTGCCAAGTCAGGTGGGTCTGAGAAGTCCTAGAACTCTGTTTTATAGGATAGCATTCCTTTTCTTCATCCCCTTTAGCTACTTAGTGAAAAAGACCAAATGCCATATCATAATGCTCTGGGGCAAATCAGAAACTTCAAGCTGGAAGAAAACTTATTCACTTTCCAGATGAAGACAGAGTGACTCACAGGAGTTTTGAAACTTGCTCAAGGTCTCATAAAGGTCTTATAATTTTTAAGGATGGCTCAGTCACCAGGGGTGATGCTAAAGTATTTAGCATTTGTCATAAATTCTGCCCAACAGATTGCACTGGCATTTTTTTCAAAGTATGTGCCTTACAATACTGGTGAACAGAGGCTCTGGGCATAGATTTTGCTAGACAGATGAATTTAGAAAGTAGCATGTACTGTATCTTTTCTTGGAACATACTGACAACACAGATTCTACAGTAAAAACTACATTTGACTACATTTATCAGAGAATTTGGGCTTTCTTTACCTATGTGGCTCAGTGGTAAAGATTCTGCCTGCCAATGCAGGAGATGCAGCTTTGATCTCTGGGTCTGGAAGATCCCCTGGAGGAGGAAATAGCTACACATTCCAGTATTCTTGCCTAGGAAATCCCATGAACAAAGGAGCCTGGCGGCCTATAGTCCATTGGATCACAAGAGTTAGACACAGCTTAGCAACTAAATAACAACAGCAACAAAAATCAGCATATTAAATGACAAACCTAGACAGCATATTAAAAAGTAGAGACATTACTTTACCAACAAAGGTCGGTCTAGTCAAAGCTATGGTTTTTCCAGTAGTCCAGTATGGATAAAGAATTGATGTTTTTGAACTGTGGTGTTGGAGAAGACTCTTGATAGTCCCTTGGACTACAAGGAGTTCCAACCAATCCATCCTAAAGGAAATCAGTCCTGAATATTCATTGGAAGGACTGATGCTAAAGCCGAAGCTCCAATACTTTGGCCACCTGATTTGAAGCATTGACTCATTAGAAAAGATCCTGATGCTAGGAAAGACTGAAGGCAGGAGGGAGAAGGGGATAACAGTGGATGAGATGGTTGGATGGCATCACCGACTCAATGGGCATGAGTTTGAGCAAGCTCTGGGAGTTGGTGATGGACAGGGAAGCCTGATGAGCTACAGTCCATAGGGTCACAAAGAGTCCGACATGAGTAAGTGACTGAGCTGAACTCAACAACAATCAGAGAATTTGCCCAATATATTTGACCAAGGAACACTTGTTGTGTGGAACATCCACTAACTTGAGATCAAAAGTGGGAAAACTGATATTAGCTGTTTGGTGTTTGTTCTGCCACAAGAACTCAGTCTCCTGGGTACATTTTTCACTTTTGTCCTGGGATTTATTGGGCCAGTCTAGATTTTATTTAAAATTCTAAATTAAAAATTAAACATTCCACTGAAGGAAAAATTCAGGTATATTGTTTCTGGTGTTTTTATAGCACATCTTAGGAAATACCAAAGTACCATAACCCAGTGAAAGTTAGCCTGTGGTTCTTGGAATCAAACAATCTGACAATTAACTATCTGAGTAAACTTGAAATATGAATCCATGAGTCAGGATGAACAAACCAGCTCTGCATGGGTGTGCCTAGCAGACTTAGGAGTCATTAATAATCCTATGTGGGTCTATTAGCCAACACTACCGAACATCTTCCAGTGAAATTGCTACATCTCTCTAGAAATCATTTCAGATGCCTCAGGCAATGGCATAAGTGAATAAAAATGAAAAGGAGAGTGGTAGGAACCACATTGAACTGGGGAGTACTTGATCACTTAAAAGCAAAAAAATAAAAAGGTTTTTATCCTATGTCTTCCAAAGAAAACTCACCTGGGGACAGTATTAGTTACATGAGCTATCAGTGTACAGCCCTTGTCTTGAACTGAGAGATGTGCATGTGTGCTTACTTGCTTAGTTGTGTCCAACTCTGTGACTCCATGGACTGTAGCCCCCCAGGCTCCTCTGTCCATGGGATTCTCCAGACAAGAATACTGGAGTGGATTGCCATTGCCTCCTTCAGGGGATCTTCCTGAACCAGAGAAGGAACCCATGTCTCCTGCATTGCAGGCAGATTCTTTACTGCTGAGCCATCGGGGAGGCCCCGAAACTGAGACACAAGATTTAAGTAATAGCAGCCAGAATGATCCTAGAAAATAATAATGTTCTGCTATCTGGTAGGACTAGGGAACAGAGCAGATGGCTTATCAACATCATGATTTCTGATTCACGATTGCAAGCCATGAGTTTTATCTTACCAACAACATGCAGATTTGCCATTTCCATGAAATTGGCAGAGGGGAAAATGTATTTAGCATCCCAACTTGACTTATTATTATTGATTCTCTTAATGATTCATTATTGCAACCCACTCCAGTATTCTTGCCTGGAGAATCCCACAGACAGAGGAGCCTGGCGGGTTATAGTCCACGGAGTCGTGAAAGAGTCAGACACGACTTAACGACTAATATTAATGATTCAGAAGACACTAAAAGTGCCTGGTGATGCTTTGAGCAGTAGTCTCATTGTATCAGGGAAATCCAGAGGGGGACACAAGGAGGGATTTAATGCTCTTAGGAACTTGCTGTGATTAGGTTAGATCTTTAGAATCCACTGCCCACAATTTAGAACAAGAGAAGATTGCTAAAAAGTGAATGAAAGGTGGAAAGTCAGTAATCACATGAAAACTTAGCAGGACATGGGCTTATCTAGTTTGTAAGAGTTGCCAAGAAGCTGCTACCTAAAGCAGGTTTTCAAGAGAGGAAAGGTAATTTCTTTTTGGAAGAGGTTTTTAAATTAAGATAAATAATCCTATCATCAGTAATGGTGAGAGTACTTGCCTTCCTAGAGGCAGAAAAAGCCATGACCTGCGCTGGTTGCATTCAAGAGCATTACCAAATCTTCCTCTAGGAATTTCAGAACACAGGAAAATCTCTTTGTTAATTCTCTAGAAGCAATGATGTTTCTTCTCCAGCTTCAGAAACATTCCCATTAAGCCTGTTACTACTGTGCCATACCAAGTGTAGACACTTAATGTCACCCAGAAAAAAAAAAAAAAAAAAATGTGTTCACTGGAAGAACAGTAATACTGGCTAGCATTGACTGACTCTTTGCTGTATAGGGGAAAGGCACTGAACTGGTGCTTTGTGTATTTGTGTGTGTGTGTGTGTGTGTGTGTGTGTGTGTGTGTGTGTTCTTAGTTGCTCAGTCCTGTCTGATTCTTTGGGACTCCATGGACTGTAGCCCGCCAGGCTCCTCTGTCCATGGGATTCCTCAGGTAAGAATACTGGAGTGGGTTGCCATTTCCTTCTCCAGTGGATCTTCTCAACCCTAGGATAGAACCCATGTCTCTTGCATTGCAGGCAGAATCTTTACCATCTGAGCCACCAGATGGACTCTACAAAATATCATTAATTCTTACGGTGATCCCTATTTCTTAGGTAAGGAGACTGAGCCTCAGAGAGGTTCATACCTCCTCCATGGTGACATGACAAAGTGACAGGGCCAGGATCATATGCTTTTTTTTTTTAATTGTAGTAAAAGTCACATAATATAAAACATACTATTTTAACCATATTAACTGAACAGTTCAGTGGCACTAAGTACATTCACATAGTTGTATGAATGTACAATGAAACTCTCACCATCATCCATCTCCTGAATTATTCATCTTCCTAAACTAAAACTTGGTCTCCATTGAACACTAACTCCCCATTCCCCCTCCCCACCCTCTCTACCCTCTAGCTCCTGGTATCTACCAATGTACTTTCTGACTGTATGAATTTAACAAGTCTAGGCATTTTGAATAAGTGGAATAAAACAGAATTTGTCTGTCCCTAATGTGTTTGGAATGTGTTTTTTTTTTTTTTTTTACTATAGAATAAAGTTTCTTTATTGTTTACATATTTTTCTGTTTATAAAAATTACAAATGTTGAAAGCATAGAAATTATAAAAAGGGAAATCAAAAGAACCTATAAATAATTTCATCATCCATTGGTAAGCCCTGGATTGGAAGAATCAATATAGTGAAAAAGAATATACTACCCAAAGCAATTTATAGATTCAATGCAATCCCTATCAAGCTACCAACAGTATTCTTCACAGAACTAGAACAAATAATTTCACAATTTGTATGGAAATACAAAAAACCTCGAATAGCCAAAGCTATCTTGAGAAAGAATGGAACTGGAGGAATCAACCTGTCTGACTTCAAGCTCTACTACAAAGCCACAGTCATCAAGACAGTATGGTACTGGCACAAAGACAGAAATATAGATCAATGGAACAAAATAGAAAGCCCAGAGATAAATTCACGCACATATGGACACCTTATCTTTGACAAAGGAGGCAAGAATATACAATGGATTAAAGACAATCTCTTTAACAAGTGGTGCTGGGAAAACTGGTCCACCACTTGTAAAAGAATGAAACTAGAGCACTTTCTAACACCTTACACAAAAATAAACTCAAAATGGATTAAAGATCTAAATGGAAGACCAGAAACTATAAAACTCCTAGAGGAGAACATAGGCAAAACACTCTCCGACATACATCACAGCAGGATCCTCTATGACCCACCTCCCAGAATATTGGAAATAAAAGCAAAAATAAACAAATGGGACCTAATTAAACTTAAAAGTTTCTGCACAACAGAGGAAACTATAAGCAAGGTGAAAAGACAGCCTTCAGAATGGGAGAAAATAATAGCAAATGAAGCAACAGACAAACAACTAATCTCAAAAATATACAAGCAACTCCTACAGCTCAACTCCAGAAAAATAAATGAGCCAATCAAAAAATGGGCCAAAGAACTAAATAGACATTTCTCCAAAGAAGACATACAGATGGCTAACAAACACATGAAAAGATGCTCAACATCACTCATTATCAGAGAAATGCAAATCAAAACCACTATGAGGTACCATTTCACGCCAGTCAGAATGGCTGCAATCCAAAAGTCTACAAGCAATAAATGCTAGAGAGGGTGTGGAGAAAAGGGAACCCTCTTACACCGTTGGTGGGAATGCAAACTAGTACAGCCACTATGGCTAACAGTGTGGAGATTCCTTAAAAAACTGGAAATAGAACTGCCTTATGATCCAGCAATCCCACTACTGGGCATACACACTGAGGAAACCAGAATTGAAAGAGACATGTGTACCCCAATGTTCATCACAGCACTGTTTATAATAGCCAGGACACGGAAGCAACCTAGATATCCATCAGCAGATGAATGGATAAGAAAGCTGTGGTACATATATACAATGGAGTATTACTAGCCATTAAAAAGAATACATTTGAATCAGTTCTAATGAGGTGGATGAAACTGGAGCCTATTATACAGAGTGAAGTAAGTCAGAAAGAAAAACACCAATACAGTATACTAACACATATGTATGGAATTTAGAAAGATGGTAACAATAACCCTGTATACGAGATAGCAAAAGAGACACTGATGTATAGAACAGTCTTTTGGAATGTGTTTTTAAGGTTAACTTAAAATATGTTCTACAAATAGATTGTACCTTCTACTTTGCTTTATAGCAGGTTCTCATTGGTGGTGGTGGTGGTTTAGTCGCTAAGTTGTGTCTGACTCTTGAGACCCCATTGACGGTAGGCTGCCAGGATCCTCTCTCCATGGGATTCTTCAGGCAAAAGTACTGCAGTGGGTTGCCATTTCCTTCTCCAAGGTTCTCATTAGAACCTATCAATATTCGCAAAGTAGAAATAGAGATACGAACATAGAGAACCAATGTATGGACACCAAGAGGGTGTGGGGGGAAATAGGTTGGGAGATTGGGATCAATATATATATATGTTGCTGTGTACAAAATAGATAAATAATCAGAATTATATGTTTTTCAACATACTCTGTAATAAGATATGGATTTGCAGAAATAGAGGTGCCTGAGGAACAAGCAGGATTTTGGGAGGGAGTTGCTGGAATCTATAGAAATTATTGTGATTTGGGAAGATATGAATCAAGAAGAGATTTGAAGATGAATGAAACAGGGCTTTAGAGAGAGGAGGAGCACTGCAGAATTACAAGGGCACAATGCTATTCATCTTATCTGAGCTTTAAAACCAAGTGATGCACATATTTGTGGCCCTGTGACTGGGACCCTGCTGAGAACTTGGGTTAAGAGCATGTAGTGTGTTAAAGGAGAGTTGGACCATAAAGAAGGCTGAGTGTTGAAGAACTGACACTTTCGAATTGTAGCACTAGAGAAGACTCTTGACAATCCCTTGGACTGCAAGGAGATCAAACCAGTCAATCCTAAAGGAGATCAACCCTGAATATTCATTGAAAGGACTGAAGCTGAAGTTGAGGTTCCAGTACTTTGGCCACCTAATGTAAAGAGTCGACTCATCGGAAAAGACCATGATGCTGAGAAAGATTGAAGGCAAAAGGAGAAGGGGGTGGCAGAGGATGAGATGGTTGGATAGAATCACTGACTCAATGAACATGAATTTGAGCAACTCTGGGAGATAGTGGAGGACAGAGTAGCCTGGTGTGCTACAGTCCACACAGTCAAAGAGTTGGACATGATGACAATGGGTTGAATAGTGTCCTCCTAAAACATATGTTCAAGTCTTAACTCCTGGAACCTCAGAATGTGATCTTATTTGGAATAAGGGTCTTTGTAGATGTAATTAAAGTAGAGTTCACTAGTTAAGATCATTAAACCCAATGACGAGTGTCTGTAACAGCCAGAAAAGAAGACAGATACAGAGCAGAAAGCCATATGAAGATGAAGGCAGATATTGGAGTAATCTGTCCACAAGTCAAAAAATACCAAGGATTCTCAGAGCCACTAGTATCTAGGAGAGAGGTATAGAATGGATTCCATGTCAGAACTTCCAGAAGGAACCTATCTTACTGATTTCAGACTTCTGGTTTCCAAACCATAAATTATTTCTCTGTTTTAAGCACCAAGCTCATGGCAATTTGCAGTGACAGCCCCAGGAAACTGATACAGAGTACCTGTCACATTTTTTTCTGTGGATCTGCTTCCACAGAGTTCCATAGAGCTCTGGTGTCTCACCAGGGTCAAAGTGTACCTTCTGAGAAATGGCTTCTTGATGGAGAAATTGAGCTGAATGCTTTGGCTTGGAAGCCAGAAATGGGTCCCATAATGTGACCTCTTGGGGTTTCCCAGAGGGTATAGTGGTAAACAATCCTCCTGCCAATATAGAGGATATAAGAGATGCAGGCTCAATCCCTGAGTCAAGAAGATTCCCTGGAGTAGAAAATGGCAACCCATTCTAGTATTCTTTCCTGGAAAATTCCATGGACAGAGGAGCCTGGGGGCTACAGTCCATGGGCTTGAGAAGAGTTGGATATGACTGAGTACGCACACACACACAAAATATGGCCTCTTAAGTGGTCAATTTTATTTTCTTGCTGCAGAATTTTCTAAACTGGAACTAAAAACAGATCACTAGTTTGAATTCTTCAACTCCTCATCTTGATTTCTCTTTAATTCTTTCTGTGACCTGGCCTTAAACAATTTATTCCATATCAGTTTCCTGGTTGGTAAAACAGGACTGCACCATCAGCTGCTTTACTCAACCACTGGCCAGAAAGTGAGCAGTACTAAGCCCAAGGAACTGGTGTCATTGTTGCTTCCAAGTTCCTTTGTCCCAGAAGCTTTTGCAACCTTAACCTTTGGTGTTGCAAGTTAGTGATGATCCCCTGTAAAGGGTTAATATTCTGGCATCAACATATTCCACCACAGATTCATGATGCAATGTCTCAGTGGGCACCGTCAGTAAGCCTGTCATGGAAACAAAGGCCCAGAGCTCTTAGATGATGCTCTGAGATATACTTTTAGTGAAGATTCAAAACACACATCACTGGTCTGTAATGAGCTAAAGCACTTTTTCCCAGTGGACATGTCTATCTAACCTATGCTACACTAACAGGTTCCTGTGGGTGAGAGGCACTCAAATACACTGCAAAGATACCAACAGGTAAGAAACATGTCCCCCCACACTCAAGACTAGTCTGTTCACTGTCCAGCATCACCTAGCACCATCACACTATTTCATTTCCTGTTCCATTTTGCTCTCATAGGTTTAAGTAAGGTGTTGTCCTGGCAGCATTTCATCTGTGCTACGTTTTGAAAATGTTTGCTCTCTTTGCTGATAAAGGCAGGTTAAGTGCAATGCTTTCACTTGGTGAAGCAACAATGCTCTTTCCACCGTCATCAATGCTAAAAATCCCTTCTTACTGTTTCACTCAAAATTTTTGACAGGTATTTCTCAATAGTTTTTTGGTGCAGCAGCACTTATAACAGACAAAGTTTTTCTCCATTGAGCATGTATTCTGATGGGGAGAGCCAAACAGCACACAAATAACAAATATATATACAAAGTCCAGGTGGTGATAAAGGGCTATAAAGAACTAGGTAGGATAGGTGGTTAGAGGGTGTTGATAAGCACGTTCCTCCATTTGAACTGTCATAACAAATACCATAGGCTGAGTGGCTTACACAAAAGAAATTGATTCTCACAGCTCTGGTGCCTGAAAAGTTCAAGGTCAGGGCACTGGCTGATTCAGTTCCTGGTGAGGATTCTCTTCCTGGCTGGCAGATGGCCACCTTCTTGGTGTGTCTTCGCATGACAGAGAAAGAGGGAGTGCTTATAAGAATGCAAATCAGATTCAGTTTCCATTCTTATGACCTCACTTAATATTATTTCCTTTTCCAAATATAGTCACATTGGGGGTTATAGCTTCAACATGTGAATGTTGAGGGGACACAATTCAGTCACAGTGGTGAGATGATGCAAGTTGCTATTTTATGTAGGATGGCTGGGACAAGCTCCCCTGACATTTGATCTGAGAGATAAAGAAGTGAGGCAAGAAAACTTGTGGATTACTGGAGAACGCTTTCCAGACAGACAAACAGCAAAGGCAATGTCTCTAAGATAAGAAAGTGCTTGAAAAACAGCCAGGAGATCAGTGTGTCTGGAGTGCAATGAGCCAGGGAGAGAGTAAAAGAAGTTGGATTCAGAAGAGCTCAAGGGTTGGAGCAGGTTGTGTATTCCTTTGCAGACAGTGGCAGGACCCTGAGTGGTGGAGCGGTGTGATCCGACTTAAGTTTTAGGAAGATCCCTGGGCAGGTGGTGGTGGTTCTCTATATATTTCTCTCTTACTCCCTGTGGTAGTGACCCTCCAATGATGTCTCACAAGAATCCTTCCCCAACCTGTAAACATAAATCTCTTCTCATTTCAAGAAGCAGAGCCTATTTCCTCTCCTCTTGAATCTAAGCTCTTACAACTGGCTCTGACAAGAATGCAGGGGATGTGACATTATTGCACCGCTGCCCCAGATCTAAGCAAAATGGGTCATTTCTGCTTCTAGCCTCTTGAAACCCAGCAACCATGCTAGGAGGAGCCCAAGGCACATGGAGACACCCCATGGAGGAGAACCATGAGGTTGTGCTTTAGAGCCCCAGCTAAGATCCCTCCCAGACAGCAGTTGGCATGGTCATGGGTCAGTGCCATCTTGGACGTTCCAGCCCAGCCAAGTCCCTTAATATCTGCAGCCCTAGCCAGTATCATATGAAGCTGAAGTGTCACTCATCAGAGCCAGTCAATCCACAGGATCATGAAAAAACGGAATAGCTGTTTTTTTAAACTACAAATTTTAGAGTGATTTGTTACACAGCTAGAGATAACCAGAGCACCCCCTCTCTCATTTTTCCCTCCATCCCTCCATTCCTTTTTCCTTCCTTCTCTGCTCTTTCTTCTTCTTCCCTACTTTCTTTTCTTCTTTTCTCTCTTATCTTTCTTTCTTCTTCTTTCTTGTACACCATCTCTGTTCACTCTGTCCTCCTACATTCAGCCCACATAGAAGGGATACAGGCTAAGCTGTTATGTCTAAGGAAGTATTTAATAAGTAAAGGAAATAGGCAATTAGTCCATGAGAAAGATGCCTACCTACATGTCAGAGAATGGAAGGAAAAAGATCTGGGAAAAAGGTAAACAATTAAGTAATGCTCTTCTTCTTTTTATAAAAAAAATCCTGAGATATAATTGATATATAACAACACTCATTAACCCACAGTGTTACAGATCAGAAGGCATGGTGTGTCTAGGATTTCTGAAGAGTCTCAAAGGCTGAAATTAATGCATCAGTCTGGTTGAGCTCTTATCTGTGGGCTCCAGGGAAGAATCCACTTCCAGGCTCATTCAGATTATTGGCAGAATTCAGTTCCCTACAGTTGTGGGACTAAGCTCCCCGTTTCTCTGCTGGCTTTTCAGCCAAAGGCTGCTCTCTGTTTCTACAAGCTGCCCACATTCCTTGCCTCATGACCTCCATCTGCCAGTCAGCAAGTGTGCATGGAATCCTTTCCAACTCCCAATCTCTCACTTTCTCTTCTGTGATGAGCTGGAGAAACTCTCTGCCTTCAAAGAGCTCCGGTGATTAGCTCAGGCAGGGATGACAGAGGATGAGATGGTTGGATGGCATCACCAACTCAGTGGACATGAGTTTGAGCAAGCTCCAGGAGATGGTAAAAGGACGGGGAAGTCTGGCGTGTGGCAGTCCATGGGGTTGCAAAGAGTCGGACACGACTTAGCAATTGAACTGAACTAAACTGAACCCAGATAATCTCCCTACCTCAAGGTCAATTATGGCATAAATGTAACCTAATCACGAGAGTAAAACTGATCATATTCACAGTTCCAGGAACTAGACAAAGGTACACAGGGCTCGGGGGAGAGGACTGTGAGGACTCTCTTATAATTGTGATGGTCAGTACCACATCTTTGTAAGTATTAGAGTTTTGCAAGACTTGGTTTTCTATGGAGTAGAAAGGTCAGACAATGAAGCTACTTGACTATGAGCTGACATGCACAGAGACTTGTTTTTTGACTGAAGGAGGAAAGAGGAGAGCTTTTGTTTTGTTTTGTCTTTGTCAGTGGGTGTCCAAGAGTGGTGGAAGAGACAAAAAGAACAATTCAGCTCACACTTCCCACTACCACTGTGGATTGACTGTGATTCCTGGTCATAGTTCTGCATTCAGGGGATAAGTTTAAGTGGTTTTTTAAAAAAAATCTTCTTTTAAATAAAAATTTGATTTTTAAGGAAATATCAATGACATTTTATAAATCCCAGCTAAGGATGGGAATTTTGAAATTAATTTCTATTTTACCACTTTCTGGGAAATATTTTTATCATTTCCCTTCCTAGAAATTGCCATAAAATGTCCACAAACTTATTTTGCTTTGTTGCTGATAATTTGCATCCCAAGAAACACATTTCTTTGTCTTTTTCACCTGACTGTTTAAAAAGTCACTCTGATTATATTACTCAGCACTGTAGACTGCTGCTTTCTAGGTACCAGGAATCTTTTTGAAGACTTCAGTTGGTTTCTTTATTTTAAAGAATATCCAGACATCAACAGAGGATAATTACCCCCAGGGTAGCCTTTCCAGAAGTAGACCCATTACCTAAAAGTAGACAAGAATAGTTTTTACATTAATGATATCTAAGGTTCCAAGGTTTAATTATGTGTTTATGTCAAATGTGCTTCTTGGTCATTCTAAGAACAACTTCACTGAGCATCACCTATCCCTTGACTTTATTATTAGGAGACATGCTGCAATGCACTCTCATAGATAAGAGAAGCATGCCATTTGTGTGGGAGGCTGAGGATGAGGGTGTAGTCTTGCCCAATCCAGGCAAAATTCATATTGTAAGGAACACTGGCTTTCTCTATGCTTCTCAAAATAGCTAAGCTTACTCCCACCTCAGAGTCTTTGCACATGCTGCTCCATTTGCCTGAAATTATCTCTTCCCATATCTCCAAAGGGCTCAGTGATTTCCATCATTTTGGTGGATGCTCAGGTACCACCTTCTCCAGGAGGCTGTCCTTGATCTTCATATGTAAAATGAATCCTATCTCCTTTTATCATGTTACACAATTTCATTTTCTTCATAGCACTTGGGAAAGCATTGTTATATATATCCTTTGTAACCTTTTGTTGATGGAGACCTTTTATATTATTTTTAGATAGCTGACTTAGGCTCAAAACTGAGGACAAATCATTTGTTACATACTCCTGAATTCTAAAAATTGGCATAAGAAATCAGGGCCGGCCCTTCCCTTGGGTCTATCTAAACAGCTGCAAAAAATGGCCCTGTTAACCTCAACAAAAGGGTAGGGAGAATTTCTAGAAAAAAAAAAGGGGGGAGCCAGAAAGAGAGAGAGAAAGCAAAGAACCACTGGCTTTGAGTAAAGATGAGAGGTTACTTCCTCCACTTCTGCCACGACTCTGCCCAGCCAAGTGACCCTGGAATCTCCAAGAGATTTGTTTCTGGAGTTGGAGTTGGAAAGACCACATCTGCTTCATGGAGAGAAGATTGGCTGAGCTATCTGGTGGGCAGGATGACCCTGGTGTCTGAGTGCATTGAGGGAGTTGCTGTACAAGTTTCATGAAGATTCTGGGGAGCCTGGGGTCATCAGTAAACAGGGAGAGTTTGTGACTGCTTCTCACATAGAATTATGCAAAGGTAGGATGCTGAAGCTGAAGCTCCAATACTTTGGCCACTTGATGCAAAGAGCTGACTCATTGGAAAAGAACCGGATGCTGGGAAAGATTGAAAGCAGGAGTAGAAGCGTGCAACGAGGACGAGATGGTTGGAGGGCTTCACCGACTCGATAGACATGAATTTGAGCAAACTCTGGGAAATAGTGAAGAATGGGGAAGCCTGGTGTGCTGCAGTCCATGGGGTTGCATAGAGTTGGACACGATTGAGCAACTGAACAACAAAGGATGCTTAATGGAGAAGATGGGATGCCAAGAGTGAGTTTGGAATGTGGTCTGGTGTACCTGGAGAACTAATATTTCCCATGGCTCTTAGAGAGCCTGGAAAAGGATCGCAGGGTTCTTTTTGCTCCAGATCAAAGAGCACAGAGGTTGCAGGAAAGAACAGAGTTGTACTCTTGACCAGGTGACAAGGGAAATGATGCCCACCTAGAGATCATTGGAAGGGGCTCAGTGTCCCAAAGTACATCCAGAGCCCATGATGAGATCCCATCATTTACAGACTATTTGGTCTAGCAGATGTTTTTCTAATGAAAATTTATCAAACCAGCTCAGTTAAAAGTTAAGATATGATAGTGACAGAAGGCTTTAGCACTGCACCATCAGCTAGAAGGTTTGTTTGCCTAGGGCAGAATATCTGCTCAATGTCTGGCATTTCTTGATGACCATTTCATTATTTGGAACGAATTCTAGACATAGTAAGACACACGTCCAAGATATTACCAAAGCAGATATTTTTATAAATGTGAAGAAAAGATTCTAAACAAGAGTATGATTCAAAAGGGAAGGGCATTTCTAAAAGTGCATGATGTAGAAAAGGAAGTCTCTAAAAACACCCCAAATAGTCCCCCAGGGAGCTACCCAGTGAGTGCACATTTTAAAAGGTCATGTACAAAAAAAACTGAATGAGCCAGAGATAACCAAGAAGGAAAGCAAGAAATGTGTTGTGAAAGCAAATGACTGGGCTCAAGGAGCACTTGTGAAAAGTGAAGGAAGCTAAAGTCGTAATATCTGTTCTTAGAGCAGAATATGGGGGAAATGGCCCAGAACAATTTTTTGACAAGATAGTGAACATTAGCAGGTAAGAGAGATGTCAGAATTTCCTTGGCCCTGTAGGGGGCAGGGATGAATTGGGATTGACATACATACACTATTGATACTGTGTATAAAACTGAACTGATAAAATAGATAACTAATAAGAATGTACTATATAGCAAAGGGAACTCTACTCAGTGCTCTGTGGTGAACTAAATGGGAAGGAAATCCAAAAAAGAGGGGATATATGTATATAGCTGATATGTTTTGCTGTGCAGTAGAAATCAGCATAACATTGTAAAGCAACTATACTCCATAAAAATAAATAAGATATACACCCCTAAAAATTTATTTAGACATAAATCCCTAAAATATACATCCCTAAAAATAAATATAAATCCCTAAAAAAAAGGAATTTCCTTGCTCTTGTCTTCTTTCTATCTCTTTGACCAGGGCTAATGGGCATCAAATTGGGTAAGTATAGAAAAATCACCACTGAAAGAGACTTGAATTTTAAATAAATGGATAGATCTATCAAGTTACTGGATCAAGGAAAGAAAGTATTCAATTCTTGCCAAAGTTATGTATGGAGTTTGTAGAAATTCTAATTAAAATCCCCATGGCTATATGTTCACCAAAGCATATGTTCAAGAATGATTATAGCTGCACAACTCATTATAACAAACATTTGGAAATGATCCAGCAGAATGTATAAATAAATTGTGGATTCCCACAATGGAATACTATACAGCAATGAGAATCAGCAACTACAAATTACAATTTGGATGAATTTTACAAACATAATGCCAGCTGATGCAAAGAGCTGACTCATTGGAAAAGACCCTGATGCTGAGAAAAATTGAGGGCAGGAGGAAAAGTGGGTGACAGAGGATGAGATGGTTGGATTGAATCACCAATTCAATGGACATGAGTTTGAGTAAACTCCAGGAGTTAGTGAAAGACAGGGAAGCCTGGTGTGCTACTGTCCATGGGGTCTCAAAGAGTCGCACACGACTGAGCGACTGAACAGCAACAACAATGGAGATAGATCAGGCAGGCTGAGGAAGTATGGCTCAGCTGGTAAAGAATGCGCCCACAATACGGGAGACCTGGGTTCAATCCCCGGGTTGGGAAGATCCCCTTGAGAAGGGAAAGGCTGCCCACTCCAGTATTCTGGCCTAGAGAATTCCATGGACAGCATAGTCTGTGGGGTCACAAAGAGTTGGACACGACTGAGAGACTTTCACTTTCACTTGAGCAAGTATTAGTTCTGTGAAAATTTGAGTATTTGCCCGTGATTTGTATACTTTTCTGTGTGAATGCTATACATTAATAAGATGTTTCGTCTTCTGCAAGTAAAGAAACATTTCCATGAGATTTTCTTTTAGAACTTAACTGAACTCCTCTGAAGTTTATTTGGAAAATTACAATGATAAATGTGTCTATTAGTAAATTCCAATGATGAGTAGACTTAAGTATTATGATATAGAGTCAGTACATCTTATGTTGCAAGATAAGGGAATAAGAGGGGAGAAAACAAAGAAAATGTGACCCCATGGACTGTAGCCTGTGGGTTTCTCTGTCCGTGGGATTTCTCCAGCCAAGAATACCAGAGTGGGTTGCTATTTCCTTCTCCAGGGGATCTTCCTGACAGGGATCAAACCTATGTCTCCTGCATTGGTAGGCAGATTCTTTACCACTGAGCCACCTAAGCAGCCCAGAAATATTAGTACATACATGCAAACATATTCATAACAAAGTAAGGAGGAAACACACTTGACAGTTATGTACTCATTTCTGTAACTGATCATGGTGATTGTAGCTGGTATTTGTACTGCTTCTTCCACCATTCATTCTATATTCCTTTGGCTATTGGCAAACGTCTTAGCTGGTCATTGTTCTTTACCAAGAGAGATGACCCAGCCCTGCCTTCATTCCTGAAGAATCTGGGCCAGTAGTAGTCCTGTCTAGATGAGCTTGTTGCAGTTTTCCATTGACGTTAATCACCAGGCTTGGGAATACTAAGAGATACCATAAGAGAGCTTCTGTATTTCAGACCTACTCTTCCTTACCCACTTTGTGGAGCTACAGTCCAATTTCCCCTTGACACTCAGAACCAATCTCCCCAGACAACAGTAACTCTTTTCTTTGCCTGATGATTCAGAAGCGTGAGGAACCCAAAGTGACCAGGTGACAGTCTTGATTTCCAGTTCAATGAAATCATTGTTGTGTCTACTGGTGGAAGCATTGCTCTGTTTGGAACTAAGACCTCTAGACCAGCAGAACATAAGGTCACAGAGACAGGAAGCAAAACTTTTGCTAGTGTGTCACTAAGGGTAATGGTAAGTGGTGCCACTCCCATCTGACCTCTTGATTCCTGGACTCTTAAACCCTGGTTATGGGAGAAACAGCACACCATATATTGAATGTTAGTTCAGAGCATAAACAGCCATCTGGAGAACTAGGTGGCTAGGGATTGCCACCTTGCTAGCGCTATAACTGAGATCATCCTTTTGTTTCCTCACTTTGTCCTTCAAAATTCAGAGCAACCAGCCAACCTCATTACATATTAGCTTGCCCAAAATGTCAAAGTATTTGAAAATGTTCAAATGTCTGAAAAGACAAAAATGTCTGTGTGATTGACTCTCCAGAGTCATGCTTATCCTTGCTTCTAATAAGTCCTTAGTTAGGACTTTCGGATGGTGATATTTTGCAGATCGTTATTGCCAGATCATATCATAAATGATTAGCACTTAACTTACAACTTAAATAGAGTTGTACAACCACAAGGAATTCAATTCTGTAACAGTAAGAGAGCCAGGGAGAGATTTCCAATCCTCAGATAAGAATCACAGCCCTTCTGACACCTTGAAACCCACTCAGGTTTGTGAAGCGCTGACCTGAAAAAACTGTAAGGTTGTGTTGTTTTAAGACACTAAGCTTGTGTTGTGCTTAAAGTGATGCTAAGTTTTGTTGTACAGCCATATAAAATTAATACATTAAGAACTGCTTGGAAAATTTTGAAAATAAGGAGTATTAAGAAAAGCTTTATTATTTGAGATTTTAAAATTCACTTTAAAAGCTTGATCATCAAAACCATGTCATTTGTAGCAACAAAAGGTGATGAAGATCACTGGAAAAGAGCAAGTAGTTCTGTAACCAACGGAGCATGTACATACACAGACACAGTACCGAACATAATAAAGTGGTTTTTAACATTGTTGGGAAAGTTGACTAGATATCTGGGAGATAATGGAGTAGGAAATGGCAACCCACTCCAGTATTCTTGCTTGGAAAGTTTCATGGACAGAGGAGCCTGGCAGGCTATAGTCCACAGGGTCGAAAGAGTTAGACACAACTGAACAACTGAGACCCTCCCCTCTGCCAGGGGGTAAAGTTAAATTTATAATCTTGCCTTATAGCTGTGACAAGAATATTAAAGGGTTAAATCTAAGAAGTGAAATTATTAAAAAAAAAATAGAGCTGCAGAAAGATTTGCAAATGTAAAATATGGTGACATATACCATGTGCCCTAGTAAAATTCAAATTCTTAAATCTAGTAATTCTACTTCTACGAAAGCATTTTCAGGAAACTGAGAGATGAGATAAAGATTTTTAAGTCCAGTTTTTCTTTCAGCATTATTTGTAATTCCAAAAAATCAAATAATAGAGGAATGTTTAAATAAAGTATGATACTTCATGTGAGCTCAGCCATATCCAACTCTTTGCAACCCCATGGACTATAGCCTGCTAGGCTCCTCTGTCCACAGAATTTTCCAGGCAAGAATACTGGAGTGAGTTCCCATTTCCTTCTCCAGGGGAATAAATTATAATATAGTGTTGATAATATAGTAGTATGTACACATACTACTTTTTTTTAAAAAAAGAGTCTGAGTACATTAGGCAAAACATTTTTTACTAAAAGTATTTATTTGCTTATACTAAGATGTTAAAAAAAAAAAAAAAAGCTAGTGGAGGTGATGGAATTCCAGTTGATCTCTTTCAAATCCTGAAAGATGATGCTGTGAAAGTGCTACACTCAATATGCCAGCAAATTTGGAAAACTCAGCAGTGGCCATAGGACTGGAAAAGGTCAGTTTTCATTCCAATCCCAAAGAAAGGCAATGCCAAAGAATGCTCAAACTATGACACAATTGCACTCATCTCACACACTAGTAAAATAATGCTCAAAATTCTTCAAGCCTGGCTTCAGCAATATGTGAACCGTGAACTTCCAGATGTTCAAGATGGTTTTAGAAAAGGCAGAGGAACCAGAGATCAAATTGCCAACATCCTCTGAAACATGGAAAAAGCAAGAGAGTTCCAGAAAAACATCTATTTTTGCTTTATTGACTATGCCGAAGCCTTTGACTGTGTGGATCACAATAAACTGTGGAAAATTCTGAAAGAGATGGGAATACCAGACCACCTGACCTGCCTTTTGAGAAACCTATATGCAGGTCAGGAAGCAACAGTCAGAACTGGACATGGAACAACAGACTGCTTCCAAATAGGAAAAGGAGTATGTCGTGGCTGTATATTGTCACCCTGCTTATTCAACTTCTATGCAGAATACATCATGAGAAATGCTGGGCTGGAAGAAACACAAGCTGGAATCAAGATTGCCGGGAGAAACATCAATAACCTCAGATATGCAGATGACACCACCCTTATGGCAGAAAGTGAAGAGGAACTAAAAAGCCTCTTGATGAAAGTGAAAGAGGAGAGTGAAAAAGTTGGCTTAAAGCTCAATATTCAGAAAACTAAGATCATGGCATCTGGTCCCATCACTTCATGGCAAATAGATGGGGAAACAGTGGAAACAGTGTCAGACTTTATTTTTGGGAGCTCCAAAATCACTGCACATGGTGACTGCAGCCATGAAATTAAAAGACACTTACTCTTTGGAAGAAAAGTTATGACTAACCTAGATAGCATGTTGAAAAGCAGAGACATTACTTTGCCAACAAAGGTCCGTCTAGTCAAGGCTATGGTTTTTCCAGTAGTCATGTATGGATGCAAGAGTTGGACTGTGAAGAAAGCTGAGCACCGAAGAATTGATGCCTTTGAACTGTGGTGTTGGAGAAGACTCTTGAGAGTCCCTTGGACTGCAAGGAGATCCAACCAGTCCATCCTAAAGGAAGTCACTCCTGGGTGTTCTTTGGAAGGAATGATGCTAAAGTTGAAACTCCAGTACTTTGGCCACCTCATGCAAAGAGTTGACTCATTGGAAAAGACTCTGATGCTGGGAGGGATTGGGGGCAGGAGGAGAAGGGGACGACAGAGGATGAGATGGCTGGATGGCAAATGGAAAAACAAGAAAAGAACTGTTAAATTACTTAAATATGCTATGTTTATATAGAAAATTCAGAAAACATAGTAAAAAAGAAAAAAAGTGTAAACTATTATAATCTCACCATCCAGGGCCATTTTGTTAAATTTAGTTTTTTAATGCATGTACCCATATTTAAGTATAACTTAGATAAAATGATAATAATGCCTTATACAGTATTTTGTAACTTACTTTTCACTCAACAATATATAAATATTTTATGAAAATAAATTTTAGTCTAAAAACTTGACTAGCTGCATAAATTTTCATTTTATTCTAGTGATTTATTTAATCACTTCCATATTGTCTTCTTTTTAAACTTTTTCTTTTGCTCTAACATTTAATGGTGTGAAGATCAATCTGATAACTAACTTCACAGACTTAAAAAGTTACTTTAGGGTATTTTTTTAAAGCCAGGAAAATATTAAAAGTGTTATGATTTGTAGCTAATATGAAATTATAAACATATATGGGAAATGAGCTCTAAGATGATAATTTAGTAAGAAGTTTACTTTAGTTTTAATTTCTAAATGTATGAAGATAGCTTTCAAAAATGTTAAAGAAATAAACGTGTGTATTAAAAAATCAAAGATCCCAGAAGAGTTACTAAGTAGCTCTGTGCAGAAGGGTGAAGCTTGTTTACTAAGTTAGAGTGAAAGAGTGGTGATCCAGCTCTTTTGCTTTAGAGACTCTAAAGTTAGAATGTAGAGAATATTTCTCTAGGGTACCATCTTCCACATAAAGATCTTAGTTCTCTTGAATCTTCCATTCAATCAAGAAAAGAACTCCTTATTGGAAGGGAAAGTAATGCCTGTCCTGGGCACCTGCTCCTGGGGTGAAGGTTGGCTTAACCTATTAGTCCACAGACTTCAGTTGTTCCCCTGTCATGACCCACCCTGACCCTCTGTTGTACTTTGAATCCCCAAATTCAAGCTTTCCTGTACTTCTTGAAATCAGGCAAATCATTTCCCTTCCCAGATGCTCACCCACCTCTCTACTTGTTATTGACCACAAGTTCCTCCACTTGAATCATCCACAACTCTAGCGTCTGCTTTCCATTTTTCTAGGAGTTTATTGAAATCTTAAATCTATTGATGGTCTCCCCTTTCTTTCCTTTGTTGTGAGAAGAAACACAAATACCTATTACTATGCTGTTATACCTGTTGTTGCTGTGGCTACTATTAATCCATTGCAATAAATTTAGTGTGGGCACAGATGGGAAAGCAGACAGATGCACTGGTCTAATATACCACCGTGGAGTGGAAGTTACCTACTTGTTTTATTTTTTAATCTAATTTTATTTTTTAAATTGTTATTGAAGTATATAGTTGATTTACAGTGTTGTATTAGTTTCAAGTATAAAGCAAAGTGATTCAGTTACACACATATATGTATATATACATACATATGTATTATTTTTATTTATTTTTTAGGCCACACTGTGTGGCATGCGGGATCTTAGTTTCCTGACCAGGGATTGAACCCACGCCCTCTGCAGTAGAAGCACAGAGTCTTAACCACTGGATCTCCAGGGAAGTCCCGGTGTATTCTTTTTAAGATTCTTTTTCATTATACATTATTACAAGATATTGGGTAGAGTTCCCTGTGCTATACAGTGGGTCCGTGTTGGTTATATATTTAATATTTTATATATCAAAAGTGTAAGTGAAAGTCAGTCAGTCATGTCTGACTCTTTGCGACCCCATAGAGTATACAGTCAGAGAAGGCAATGGCACCCCACTCCAGTACTCTTGCCTGGAAAATTCCATGGATGGAGGAGCCTGGTAGGCTGTAGTCCATGGGGTCGCACAGAGTCGGACACGACTGAAGCGACTTAGCAGTAGCAGCAGCGGAGTATACAGTCCATGGAATTCTCCAGGCCAGAATACTAGACTGGGTAGCCTTTCCCTTCTCCAGGGGATCTTCCCAACCCAGGGATCAAACCCAGATCTCCCACATTGCATACAGATTCTTTACCAGCTGAGCCATAAGGAAAGTCCAAGAATACTAGAGTGGGTAGACTATCCCTTCCCCGGTGGATCTTCTAGACTCAGGAATCGAACCAGGGTTTCCTGCATTGCAGGAGAATTCTTCACCAACTGAACTACCAGGAAAGCCCCGTTTTATATATAGTAGTGTGTATATTTTAACCTACTTGTTTTAAATGTGCTTGATTATCGGCTCTAGAATGTGTACTTAGCAAGTTAATATCAATTTCTTCATTTGCACATTGAGTGAAGCAAAACATGCCCTATCTACTTCTTAGATGAGATTGAAGGAAATTATCTTATGCATGCCAAAGGACTCTTTAAAGCACAAAAGCTACACACAGCCAGGGTTTCTTTTATTCCTTCAGTCTTCTTCCACTTGAAATATTGTTATTTCAGCTCATAATCTGGCTCATAAAAGAAGGTTTCTCAAAGAATATAGACTCTCTTCTAAACCTATTTTATGCTAAACAAAACATAATATGAATTTTTAATAGTCAGGCAAATTTGTTTTAAAAGGTATTACTTTTTGGATCACCTTTTATGGTGCTATTTTCTTTTATTATTTCAAAATGTCACTGGTTTTAGTGAAATATTATAATAGGGTAGAATATGCCAGGCTTTCTTTTTCTCCAATAAGAAAACCTATTAGCAGATAAAAGGAGAATAAAAGTACTTGTGAAATCTTTAATCCATGTGTTAATTGAAAAAGTAGTTTGATTTCCTTGTTGCTGTCAGATCGTTAGGGTCATGTTGCCGCTCATTCATCAGCCTCCAAAACACAAGGGAATGTGGACTGGTTCAAGCAACTTGACTCCTGGTGTCTTCACTCGACATAACTTTCCTGTACTGCCTTGCTCTGTGCATTCTAGCTGACCTAAAGGCAAATGAAAAATGGCGAATACAGGGCTTCCCTTGTGACTCAGTGATGAAGAATCCATCCACTAATGAAAGAGGCACAGGTTTGAACCTTGGTTCAGAAAGAACCCACGTGCTGTGGAGCAACTATGCACCGCAAATATTGAACCTGGGCTCTAGAGCCCTTGAGCTGCAACTACTGAAGCCCGTGTGCCTAGAGCCTGTGCTCTGCACCAAGAGGAGCGTCCACAATGTGAAATCTATGGATTGCAACTACAGAGCAGCCTCCGTTCCCTGAAACCAGAGAAAAGCCGATGCAGCAATGAGACCTTAAATGAAGAAATACAATTATTTTTAAGTGGTTTAAAAAATAGTGAATATGACTAAGGTCTTTTTCTTTCCCCGTGACTCAGTGGAGTTCACTTTTTGATGATTAATAACTCTAAGACAACTTGCCTGTCGGTATGCACAGAATTCTCTGTCCGGTCATTAAGCAATCAAGCTGCATACACACAATAGACTTTCATCACTATACTAATGCACAGTGTTGCTATTAGGCCAGAGATTAGAAGGAGTGCAGAATGCAGCCATTGCTAAAAAATGAAGGATTCAGTTCCCATTTCCAGGCCCTCAAATTCTTCACTTGAAGATCATGATTGCACCATAGACTGTTACTCTAGGATTAACACAACTTGCTTTTATATCAGTTCTGCTGAGGGATGGGGAAACTGAAATCTATTTTTAGAAGGTTTGTGATGCTCATGGATCATGTACCTGATGGTCATAGATCATAATGGTGGTAGCAGCAAACACAAGACTGGAAACAAGCGAGGCTTCTGGAGGTTTAGGCTCAGAACTGGCCCACTGTTCCTTCTGCCACACTCAGTTTGTCAAAGTAAGTCAACAGAGTAGCCCAAATTCAAGATGGAAAATAGACTTCCCGTCTTTATGGGAAGAGCTGCAATACCACATTGCAAGACTGCAAGTGGCACGGATACAGGGAAGAGTGGAGAATGTTAGCCACCTGGGCAAAGTTAAAAATCCACCTCAGGGAATATGTTTTAAAACGCAGATTCCGAGGCCCTCCCCGAGATATCGTTGTCACTTTTAAGACCAAATGAGCTTATTCTGTTTAATACTATTCCCATCCAGTGCTCTCAGAAAACCTGGGAAACTTTCTAGTCTACTCTATTGATTAGGGAAATTAAAATGGAGGAAGTCTTGTTCAGGTTTCAGTAGTGGGAGAGCTGACCTCTGACTTACCTCTGACCTGCCTGAATACTGACCGGATTCCATGCCTGCCTGCAAGCACAGCAAGTCAGGCAGCACTGTAGATAAGAAAGGGAGTGAGTTTTGGAATCTCTTTAAGCCCCTGTAGGTCTGGCCAACCCCTGGAGTCTAAGAAGTCTTGTGAATCACAAGGTGAAACAAACAGCATTGTAAAAATTAAAGGAAAACTAGAGCTGCATTTTTGCATCAAACTGATGATGATATCAGTTTGCAGCCTGGGATTATAAGTGTGAGCCCACAAAGCTACAATTTGAAGTCTCACCCTTGGAGTGGACACACCGCCTGGGACCTTTTCCCAATTAGGACTCCAGATTGCTGCTAATGAGGGACTTCCCTGTGCTGTTTAAGTCTAGATGTAGGTCAGCTCAATTTGGTGGTGTATATGCTGTTACTTCTATTGTTTCTGTTTCTTTTTTTTTCCCCTAATGACTCTATATTAAAATCAAGTTAAATAATCTTCTATTAAAAATTGAAGTTGTTTATTTGTGAATGAGTGGTTTCTTTTGTTAACAAATCCTTCAAACCTAAACGAAAATAAAACTTTTGCAAAACACCATCTCATCAACCTCTTCCCTCTCTAAGACAAGGAAGCAGGCAAAGATTTCTCATAGCCTATTTTCTGCAAAATAAGATAAACCAGGCTCATCTTTTTCATTCCTTTTTAAAATATGGGATGCTTCAGGGAGAGATTATAGCTCCACAGTGTTTGTATACCAATGTTGCTGGCCATTTGGTCAAATTCAGCCTTCAAAATATGGTACTATTCACCCGGTGACAAAGTATTTCCAAAGTCATTCCCTTCACAAACATTTTTTGGGTATCTGTTATGTACCAGGTTCTATAAACATAAAGATATTAAATACAGCCTTTTTGTGTAAACATCAGTTTTATTAGCAGAAAGAAGTTTATTGCCAGAAAACTTTCCAGGAGTGACTTGGAATTAATGACATTAAACAAATAACATATTTTATTATGTATCTACTTGAACTAAACATTGTCAAAAGCCTTCATCTTGGAAATTCAGGTAATGTTTGTACTATAAGAGTATATATAAAAAAAGAATTTAATGTTCAGATTCATTATTAGCACCCTTAAAATTTGTTTTCCTGTGAGCTTTTTCTTTGTTGGGGCATCTTGGTTGGAATTCAGTCTAATAAAGAGTGGAACAGATCTTAAAATTATCAAAATTCACAGTGTGACAACAGGTGGAAGAGGAAATTTTATTTTTTGGCAAGGGCATTGGTGTAGATTAGACCATTTCAATGTTTAAACTTAATGAGCTGTATCAGTGGGTCTCTCATATATTAATGACTTAAATAATGAGCTCTTTCTTCCCTCTGGGAAACTTTCCTGAGTGTCTGTTAAATGTGAAGGCTTGGGATACATCAGTATACAAAACAGAGCTCCCTGCTTTTGTGGTTCTTAGCTCCAGTGTATTGAAATCCAAAGGATTTCCCCATCTTTAAGGGTTCTCAGTGCTGGTAACAGTACCTTGTCCTTAAATTAAAAAATAAATTTGGGGGCTGGGGGGATGTACTGTGTTACAAGGAGCTGCTCACTTTATAGACTTCCTCCAGAAGGTTTTGATTTTGGATGATATCAATTGCACCTCCCCTGAAAAACAACCTATTTAAATTATGGAGTGCTGGAAAATAAAGATAGGAAATACTCTCCGAGGAGTCTGGCGACCTGAGAGTGTCTGGGGAGAAGCATGGGAATTTGGGTATTCATGGTTCCCAGAGAGTTCTGCAGAGCGGGAGGCTGAACAGGGAGGCACTCAGGCCAGACAGCCCTGCTCCAGCTGTGCAGCTCCGGCCAGGCCAGGGCCCACAGGAAGCCGAGGGCGTGGCTGGCCAGGGCTGAAGGAAAATTCCAGAGCCCGGAGGCAGGGCCAGGGGGACATCACAGTGTCTTCAGCCTAGGCCTCCTTAAACAAACAACCAAAAACCTCTCTGAAAATAACAACAAAAGTCACTCCTACAGTGGGATTATTCAGAAACGAAATAAAACAAATAACATGGAAGTAGTTTATTTTATTAAAAAAGAACACCAGAAAAAAAGGGCTCCAGTCCTCAGGCCTTGTTAATAAAAGAAATGTTAGTAAAAAGATATTGCAGAGGAAGCAGGAAAGAGGCGGTGGACCCAAGGGAGCTGCTGTTTGGGGGCAAAGCCAAGTTTGGATGAAGCAGAGGCTATGGAAGATGGTCTGGGAGGAACTGGCCTTGAAATGATTGCCAGACAGCGGAGCAGAGAAAGAAGGTTCTGAGAGGAATCTGAGAAGCTTGACTTAGTGTGTGGTTTGGGCCTGAGCACAATCCTGGCCAAGGAGCCAGTGAGGTTTAGGAGTTTGTCTCCCTGACGGCCACATCCATCCTTGCCCACGCCCTTCACAGCCGCTGCCTCATGGAACAAGTCATGGCTCATTTCCACCAAACAGCTGCCCCAGTGTCTATAGCTTAGTTTTTCTGCTCCTTTTGGGCCCTCGGAGTTTGAACCAATCAATATATATTTGATATACATGTATATGGGCTTCCCTGGTGGCTCAGCGCAAAAGCATCAAGAATGCACCTGCAATGCAGGAGCCGCAGGACATGCGGGTTCGATCCCTGGGTTGGGAAGATCCTCTAGAGGAGGGCATGGCAACCCACTCCAGTGTTCTTGCCTGGAGAATCCCATGAACCAGAGGAACCTGGCAGGCTACAGTCCATAGGGTCCCAAAGAGTGACTTAGCACACACATGTATGTATGTATGTGTATGTAAATATATATGTGTGTGTACTAAGGAGCTTCAGTCATGTCTGACTCTGCAACCCTATGGACTGTAGCCTGCCAGGCTCTTTTGTCCATGGAATTCTCCAGGCAAGAATAGTGGAGTAGGCTGCTATTTCCTTCTCCAGAGGATCTTCCCGACCCAGGGATCAAACCCCGCATATTCTGCTTGGCAGATGGATTCTTTAACAAATAGCACCACCTGGGAAGCCCATACATATGTATATCCTTGCTTAATAGACACATAACACATAGCTTATATGATGTTTTACAAATATGAAATTCATTATTTATACTATAGTATGGACCTGTAGGTGCAATGTACATGTACATAGGGTGAGAAAATGCTCTGAGGCCAGAACTGAACCAAGTAATCAACCAGAAGTGAGATCACAAAATTAGAAATATTCTAATGAAAAGGGCAGGTATCAGACATATAGCCCTACCCTGCCCCACACTTGGAAAATGAAAACCTGGAGGACTGCAGCGTGTGGTCATCTCCGTTTTAAACCGGGTTGGTTTTTACCAGGCCATCCTAGTAACCACCCCCTTGGTAATTAGAGCACATCTTAACTCATTTCCAGCAGGCTGCTTTCTGCTCTGCTGAAGGCCTCGTGTGGGGCCCTGAGTTGGCTACAAAAAGGAAAGAGATGCCTGTTCAGACATGAAGGACCTCCACACAAAGGCATGGAAAGGTACAGGTGGTTCAGATATTTGAGAACTGATTCAAGCCCAGCCATGTGGTTCAGCGAACACTTCCATAAAGCTCCGTTCCTGGGGTTTTGGTTTGGATAAATTTTCTCAAATACGGCCTTTGTCCCAGGACTTACTTAGGATACGAAATCAACTTTTGAGATTTTGCAGATGGGTGATTTGACGTAGGAATAAGTCTAAATACAGGAAGCACAATTGTTTGTTCAGTGTATATAATAAAAAGCATTCTACATTTGAGAATTTAGTATCTTGGTTGTTTTCTGGCTAAGGGCCAGCTTTTGTCTAGCCTTTTGAATCTACTCAAGTTCTGTCTGCAGCTTGCAGTAAAAGGTATCAAGATGAAAACCAGGGAGATTTCCTACAGCAACTCAGGAGATTATCTCATAATCTCAGCCTTACTCTCCCCATTTTCTAATTTGTTCTTGAAACTACATGTACCTGCTTGTTCTTCCTGGAGAAGGAAATGGCAACCCTCTCTAGTATTCTTGCCCAGAGAATTCCATGGACAGAGGAGCCTGGTGGGCTACAGTCCATAGAATCATTCAGAGTTGGACGTGACTGAAGTGATTTAGCTTGCCCTCATGCTGGTTGACAAAACAGTACGTGACTGCCTTTCTTGCAACCTCCTTCTGAAGAATGTGTCTTGGGAGGTTCAGTCTATAGTTTCTCCCTCCCTAGGACCTTGTCGCCCTAAACACAATACACTGGTTCTCAGGTCTTCTTCATAACCAAATGGAACTGTAAGGGAAATTCAATAATGAGGTAGCTTGGGCTGATTCTGCCTGACAGTCGAGTTTCATAGTGAAACCTTCCATACTGACTTAAGGACATCTTCTCTCTTGGGGGCAGTGAATGGGAAATTCATCAGGGAGAGAAGTAGGGAGAAAGATGTATTCTTGTTCTAGGGTACAAGATGACCAAAATCCTTGGAAGATAGTAGGCACTCAGTTTGTTAGAACAAATTAAGCCATGATTTCTCAGAGGAGAGAGTTTCATTTATTCATCATTTATTTGTTCATTCATCAAAATAGCTCACACATGTAATGCCTCTTGATATCCTGGGCACTGTGAGATACACACCTGAGCTCATTCTCAAAGACTTGAAGTCTACTCGGGCAATGAGATACAAAGTCGAATCCCAGTTTATGAATTCAATAACAGAAAAAGAGTTGTGATTATCAGCTTTCCCAGAACTCTTTTTTTTTTTTTTTTAATCCAACATCAGAGAGTTTTTCCTTTAAGTACAAAACTTCTTTTGAGGCCTCCCTGACTGTCTACTGAAAACTGTAGCCCACTCCTCTCCTTTGCCCGTCTCCTGACTTGTATCACCTATACCCTGTGTTTCTTCTGTCACTGTTAGCACCTTTGAACACAGTGTATGCTTGCTTCCTTGCATAATTCATTGTTTATTGCCTGTTTCTCTTGGCAAAAATTTAAGCTGCCCAAGAGATGTCTGTTTTGTTTGCTGATCCAAAGTATTGATCAGTGCCTGAAATGTGACAGGGCCTCAGTAAAAATTTGAAAGATGTTAATTGAGTGAAACTTGAAAAATCGTGGATGAAAATACTTCCAAAATCTTTCTTACTCCCTGTCTTCTTAACTATAATATTCTGGATAGAATGTAAACTTTGGGGGCAGGAGGTAGGTGTTGTCGTACTGAACTATTCTTTGCCGAGTTTTTATAGGAGAGTAAGACTATTTTCTCTTATTCTGGGCCCTACAAGACTGCAGGGAGATGGACAATTTGAATTCTGGTGCCAGCTTTTTCTTTGGTATCAGATGACCCGAGAGTCTTTCTCACCACCATCCAGGGGAGTGTCTCACTGCTTCAAATTCTTGGGCTACTCAGGTGGACTTGGATAAAACCAGAGAAGGAAGCCCTCTGTATTTATGTTGGAAAGAAGACAATAATTACCTTTGAGATCTTATTTTCTAACCTCCAATCATAATAGCCTTTTAATCTAAATTTCATATGGCTGATTTATGGATAGAGGAAATGGGGACCTCTCACCAAAACGGATCCAGGTTCACACAGTTGATCAGTGAAAGGGGTGAGACTTGACAAGGGTCTGCCTGGCTTCACAGTCAGTACTCTTTCCTTACCAGCATTTTGCTACTGTGAAAATCTAGAAATGTGTTCCTATCAGGAGTGTGCTCAAAATTCCATTCATGAGACTTTCCCTGCGGCTCCTGGTTGCCCATGGTACTTTTACTTCTTGATTCTCCTTTCTTCTTTCCTTCCTTTTTAAAACAAAAAAAAACAAAAAAACAAAACAAAAAAAAACCTTCCTTATAAAATTGAGGTTTCAAGGGGCTGAGTTCTAGTCAGAGATATTTCAGAACATATGCCAATGATTGGTACACCCTTGTTTCTGGAGGGTGTGAGTGGGGTGGGAGGGTGTGGTGTCTCTTTTGAAAACTGAATGCATATTTGCAGATTAGTACTGGGTCTGGAGTAGCATGAAAGAGCAGGTATTTGGGCAAATGACTCCCTTCAGGATGGGGCAGCCACCTATGATGACAGTAGTGACAAAGGCTTTGACCAAAAAATCAATAAGGAGCAGCTCTTAAATGCTTTTCCAGATTGAAAAGTAACACTCCCTCCTGAGAGGAACAGTGACATATCTGTTCCTGGCATCACTTTAGAGGTTTAAGAGAAAAAATTAATTACTAAAGCTCCCTGCACAGTGAGTTAGAAGAATGAAAGAGAAAATGACCTAATGAGATCAGGGTAACAGTAACACCATTTTTATTATAAAAAATATAAACAAACACTCCCTAAGTCTCCCTCTGAGGAGACCCCTCAGGTAAAACTGGTCTCAGTTTGACTTCCAGCACTGAGACCCATTCTCCATGGAAATCCTCCCACAGCCCTGGGAGGTCTCACAGCGACAAATAACTCTAAGGCCTGAGAGTAAACACACAGTCTGGTCAGTGAAAACAAACAAACTCTCACTTATGCAGAGCCCAGGGGTTCAGATTTCCTCTCACCATTTCTACAGCAGGATCTTGCTCTTAATCATTATGCCTGGCCTCTGACCAAACTAAAGAGTTCAGCTGCTGCCTCTTCTGTGGCCAGAAGTGTCTTTGCATGAGTCTCACTCTCTTCTTTTATCTTTACTTCCCCTCCTCTTTCCCAACATTGCCCTTATTTTTCAGATCTTTTTGGCCCAGACTCCACTTCTGAGAGGCTATTTTCTTCCCGACTTCCTGACTGTTGACCATTCTTTGGTGTCAGATGGTTCTTGAGGGTTGACCCTTGAATCCACTTTCCTTATCCTCAGGCGATGGGAAGAAGGGGTGTGACAGTAGACTCATTGGGCAGTTTCAGTACCTTTCTTCTCTTTAAAGTTTTGGCTGCGCTGTGTGGCATGCAGGATCTTAGTTTCCCAATCAGGGATGAAACTCATGCTCTTTGCAGTGGAAGCACAGAGTCTTAACCACGACTGCCAGAGAAGGCCTTCAGTGACTATCAGAATAAGTTCTTTGGCTGATAACATGGAGACAGGAGGCTATCCTCAGGGCTCCAGGGTCTCTGATATCATTCATTCATTAAATCCCTTCTTTGTTCATGCCTTCAATCTCCCAACATACTGTTTCATGACCCTATGCCTTAAGGCTTAGAGAGAAATAAAGGCAGGACTTCCTGTCCTATTCCAAATGCTTCACGTACATGTTCAAATCTCTTCACTTGCATATTGTGTCCAACTCTTTGTGACCCCAAGGACTGTAGCCTGCTAGGCTCCTCTGTCCATGGCATTTTCCAGGCAGCAATATTGGAGTGGGTTGCTATGCCCTCCTCCAGGGGTTCTTCCCCACCCCGGGATCAAACTTAAATGTCTCCTGCATTGGCAAACTGGTTCTTTACCACTAGCGCCACCTGGGAAGCCCCTCTCTTCAATTATTTAATTCTTATTTACTCTTTAGATTCCAACCCAGTTAAAACCTCTTAAAAGAATCCATCCCCAACCTATAACTGTCTGCACTCACAGAATCCTTTTTTCTTCCTTAATAGCACAGTCGATGCTTTTATTTTTATATCTGATCATTTGATCATTGGTTTTCCCCACTAGATTGTAAGCTGAATGTTTGTTTTGCTCTCTAGAATATTCAATATATAGCAAACATAGAATAAATGATTGTGTAATGAACGTAGATAGATCAAGAGATGATTACACTACTTTTAGTGGGATGGCAGCATAAACCTTGGTGTTCTTCTAATGCATATGGGGTTTTGGGCGGATGGGATAAAGGAAAAACTTCTGGAAATGACACTTGAACTGAGTCTTAGAGTGTGAGGAGGTGGCTCAACTAAGAACAAAGGGGTGGGAACTTGTGGTGACAGACTTTCAGGTTGGGTGACTCTGTGAGCTGAACCTTGGATATGGGACGGAATGTAGCTGGCCCGTTTGTGTAAAGGCAAAAATCTCAGAGAGTCTGAGGTTCAGGGGGTAAGTTGCAGAACGGAAACATGCCAGTTGAGACTAGGCACATAGATGAAGGACATGCGATTAAGACCTTGCACACCATGCTAAAGTGTCCTGACCTTCTTCAGCAGGGGATGGGGCAGGGACCACGTGTTTTCTTTTTTTGCCTTTAAAGATTTTAATTTAACTGGCAAATACAACCTAATAATGACAGTCACCAAGTACTAAGGGTAAATTCAAGATACAGAGAAGAATCTAGTCTGGTCTGATAAGGAGTCAAAGGAAGGCTTCTTGGAGGAGGTGGGGCTCAACCTAAAACACGCTGCTGCTGCTGCTGCTGCTGCTAAGTCACTTCAGTCGTGTCCAACTCTGTGTGATCCTATAGATGGCGGCCCACCAGGCTCCCCTGTCCCTGGGATTCTCCAGGCAAGAACACTGGAGTGGGTTACCATATCCTTCTCCAATGCATGAAAGTGAAAAGTGAAAGTGAAGTTGCTCAGTCGTGTCCGACTCTTAGTGACCCCATGGATTGCAGTCTACCAGGCTCCTCCGTCCATGGGATTTTCCAGGCAAGAGTACTGGAGTGGGTTGCCATTGTCTTCTCCACCTAAAACACAAATGTGCATTAAAAAAGGGAGGAGGAGGAAGAGGCAGTAAAGTAAGAACATTCTAAGGAACGGGAATAAAAATGCTAAAGATGGGGGAAGGAGAGTGGCATAGTACTATTATACTGGTAGCTTTCATTCATTAAAGATCGAAGTACTTTAGATGGAATAGAGGCATGAACACACATGCTCCAGGTTCACTCAGATGGGTACATAGACCCCACTGTACATCACAGGCTACTGGAGGATGGTCAGGAAATTGCTAAGCCTGTTGGTCCTGAAAGCAAGTTGCCAGGAGAAGTGGGGGTCCCAGAAAGGATGGGGGAAGCAGTGGCTTTAGAGCTTCATTGAGGTGAAGGAAGAAATCTGGTTAATGTTAATGAAAGGAAAATTTTGTTCCTATTTCAAAAGCCAGGATTTTAGAAACTCATCCTTCATTTTCTGGGGAAAAAGAAAGCATTTGGGGGTTTGGATGGTACATAACAGCCAGGAGTTCAGAAAGTTAGGCATCATTACTCTTTCCTCATTTGTGGTAAACTTCAGTGTATATGCATCATTTAATGTCATGGTCAATGGGACCAGCCACTTTGTTATCTTACCACAATGCTTGTGCTTTAGGAAAATGCTCACCAAAGAAATTCTAAGATTATGATGCAGGAGAAAAGGGAATTTTTGTCTTTCATTGGAAATCATTTATGACTCAATGATCATGATTCAATTAGGACTCCCTTGAAGTTCTCCTTTCTGGGATGTCTGAACACTTGGTTTTCATTCTTTTGAAGAATTTTTACCCTTTTACAAACCAACTTTTAATTTTACCACTTGCCAAACTGCCTCGTTCCTTTTAACTCAGGATTTCCTCAAATCATCCAGCTTCTGAACCCAGGAAACCTAACACGGTCCTGACTCACCAGCCTCTCTGATTTTTCCTTCGTTCCTCTGTCCACTTTGTGGGAGGGAGTATCAGCCTGTGAAAATCTTTGTTCCAAACCTATTTAATTCTTAATATTCCCAAATGTCTCACCAGCCAAGGCAATACCTGTCAGGGACAGAGTAGAAGAGTGTGTCTCCAGGGTTGGAACAAGGGCCCTGCCCTTTGTGTGGGGCTCTCTAGATGGACTGGCCTCCTGCGGCCAGTTCCAGGGTAAATTGTGAAATCAGTGGTCTCTGGCTTTTTCTCTTAATTTGTTCCAGGTTTTATTTCCTTTCCACTGTAGCCTCATCTCTCATCAACCACACAGCCTCAGCCTAGAAAGACCCTGGATTAAAATAAGTGTTGTGCTCAACTCCCAACTAGAGTACAAATTGTATGGACATTGTGTGAGTTCTGGATGCTTCATTTATTCACAGAAGCAGAATCCCCATACTTACCAGCCATGTTAGCTTTGAGAATCAAATTTTATGATACATTTACAGGGGTTTTCCAAACTGTTGAGTGCCATGTAAATGTGAAGGATATTGGTACTGGTGATGCCCAAAGCCTGGAAACTGCTGGGCTGTTTCTTAAACTTTCTTCCATTTATTGTAAGTTATTCAGCCTGGACATAATCCCTCTTGGTCCTTTGTGTTTGTCTCCAGTCCCTTTTCCAAAAAGGTCCTGTGTATTTTTCTCTCAGGTTCACATTTTCTCCCTACAGCATTCTACATAATATTCAGATTAATTTATGAGTATTAATGAACAAGTAAAAAAAAAAAAAGAAGAAGAAGGTAGCTGTGATATACTGTGCCATATACTTATGTATTTGATTTCATTTAGAACCAGGCAATCCTAGAACTGATTCTTTGGAAAAGATGCTGAGTGGTGCTGGGAAAGATTGAAGGCAGGAGGAGAAGGGAGTGATAGAGGATGTGCTTTAGGAAAATGCCCACCAAAGAAATTCTAAGATTATGATGCAGGATGCAGGATGGCTGAGTGGCATCATCAACTCAATGGACATGAGTTTGAGCAAACTCTTGAGAGACAGTGAAGGACAGGGAAGCCTGGCATGCTGCAGTCCATGGGGTTGCAGAGTCAGACATGAATTAGTGACTAAACAACAATACTTATGTGTACTGTGGCAAACACATATATATTATGAAAAACATACATATTAATGAACTGGTAAAAGAAAGTGTGCTGTATAGTGAGCTAGGTAAGAGTCATCAAACCACAGATTCACACCTCTGCCTTCTCTCTTACTCCTTGTCACTGGGTCTGTGGTTTAGGCCCGAATTTCCAAAGGTGTTATATAGGAACAGAGAGATCAAAGTGTGGGAACCGCTGGGTTAAAAGCAGCTAAATGAGTTATTTTTATAGTGAGATTCATGTGCACTGGGAATATTTAAGAAGGGGATTTATGCATCTTTTTTCAAACTTGGAATACTTTTTTTCAGAATGAAGTATCTGGATAGCTAATGTTTCATGGGATGCACCTTGGGAAAGTCTGCCTTTAGCAAATTTTGAAAAATGGGACAATGATAGTGATCATAGGAACTGAAAAAATTGCTATGTACAGTAGCCCCTCATCAGCCATCTACTTCACACACACACTTTGTTGTTGTTTAGTCGCTAAGTCCTGTCTGAATCTTTGTGACCCCGTGGACTGTAGCCCACCAGGCTCCTCTGTCCATGGGATTTCCCAGGCAAGAATACTGGAGTGGGCTACCAATTCCTTCTCCAGGGGAGCTTCCCAACCTAGGGATCGAACTTGAGTCTCCAGCATTTCATGCAGGTTCTTTACCGCTGAGCCATACATTTATACCAGGTACCCAAAATAGTCAAATTCAGAGTCAGAAAGTACATGAGTAGATGCTGGGAAAGATTGAAGGCAGGAGGAGAAGGGGACGACAGAGGATGAGATGGTTGGATGGCATCACCGACTCAATGGAGATGCGTTTGAGTAAACTCCAGGAGTTGGTGATGGGCAGGAAGGCCTGGCATGCTGTGGTCCATGGGGTCACAAAAAGTCGGACACGATTGAGCGACTGAACTGAGATGCCAGGGGCGAGGTGGTGGGGAGGTAGTAGAAAGTGGAGAAGGGAGTTGGGGAGTTGGTATTTAATGGGAACAGAATTTCAGTTTAGGAAGGTGAAAAATTCTAATGGTGGATGATGGTGAAAGTTTCAAAACAATGTGAATGTACTTAGTGCCACTGAACTGTACAGTCAAATCTGCTAAAATAGTATATTTTGTATGATTTTTTAAAAAATAAAAATTTATGTGACAATAAAAAAAATTTAAGAAAAACAAGTAATATGTGGACATGTATGCAAGGGTTCTGGGCTTGAAAGGCTTAGATAGCAACATCTCACTGCTTGCATATGAAAGATGTTCAGGGCTGATGCTCAGAGGATGTCATGATGATGACAAATAGGAGCACAACCTCTGATAGGCTCTGAGCAGGTAATGACTCCCTCTGCCTCCTGGCAAAGGGATTTGCAAATTTTCCATGATTCAGGCATTCCCGGATCAGGCTGTGGGCGGCACAGAAAGTACTGACAGGATTTCAGGGCAAGGAATGCAGGTTAGCCAAAGTCTCACGACTCTCTGTGATCATGCTAAGGACTCCTGAGTAAGAAAGGGAGCTTGGAAGACAAAAGCAACGTGGAACCCTCAGGAAAGGAAACAGAGAGGACCCATACAGAGGCCTTAGCGACCCTGGTTAAACTGGATACCAGCCTTTTAGTGAAGAGGAACTAAAAATCAATATAAAACCCATTGTCTTCCCTTCATGGTTGCTCATGTATACCTGTGTTTAAGACACTGGAACTTGTTCTCATTAGGGGTGTGGGATTGATCATCCTCAATCTTTTTCAATGACTTATATCTCTGTCATAAACCTTACATTAAGCACACGCCAGGAGGGAGATTCAAGAGAAAGGGAACGTATGTGTACCTATGGCTGATTCATGTTGATGTATGGCAGAAACCAACACAATATTGTAAAGCAATTATCCTTCAGTTAAAAATAATATTTTTTTTTTTTAAAGAACCTCTAAGGTATGCTCTCAAGGGGTATCTGGTGAGGGTGGACCAGACACTCAGGCTTTGGCATCCAGAGGGGGCAAAAATAGGCTAGCAGTGCCCTTTATAGAATACTGTCTTACAATTCATAGCATCAGTCACAGAAGGTGTACAATGGACAATATCCACTGGGTGCTTAATGCAGAATCTCACTCATTCCTTAGTTTGTTCTATATTCACTGAGTCCACAATGTTCCTTGAAAATCCTTTCTTTTTAACAGGCACTTTGATAAGATCTGGGAACTCAAGGTGAACACAACAGACAGGGCCCTGATTCTCATGGGCCTGTGTTCCAATGATAGAAAATACTTCTTTAGTTAATCCAGAAGGAAGGATGGAAGGGAAATCTTCCATCCTATCCAGGCCCCTTACTTCAGTCAGTGTCGTGACCTGTGAAAGGCATAGCACTCTCCCCTGGTGCAAAGGAGAGACCCTAATTTAGGGTGTCCAGGCAGTCCAGGTCAGTGGAAAGTAGCCCCATGTCAGGCATCTGGGAAGACAGGGCATTGCCAAGTACTCAATTCTTTGCATGTAAGAACTGTTTTGTCAGTAAATGGCCTGGGTGCTGTGAAAAATCACATTTATTTCTCATTCTCTTCACCGAAGTCATTACTCAAGAAGACAAGGACCTTTCTGCCCTGATTCAAGGTGGAAGCTTGGTCCAGATCTACCCAAAATGACTGGCCACTCCCAGGCAAGTGGGCATGTTGGACCTCAAGTCAAATTCCCACTGAGGAATGTTCTTGGCACACAATCTTCTCCCTCGATTCACTCTCCACCTTCTGGCTTTAAACACAAGAGGCTATTTAAAATGAGATATTGTGGAAGAATCTACAGATTACTATTGTATGAATAAAAGCCTAACTTCCCATTCTGAACTATAGTCTCTCCTGTGTTTCCAAGTAACCTTGATTGTACTAAAAATGATGTCAAGTTTCTCATCAACTATAATTCTGATTAGGAAAAGGACTTTTGTAAATGGATGAAGGCTGATGCCAATAGTCAACTCAAAGTTCAGATATTGCAGGAAAAAAACATTGTTTTGACTTTCCTGGATGGAAGTGAAAGATGGATATAAAAGAAAAAAAGAGAAATGAGAAGAATAGTTGCAGGAAAAGGCATTCGGACAAATGGTGGACATTTCCCTTGAACTTGGTTTTCATAAGATTCAATGATAAACAGAGAGATTTTATAAAATTGTGAAAAGTTAAGGAATCTGGGAAAATAATGAGAGAGAGGTGGCTCAGATGTTAGAGTCTGCCTGCAATGCAGGAGAAGCAGGTTCCAGCCCTGGGTTGGGAAGACCCTCTGGAGAAGGGAATGACTATGCACTTCAGTATTCTTGCCTAGAGAATTCCATGAACAGAGGAGACTTGTGGGCTATTTAGTCCATGGAATCACAAAGAGTGGGACATGACTGAGTGACTAACAGGCATGTCATATTTTAGATTCCATATATAAGTGATATATTATGGTCTTTTTCTTTGCTTGGCTTATTTCACTTAGTATGGTCATCTCTGGGTCCATCCAAGTTGTTGCAAATGACATGATTTCATTCTTTTCTATGGCTGAGTAATATCCATTGCATACATGTACCCCTTCTTTTCTATCCATTCATCTGTCAGTGCACTCTGAGGTTACTTCCATGTCTTAGCTTTTGCAAATAGCTCTGCTATGCACATGTACATGCATCTTTTTGAATTAGGATTTTCTCTGGAATAACATCCACTTAAAATTTGAGGACAGAATAAGGTAGTATCTATAAAGCACCTAGCAGAGAGAGTGGAACATAGTATGGGCTAAATAAAATGAATTGAGTTTGACCTTTGTTCTAGATCCCACAAATAAGTGATACCATGCAGTATTTGCCTTTCCCTCACTCGTTTCTGTCACTTAGCATGATGCTCTCCAGGTTCATACATGTTGGTTGTTGCAAATGGCAGAATTTCTGTCTTTTTAAATGCTGAAATATATCTCACATTTACTTTATTCATATATCCATCAACACACATTGAGCTTGTTTCCATACCTTGGCTATTGTGAATTATGCTGCAATGAACATGGGAGTACAGATTATCTTTGCATGATAGTGATTTTGTTCCCTTTGGATATATACCCAGAAGATGGCTGGATCATATGGTAGTTCTGTTTTTATCTTCTTGAGGAACCTCCATACTACCTTTTATAGTGGCTGCACTCATTTACATTCCCACCTACACTGTACCAGAGTTCCATTTTCTCCACATTCTCGCCAGCATTTTGTTATCTCTTGTCTTTTTGATAACAAACATCCTAAAAAATGTGAGCTCAGTTCAGTCACTCAGTCGTGTCTGACTCTTTGGGACCCCATGGACTGCAGCACATCAGGCTGCCCTGTCCATCATCAACTCCTGGAACTTGCTCAAACTCATGTCCATTGAGTCGGTGATGCCATCCAACCATCTCATCCTCTGTGTCCCCTTTTTGTCCTGTCTTCAATCTTTCCCAGCATCAGGGTATTTTCTAACGAGTCAATGCTTTGCATCAGGTGGCCAAAGTATTGGACCTTCGGCATCAGTCCCTCCAGTGAATATTCAGGACTGATTTCCTTGAGCATTGACTGGTTTGATCTCCTTGCTGTCCAAAGGACTGTTTAGAGTCTTCTCCAACACCACAGTTCAAAAGCATCAATTCTTTGGCGCTCAGCTTTCTTTATGGTCCAACTCTCACATTCATATATGACTACTGGAAAAACCATAGCTTTGACTAGACAGACCTTTGTTTTAATATGCTGTGTAAGTTGGTCATAGCTTTTCTTCCAAGGAGCAAGTATCCTTTAATTTCATGGCTGCAGTAACCATCTGCAGTGATTTTTGGAGGCCAAGAAAATAAAGTCTGTCACTGTTTCCATTGTTTCCCCATCTATTTGCTATGAAGTCATGGGACTGGATGCCATGATCTTAGTTTTCTGAAGGTTGAGTTTTAAGCCAGCTTTTTCACTCTTCTCTTTCACTTTCATAGAAAGGTTCTTTATTATTTCTTCACTTTCTGCCATAAGGGTGGTGTCATCTGCGTATCTGAGGTTATTGATATTTCTCCTGGCAATCTTGATTCCAGCTTGGGCTTCATCCAGCCCGGCATTTCACATGATGTACTCTGCATTTAAGTTAAATAAGCAGGGAGACAATATACAGCCTTGACTTACTCCTTTCCCAATTTGGAACCAGTCTGTTGTTCTATGCCCAGTTCTAACTGTTGCTTCTTGACCTGCATACAGCTTTCTTAGGAGGCAGGTAAGGTCATCTGGTATTCCCATCTCTTCAAGAATTTTTCACAGTTAGTTGTGATCCACACAGTCAAAGGCTTTGGCATAGGAATAAGAAGATGCTTCCCTTAAGGAGGCTCAAGACAGGAAGGAGTCCAGGTCCCAGAAGTGAGGGTGGAGTGAGGGGGGCTTCCTGGAGGAGGGTGAGGCCACCGGACTGGTGCAGAAGTGGTCTGGGGACAGAAGTCGTGAAAGTCGAGAATGGGTGTGGGTTTTGGTGGCGGAAATGGAAGGCCTGGGGAAGGTGAGGTGGTAACTTACTGTGGTTTTGATTTGCATTTCCCAGATGATTAATGACATTAAGCACTTTTCTCATGTACCTGGTGGCTATTTGTATGTCTTCAGTGGCCTGTTCAGGTTCTGTGCCCATCTTTTAGCTAGGTTATTCGTGGGTTTTTTTTTTTTTTTTTTAGTTATATGAATTACTAGTTATTAGAGTTAATAGTTATATGAGCAATTGAGTTATATGAATTCTCTTCACACGTTAGATATTAACTCCTTATCAGATATGTCTTCCCTGGTGGCTCAGAGGTAAAGACTCTGCCGCAATGCAGGAGACCTGGGTTCAATCTGTGGTCAGAAAGATCCCCTGGAGAAGGAAATGGCAACCGACTACAGTATTCTTTTTTTTTAATTAATTTAATTTAATTGGAGGCTAATTACTGTACTATATATATATATATATATATTTTTTTTTTTTTTTTTTGCCACACACTGACATGAATCAGCCTTGGGTGTGCATGTGTGTGTTCCCCATCCTGAACCCCCACCCCGCCACCTCGCTCCCCATCCCATCCTTCAATATTGCCCCAGTGCAACAGCTTTGAGTGCCCTGTTTGATGCATTGAACTCGGACTAGTGATCTTATTTCACATATGGTAATATACGTGTTTCAGTGCTATTCTCTCAAATCATCCCACCCTCATCTTCTCCCACAGAGTCCAAAAGTCTGTTCTTTAATTCTGTGTCTCTTTTGCTGTCTCACATATAGGGTCATTGTTACCATCTTTCTAAATTCCATATATATGCATGAATATACTGTATTGGTGTTTTTCACTCTGTATAATAGGCTCCAGTTTCATCCACCTCATTAGAACTGATTCAAATACATTCTTTTTAACAGCTGAATAATATTCCATTGTGTATATGTACCACAGATTTCTTATCCATTCGTCTGCTGAGGGACATCTAGGTTGCTTCCATTTCCTGGCTATTGTAAACAGTGCTGTGATGAACATTGGGGTACACATATCTCTTTCAATTCTGGTTTTCTCAGTGTGTATGCCCAGCAGTGGGATTGCTGGGTCCTATGGCAGTTCCAAAATCACTGCAGATGGTGATTGCAGCCATGAAATTAAAAGACTCTTACTCCTTGGAAGGAATGTTATGACCAACCTAGATAGCATATTCAAAAACAGAGACATTACTTTGCCAACAAAGGTCCATCTAGTCAAGGCTATGGTTTTTCCAGTGGTCATGAATGGATGTGAGAGTTGGACTGTGAAGAAAGCTGAGTGCTGAAGAATTGATGCTTTTGAACTGTGGTGTTGGAGAAGACTCTTGAGAGTCACTTGGACTGCAAGGAGATCTAACCAGTCCATTCTGAAGGAGATCAGTCCTGGGTGTTCATTGGAAGGACTGATGCTAAAGCTGAAACTCCAATACTTTGGCCACCTCATGCAAAAAGTTGACTCAATGGAAAAGACTCTGATGCTGGGAGGGATTGGGGGCAGGAGGAGAAGGGGACGACAGAGGATGAGATGGCTGGATGGCATCACTGACTCAATGGACATGAGTCTGAGTGAACTCTGGGAGTTGGTGATGGACAGGGAGGCCTGGTGTGCTGCAGTTCATGGGGTTGCAAAGAGTCAGACATGACTGAGCGACTGAACTGACTGATGGCAGTTCTATTTCCAGTTTTTTAAGGAATCTCCACACTGTTCTCCATTGTGGCTGTACTAGTTTGCATTCCCACCAACAGTGTAAGAGGGTTCCCTTTTCTCCACACCCTCTCCAGAATTTATTGTTTGTAGACTTTTTGATAGCGGCCATTCTGACTGGCATGAGATGGTACCTCATTGTGGTTTTGATTTGCATTTCTCTGATAATGAGTGCTGTTGAGCATCTTTTCATATGTTTGTTAGCCATCTGACTACAATATTCTGGAGAATTCCATGGACAGAGGACCCTGGTGGGCTATAGCTCATGGTCAAACCCAACTGAGCAACTAACACACACACTACATTATCAGATATGTAGTTTCCACACATTTTCTCCCATTTCATAGGTTGTTTTTTCATTTGTTTGATGATTTCCTTTGCTCTGCAGAAACTTTTTAGATTGAAGTAGTTCTTGGTCTTTCAAGTGAGGATTATAATATAACCACTCTAGAGGGTTACTGAAAAAATTTAAAGAGATAAAGTATATAAAATGTAAAAAAAAAAAAAAAAGCTTAATGCATTGTAGACATTCAAAGTCTGCCTGTGTTTGAAGAAAAGAATAACATTTTCTGCTTTTGCTTCATCGTTGACCTACAGTGATTTTGCCATATAGACCCTACTCAGAATACAATCATATGATAGCCTTCACTGTCTTCTGAATAAACTAAGGAGATTATGCAATTAGTAGTGAGGGGGGAACATTAGAATATCAATAGGAAAACTATAAAACCTTAGTAAGTAAAGTCATTTCACTTATTGGTGCTGTCTCCCCATCCACTGCTGATATTTTTGTAATGATTTTTTAAGTAGTAAATACGTGCCGTGAGTGTAGTGTTAGCTACTCAGGGATTATAAGATTTAATCTACTCCAGGGATAATTTAGGAGAATTGAAATTGGACTTTGAGCTACATGTTGGGGTTACTTAAACAAACAATTTCATCTGGAATGGGTGAAAAAGATAATATGGAGCAGAGACTTCCATGGATAAACCTAAGTGGCTTGACTATCTCATTCCTTACTGGAATGGCTGGGGTCTTGTATGCCCTGAACAGGTGAGGAGTTGCTTGGTGAGTGCTCTGGTTTACCTTGGTATTCTGAATGGTCACAGTCCAGCAACAGCAGCATCTCCCCAAATCTTGTAAACACAGCATCTGGCCCCCACCCCAAACTAAACAATAGTTTGCATCTTAAGAAGATCCCCATTTGCAAGGTGTGCGCATGAAAATTTGAAAAGCAATGGTCTAGAGAGTAAAGGGATAATATAATTTGTAATGTCTTGGTTATATGATATGTTGTTGGCTTCCCTGCTGCACAAAGAGAAAACGGAGCTCTGAGTTGTAAGATGGGAATGATGAGGTTCTATACCTAAATTTTCTTTGGAAGATGAACCAATTTCTTGGCATTCAAAAGCAACAGGACTACAGAAAGAAATATCATTGTTTAAACCATAAACTGCACGATGAACTGTAATCACTGGCTGATTGGAAAGACCACCCTAAGTCTCCCTGTTACTTTTCAGGTGGCCCCGAATGACTAGGAAACATACCTGCCTAGCCAGGTAGTCCACTGAGCATAGCTAATATGCCAGCCGCTAAGACTGCAGAGTGACTGAGGTTGCAGAGTGAATATAGCTCAGAGAAGCCTCTTGTATTAAAACAGTGCCCGTTCAAGGATTTTACATAACCTTAGGGTAAATTTGTTCTGGGCTCTAAGACTATAGAGCCTGCAAAGTTTCAGGTAACTGTAATCTGCCTATTGTGGAATCCATAACGTTTGGCATTAATGATGAAACTTCTTTCTATTGTGATAGTACTAGATTATCTAATGACCAAAGAATTAGTTCTGGTTAAAGGCCCAGGTGGAGTTCCCAGGTGGTGCTCGTGGTAAAGAATCTGCCTGCTGATGCAGCAGACACAAGAGACCTGGTTTCGAACTCTGGGTTGGAAAGATCCTCTGGAAAACGAAATGGCGACCACTCCAGTATTCTTATCTGGAAAAATCCCATGGACAGAGGAACCTGGCAGACTATAGTCCATGGGGTTACAAAGAGTCTGACATGACTGAGCACTTGTAAGCAGCAGCAAAAAGTCCTGCTAGATAGCAAATAAAAATATAGAGCAGTTAATTTCAGATAAGCATTAAATAATTTTTAGTATAAACTTATCTCATGGATTCCTTGGGTCTCGTATGTTATCTGGCAACCCTAGTTCTGCCAACCCTTAGCCCTTTAGAGCTGGGACTAGGTATTTACCTAGGATCTTATGAAAATTGTATTCAAAAAAGAGTGTGTCACCCCTATGCCTTCCCCGAGGATATGCATTTCTAGCTAGAGGATTACACAGCTTGTATTTTGAAACCAACCTCAGAGATCATCAGCTTTGTTTTTCTGGGTTTCACAAAGATTAAATGACTTGCTCAGGGCAACAAGGCTGCTTATTTCTGGATCTACTTTTCCTCATGTGAGTCATCTTGAGTAATGTAACCTTGAACCTCAATGTACTAAATTTGACGTAGAAACTGTTCTTATAAATGGTCTGAAAGTAATAGAGGGCGGGGTGGAGGAGGGATGACAAGTAAACAAAGGCCAGGAAGTGATAAAGCTAGGCATTAACTGTAGAGACAAAGGACTAAAATGCTTCAAATGTGGGTTACATTAAGGTTGTCACGATAGTTAAAGCATGTACATTTTTTCTGTTGAATTGAAGCTATGGAACACAGTTGGAATTTTGTTGACAGTTTTAAAATGCGTCATATTAATCAAATTACTCCAAATGTGTTATTGACTCACTGCATTAAAGACACAAGATATTTGTAATTAGAAAAAATATTGCTGAACCATAAAAACCTGTGCTGCACCAAATTAAATACTGTTATCTTGGGAAGTGCATAAGAGAGAGAAAAACTTTATCTAAAATGAGACCCAAGATCCTGCGAGATAATTTACAAAAGCAATTTTTAATATGTATAAGTCAGTTCAAGGAAAAAAAAAATAACAGGGGTTGCCTATTGAAATCTCAACACTTTTGAGCCCTCTTCTGGTCAGTAGTTGGTGACAGAAAATTCAAGACTAAATAACCTCTGGTGAATAACAAAGGTGTGAAAGCCATCAAAAATGTATGAGGCTTTAAAACAAAAATTAAAACAAAATTGTTTCACCAGATCAGATGAAAATTTACTGTAACTTGACTTTATTTTCTCCTCTCTCATCTCTGCTATATGTCTACATGAAGGGAAAACATAATAATCATGACAGTCACTTCAAAGAAACAAGTAAACCTGTTCTTCTGCGGTAGAAGGAGGGAATGAAATGCATTCCTTTCTAAACATCAAGAAAATTGGATTATGAGTCCCAGAATAGCTTCAAAAATATTTGTACTTTATTGGGCGTCATATTAGTAGTAGTCTCCCATCAAGGACCCCTGTCGTGCTCCTTTTAAGACTAATTTTGGAGATTATGGATGTTAAAGAACAACCAAAACCAAAGCCAAAAACTTGTAATAAGTGAAGCCAAACTGCCCGGAAATACAGCATCGTGCTTCTGTTCCTCAAGCCACTCTAGGAAGCAACAGCCTAGAAATCACACCACAGGTAATTTCCAAGTCTTCTGGGTATAACCTCACATGGATATTTCTGGAACTACCCAACATTTAAAGAGAACTCCAGATAGACAGTGGTGTGTCCTAGTGCTAACCCGGGAGAAGGCAATGGCAACCCACTCCAGTACTCTTGCCTGGAAAATCCCATGGACGGAGGGGCCTGGTGGGCTGCAGTCCATGGGGTCGCTAGGAGTCGGACATGACTGAGTGACTTCACTTTATTTTTTCACTTTCATGCACTGGAGAAGGAAATGGCAACCCACTCCAGTGTTCTTGCCTGGAGAATCCCAGGGACAGGGGAGCCTGGTGGGCTGCCGTCTATGGGATAGCACAGAGTCGAACACGACTGAAGCAACGCAGCAGCAGCAGCAGCAACAGCAGTGCTTACCCACTATCCTGTGACCAGACCGGGAGGGTAGCACTTGGGTTGGGGTGGGGAGTTTAGTGAAGACCATGTGCATTTCATTTAAGAAAAGTATTAAGAATACGCAGCTAAGTAAGATTTATGTTAGAACATATTGCCACATTTTTAAAAAAGATTTTATGGCTCTGATTGGAAAACATTAAAACCTTAACAAAATATTCTGAAGGTAGTGAGATTTTGGCAAAGTAACTCCACTGTAAGAGCCCCAGTGATGAATATGTTAGGGGTTAAGTTCAAGGAATTACTGAATGCTTTGCTTATTGCCTTGAAAGAGGGCTGCTCCATGGAAGTAAATTCAAGTGGAGCATGTGAGGCTTTGAGTAATTGCTTTTCAGGCTACTACTACTACTACTAAGTCACTTCAGTCGTGTCCGACTCTGTGTGACCCCATAGATGGCAGCCCACCAGGCTCCCCCGTTCCCCAGGATTCTCCAGGCAAGAACACTGGAGTGGGTTGCCATTTCCTTTTCCGATGCATGAAAGTGAAAAGTGAAAGTGAAGTTGCTCAGTCATGTCCAACCCTCAGCAACCCTATGGACTGCAGCCTTCCAGGCTCCTCCGTCCATGGGATTTTCCAGGCAAGAGTACTGGAGTGGGGTGCCATTGCCTTCTCCGTTCTTTGCAGGAGACCCTCCTAATAAAAAAGTGGAAAACATCAGAAATTATCAGGAGCCTGTACAATTCTATAGAGTGAGAAAAAGAAAACAGGTCTTGCTCTTGACTCTAGTGGTGTTAACAATGCTTGAAAGACATATACTTTGCACTGAGGTATTACATTAAGGCTCTTGCAACCAGAATAAATTTAAATAGAACAGATCTTCATTTGAAAGATCACTTGCCAACAAGAGTCCATTGAAAATGAATGGTTAAAAGTATTGTGATACCGTGTCTTTCTGATCAATTAAATTATCAATTTAAATTATCAATTTAGTTTGATTAAATTATCAATTTAAAAAAATAAAAGAGAAAAATTTCTAAAACCCAAGTATAAATTCAATTACAAATTTGATACTGAAAGAACTTCTCTGGAGACTGTTGTGTTTTACCCTCAATTTATTTATGCTACAGTGTCACCAATCCCCACCGGGATTACAATGGTGGACGATCCATGACCTACTAAATCATGTAATAAGGCATAAATGCAAATGAGAGTGGATTTGAGCTTGGCTGTATCTAGACTCTCAAAACTGAGTTATCAAAGGAAGAAAACCCTGCTGAATCCAAATATTTTTATTTTTAATTAAAAAAAGTTTTTTTAAGATTTTTTTTGATGTGGATTGTTTTTTAAAAATTCTTTATTGAATTTGTTACAATACTGTTTCTGTTTTCTGTTTTTTTTTGACCGTAAGGAATGTGGAATCTTAGCTCTGCCACCAGGATTGAACCCACGCCCCTTGCACTGGAAGGCGAAGTCCCAACCACTGAAACTAGAACACTCTCTAACACCACACACAAAATAAACTCAAAATGGATTAAAGATCTAAACGCAAGACCCGAAACTATAAAACTCCTAGAGGAAAACATAGGCAAAACACTCTCTGACATAAGTCACAGCAGGATCCTCTACGACCCACCTCCCAGAGTAAGGGAAATAGAAGCAAAAATAAACAAATGGGACCTAATTAAACTTAAAACTTTTGCACAATGAAAGAAACTATAAGCAAGGTGAAAAGACAGCCTTCAGAATGGGAGAAAATAATAGCAAACGAAGCAACTGACAAAGAATTAATCTCAAAAATATACAAGCAACTCCTGCAGCTCAATTCCAGAAGAATAAATGACCCAATCAAAAAATGGGCCAAAGAACTAAATAGACATTTCTCCAAAGAAGACATGCAGATGGCTAACAAACACATGAAAACAAGCTCAACATCACTCATTATCAGAGAAATGCAAATCAAAACCACAATGAAATACCATCTCATGCCGGTCAGAATGGCTGCTATCGAAAAATCTACAAACAATAAATGCTGGAGAGGGTGTGGAGAAAAGGGAACCCTCTTACACTGTTGGTGGGAATGCAAACTAGTACAGCCACTATGGAGAACAGTGTGGAGATTCCTTAAAAATCTGAAAATAGAACTGCCATAGGACCCAGCAATCCCACTGCTGGGCATACACACCGAGGAAACCAGAATTGAAAGAGACACATGTACCCCTATGTTCATCACAGCACTGTTTATAACAGCCAGGACATAGAAGCAACCTAGATGTCCATCAGCAGATGAATGGATAAGAAAGCTGTGGCACATATACACAATGGAATATTACTCAGCCATTAAAAAGAATACATTTGAATCAGTTCTAATGAGGTGGATGAAACTGGAGCCTATTATACAGAGTGAAGTAAATCAGAAAGAAAAACACCAATACAGTATACTAACGCATATATATGGGATTCAGAAAGATGGTAACTATGACCCTATATGTGAGACAGCAAAAGAGACACAGATGTATAGAACAGTCTTTTGGACTCTGTGGGAGAAACGAGGGTGGGATTATTTGAGAGAATAGCATTGAAACATGTATATTATCATATGTGAAACAGATCGCCAGTCCAGGTTCAATGCATGAGACAAGGTGCTCAGGGCTGGTGCACTGACATGACCCATGGGGATGGGATGGGCAGAGAGGTAGGAGGGGGGTTCAGGATGGGAAACACATGTACACCTGTGGCTGATTCATGTCAGTGTTTGGCAAAACCTACTACAATATTGTAAAGTAATTAGCCTCCAATTAAAATAAATAAATAAAATTTAAGGTTTTTTTTTTTTTTTTAATGTAGACTGTTTTTTAAAGTCTTTATTGAATTTGTTACAATACTGTTTCTGTTTTATGTTTTGGTTTTCTGACCATGAGGAATGTGGAATCTTAGCTCTGCCACCAGGAATTGAACCCATGCCCCTTGCACTGGAAGGTGAATTCCCAACTACTCAACTGCCAGGGAAGTCCCTCAGATATTTTCTATAAAATTGCCTTGATCTAAAGCATTGATGTGCTTAGGTGTGTGTGTGTTTTGCTGGCAGAAGAATGTCAGTGGAAAGTGAGATGAAGGACAAGCAGGCCCATTCAAACAACCCTCATCATCTAAAATAGCTTTGTGTCACATAGGAAGACGAGAACTTGTACATAAGAACAGAGCCTTTAAGATCTTGCAAGACATGATGACGTGGCTGTTAAAAAGTCATTGTGTAATAGACAAGTTACATAAATCTCCAGATGAGCCCTTGGATTTCTCTTTTTATTTAATTTCTTCTCTAAAATATAGTACAAAGCCCAAGAAAGCCCCAAATTTTCCAGTGAGTTTCATTAAAAGCTGATTTTTCCCCCACTGAAGTCATCTCAGCCCTGAGATGTCAAGTCTTTAACCATTAGCTTCACAAGACCCATAAGACTTCCTTTGTATTTGTAATCTACATTCCTTCTCCATATTAAAGAAACACAGTTCTTTTTTTTTTTTATATATACAAATGGCTGCTGTATTTCTGCTAAACTGACAGGGACACGAATAAGGTAAAGTGACACAGAAAGTGGGAAAGGGGTAGATGATGCAAGATAGCAACCTAATATGAAAAGATAGGGGTAGCCCCTCCCCCACCCAAGTTATGTTAGCTTTGGACAGGTGCACAGCAGGCAGATTTTGTCCTTCGGAAGGGAGATTTTAAATGAAAAACACTCTAGGTGAAGGGCAGAGTTAGGGTCAGGTTAGGAGGAGGGGAGACATTTAGGGACTGGGGTGATCTGGGCTCAGTGTGTGGCAGGATTGAGAAGGTCAAGTGGAAACATAGGGCTAGAGGTACCAGGCACAGGTTTGAGTGTTCCTTCTAGTCCACCCCATGCTTTCCCCTGCCCTAACATCCTGCAAGGGGCAGAGAACTTTCCCTAAGACCCGCTGTGTTCCAGGCAGTGGCATAGGGTGTTTGTTTGGCAAAGTTGATAATTCTTGGAAAGCCCTCCTCTTGCAATCTGGCCATTTTCTCCTTTAATCACCAGTTTTCTTTTTTAATCATCACCTTGGAGAGGTTACTAACATATTGTAAGAAATGTAAAGTCCCAAAGAGGATACATGTGTATGTATGGCTGAGTCCCTTCGCTGTTCAACTGAAACTATCACAACACTGTTAATCAGCTATACTCCAACACAAAATAAAAAGGTTTTTTTTTTTTTAAAGAAATGTCCCAGGTCAACATCTTCATCCCCACCCAGCTTACCCTTAAGCACCCATAGCATTGCAATCTGATGTGAATTCAAAAGGTAGAAGCTGATTTCATCACAGACATAAGCCAAGTGAAGGCAAAGGGCACATTCCATGGAAAGTATGCTCTGTGAGGATGCCTGCAGTTGTGTTGTGTTTGGCCCAAGCTTTGCTTTACTGATGTGTGTAACTGAGCGGTCCCCTGCTTGGGGATGAATCACATCCTGCTTTGGTAACATGGTAGGATGTTTTCAAAAGCACAAGGCCCATGAGAACTTGGTTTGGCCAGAAGTTAATTTACTCTTTATCAGAATCTGCTTTTTCATTTTGATCTTCAAAGAGTTCTAAGAGGCTGTCTTACAGCCTGTGGGTGAGTGTCAGAGATGTGAGGCAGAATGGGCATGTCGAGGTCTCAGTGAACTGTCGGTTGGAATTCTGGAAGGCCAATGGAAGTGGTAGAAGAGAGAAGCATTGACCACAGTCAGAAGGAGCTGGAGTGGACTGAAAAGGGCATCCAACACGTGACTGAGGGGAAATTGAAAGGGGCCTTCCTTACACCAGAGAGGTTTCAGAATGGAGGTGCAATAGGCAACATTATATATCCAGAAAAACATCTCTTTCTGCTTTATTGACTATGCCAAAGCCTTTGATGTGTGGATCACAATAAACTGTGGAAAATGCGGAAAGATGGGCATACCAGACCACCTGACCTGCCTCTTGAGAAACCTGTATGCAGGTCAGGAAGCAACAATTTGAACTGGACATGGAACAACAGACTGGTTCCAAATAGGAAAGGTAGTATGTCAAGGCTGTATATTGTCATCCTGCTTATTTAACTTATATGCAGAGTACATCATGAGAAACGCTGGGCTGGAGGAAGCACAAGCTGGAATCAAGATTGCTGGGAGAAATATCAATAACCTCAGATATGCAGATGATATCACCCTTAAGGCAGAAAGCGAAGAAGAGCTAAAGAGCCTCTTGATGAAAGTGAAAGAGGAGAGTGAAAAAGTTGGCTTAAAGCTCAACATTAGAAAACTAAGATCATGGTATCTGGTCCCATAACTTCATGGCAAATAGATGGGGAAACAGTGGAAACAATGACTGACTTTATTTTTCTGGGCTCCAAAATCACTGTGGATGGTGATTGCAGCCATGAAATGAAAAAATGCTTAAACCTTGGAAAGAAAGTTATGACCACCCTAGTTCAGTTCAGTTCAGTTCAGTTCAGTCGCTCAGTCATGTCCAACTCTTTGCGACCCCATGAATCGCAGCGCGCCAGGCCTCCCTGTCCATCACCAACTCCTGGGGTTCACCCAGACTCACGTCCATCAAGTCAGTGATGCCATCCTCTGTCGTCCCCTTCTCCTCCTTCCCCCAATCCCTCCCAGCATCAGAGTTTTTTCCAGTGAGTCAACTCTTCACATCAGGTGGCCAAAGTACTGGAGTTTCAGCTTTAGCATCATTCCTTCCAAAGAAATCCCAGGGCTATCTCCTTCAGAATGGACTGGTTGGATCTCCTTGCAGTCCAAGGGACTCTCAAGAGTTTTCTCCAACACCACAGTTCAAAAGCATCAATTCTTCAGCACTCAGCTTTCTTCACAGTCCAACTCTCACATCCATACATGACCACTGGAAAAACCATAGCCTTGACTAGACGAACCTTTGTTGGCAAAGTAATGTCTCTGCTTTTGAATATGCTATCTAGGTTGGTCATAACTTTCCATCCAAGGAGTAAGCGTCTTTTAATTTCATGGCTGCAGTCACCCTCTGTAATGGTTTTGGAGCCCCCAAAAATGAAGTCTGACACTGTTTCCACTGTTTCCCCATCTATTTGCCATGAAGTTATGGGACCAGATGCCATGATCTTAGTTTTCTAATGTTGAGCTTTAAGCCAACTTTTTCACTCTCCTCTTTCACTTTCATCAAGAGGCTCTTTAGCTCTTCTTCGCTTTCTGCCTTAAGGGTGGTGTCATCTGCATATCCGAGGTTATTGATATTTCTCCCAGCAATCTTGATTCTAGCTTGTGCTTCCTCCAGCCCAGCGTTTCTCATGATATACTCTGCATATCAGTTAAATAAGCAGGGTGACAATATACAGCCTTGATGTACTCCCTTTCCTATTTGGAACCAGTCTGTTGTTCCATGTCCAGTTCGAACTGTTGCTTCCTGACCTGCATATAGGTTTCTCAAGAGGCAGGTCAGGTGGTCTGGTATGCCCATCTTTCCGCATTTTCCACAGTTTATTGTGATCCACACGGTCAAAGGCTTTGGCATAGTCAATAAAGCAGAAATAGATGATTTTCTGGAACTCTCTTGCTTTTTCAATGATCCAGCAGATGTTAGCAATTTGATCTCTAATTCCTCTGCCTTTTCTAAAACCAGCTTGAACATCTGGAAGTTCACGGTTCACGTATTGCTGAAGCCTGGCTTGCAGAATTTTGAGCATTTCTTTACCAGCATGTGAGATGCGTGCAATTGTGCAGTAGTTTGAGCATTTTTTGGCATTGCCTTTCTTTGGGGTTGGAATGAAAATTCACCTTTTCCAGTCCTGTGGCCACTGCTGAGTTTTCCAAATTTGCTGGCATATTGAGTGCAGCACTTTCACAGCATCATCTTCCAGGATTTGAAATAGCTCAACTGGAGTTCCATCACCTCCACTAGCTTTGTTCGTAGTGATGCTTTCTAAGGCCCACTTGACTTCACATTCCAGGATGTCTGGCTCTAGGTGAGTGATCACACCATCGTGATTATCTGAGTCGTGAGTTCTTCTGTGTATTCTTGCCACCTCTTCTTAATATCTGCTTCTGTTTGGTCCATACCATTTCTGTCCTTTATCGAGCCCATTTTTGCATGAAATGTTCCCTTGGTATCTCTGATTTTCTTGAAGAGATCTCTAGTCTTTCCCATTCTGTTGTTTTCCTCTATTTCTTTGCATTCATCGCTGAGAAAGGCTTTCTTATCTCTTCTTGCTATTCTTTGGAACTCTGCGTTTAGATGCTTATATCTTTCCTTTTCTCCTTTGCTTTTCACTTCTCTTCTTTTCACAGCTATTTGTAAGGCCTCCCCAGACAGCCATTTTGCTTTTTTGCATTTCTTTCCCATGGGGATGGTCTTGATCCCTGTCTCCTGTACAATGTCATGAACCTCCGTCCATAGTCCATCAGGCACTCTATCAGATCTAGTCCCTTAAATCTATTTCTCACTTCCACTGTACAATCATAAGGGACTTGATTTAGGTCATACCTGAATGGTCTGGTGATTTTCCTCACTTTCTTCAATTTCAGTCTGAATTTGGCAATAAGGACTTCATGATCTGAGCCACAGTCAGCTCCCAGTCTTGTTTTTGCTGACTGTATAGAGTGTCTCTATCTTTGGCTGCAAAGAATATGATCAATCTGATTTCGGTGTTGACCATCTGGTGATGTCCATGTGTAGAGTCTTCTCTTGTGTTGTTGGAAGAGAGTGTTCGCTATGACCAGTGCATTTTCTTGGCAAAACTCTATTAGTCTTTGCCCTGCTTCATTCCGTACTCCAAGGCCAAATTTGCCTGTTACTCCAGGTGTTTCTTGACTTCCTACTTTTGCATTCCAGTCCCCTATAATGAAAAGGACATCTTTTTTGGGTGTTAGTTCTAAAAGGTCTTGTAGGTCTTCATAGAACCATTCAACTTCAGCTTCTTCAGCATTACTGGTTGGGGACATAGGCTTGGATTACTGTGATATTGAATGATTTGCCTTGGAAACAAACAGAGATCATTCTGTCGTTTTTGAGATTGCATCCAAGTACTGCATTTTGGACTCTTTTGTTGATCATGATGGCTATTCCATTTCTTATAAGGGATTCTTGCCCACAGTGTAGATATAATGGTCATCTGAGTTAAATTCACCCATTCCAGTCCATTTTAGTTCGCTGATTCCTAGAATGTTGATGTTCACTCTTGCTGTCCCCTGTTTGACCCCTTCCAATTTGCCTTGATTCATGGACCTAACATTCCAGGACCTAACAAAATGCAATATTGCTTTTTACACCATTGGACCTTGCTTCTATCACCAGTCACATCCACAACTGGGTATTGTTTTTGCTTTGGCTCCATTCCTTCATTCTTTCTGGAGTTATTTCTCCACTGATCTCCAGTAGCATATTGGGCACCTACCGACCTGGGGAGTTCCTCTTTCAGTGTCCTATCATTTTGCCTTTTCATACTGTTCATGGGGTTCTCAAGGCAAGAATACTGAAGTGGTTTGCCATTCCCTTCTCCAGTGGACCACTTTCTGTCAGACCTCTCCACCATGACCTGCCCATCTTGGGTGGCTTCACAGGGCATGGCTTAGTTTCACTGAGTTAGACAAGGCTGTGATCCATGTGATCAGATTGGCTAGTTTTCTGTGATTATGGTTTCAGTGTGTCTGCCCTCTGATGCCCTCTTGTAACACCTACCGTCTTACTTGGGTTTCTCTTACCTGGGATGTGGGGTATCTCTTCACAGCTGCTTCAGCAAAGCGCAGCCCCTGCTCCTTACCTTGGACGAGGTCGCCCCTCCTGACCTTGAACGTGGAGTAGCTCCTCTCAGCCCTTGTAGCTGCTGCTCCTTGGACATGGGGTTGCTCCTCTTGGCAGCCGCCCCTGACCTCGGACGTGGGACAGCTCCTTTCGGCCACTCCTGTGCCATCACAGTCTGGCGCTCTCAGTCGCTGCCCCGACCTCAAGCATGGGGTAGCTCCTCTCGGCTGTGTTTTTGCCTGGTCAGTCGCAGCCGCAGCACTTCTGACACAGTATCACTAGCCTAATTCTTTGTACTTCTTTCTTATTCTGCCTAGTTCCATCAGAAGCATTTACCCTAAGCACTTACCTAGATTAGCTAGAATCTGGATTTTACCCTCAACAGATAAAACAAGAACATTGTCAAGACTCTGTTTTGAATCAATGCATGTACTTCCCAAATTGCTGTTGAAATGACTGTATCAGGACAAGAGAACGAGGCATTTGCATTCCCAAAATGTCAAGGAATTTATGCAGATACAGCAGAACAGGGGCCCTGACTGAGCAAGCCTTGAAAAACTGACTTTCAGAGCCCTTCTAGGAAGTAGAAGTGGCTCTCCTCTCTGCAGAAGGTACCTCATGCATCCAACTGCAAGTGTCTAAAGTGGAAGAAGAGAAGGAGCTTCTGGTTTCAGGACTGGAAACATGGCCACAGTGTGCCTGTTGATCACATCTTTGGCGTGCAAAGCAAGCTGAGGAACCCTAAGCGCAGGCTCTGACTCATAGAGACTCATCCAACCCAAGAGTAAAATGTATTGTATAATCGTAAGAGCAATGTAATACATCAAGGAAAAACAACTAAACAGAATACAATATCCCCAAATCAGCTGAAGGGTATATTAAAAATTAGAGAGGCAGCTTGGTGTAGTACTTACAGCATTTAGACTCTGGAGCTAGCCTGATTGAGTTTGATTGCTGCCTTGCCACTTAACTGTGTGATCACCAGACCCTCTGTGATCATGCTCTTCTCAGTAAAAAGAAGACAATAATAGCAACTCCTGGGGTGAGGATGAAAGGAGCTAATACATGAAAAGCACTTAGCATAGTTTCTGGAATACAGTTATTATTCAATAATGGTTTTTTATCATGATTGCATGGGAAAAGTATCATTTTTAAATGATAGAACATTATGATTTATTTGATAAAAAGTGTTGTGACAATTGGCTAGATACATGAGAAGAAAAATTCAATCCTTTCTTTATATTCTACTCTAAAATAAAGTCCAGATGAATTAAGAACCAGAACTTCTAGAGGAATATACAGATGACTATGTAAATAATCTTGTGGTAGAGAGAGTCTTTCTAAAAAGGAGGAAGAAAGGTAGAAGGGAAAGGAGAATGAATTGATTTGATTATATTAAAATAGAAAAACTCTGTGCTTCAAAGCAAAGCAAAACAAAACCAATTTGCTCTAAGCAGAACTAGAAGATAAACGTGTATGTGCAAGTTATGTCCAACTCTTTGTGGCCCCACAGACTATAGCCCGCCAGGCTCCTCTGTCTGTGAAATTTTCCAGGCAAGAATACTGGGGCACATTGCCATCTTCTCCTCTAGGGGAGTCTCCCTGACCAACAGATTTAACCTGCAACTCTGGCATCTCCTGCATTGGCAGGTGGATTCTTTACCACTAGCATCACCTGGGAAGCCCAGAAGATAAATGAAAAGCTAGGAAAATAACATTTGCAACAGCTAAGGCAGACCATCTAAGGGTAGTATATTCCCCGTATAAAGAGTGTCTGATTCTCTCTATACTTTGCTGTTGTTGTTCAGTCATTAAGTTGTGTCCAATTCTTTGCGACCTGGTGAACTGCAGCATGCCAGGGTTCCCTGTCCTTCACGATCCAGTTAAAAAAAACAACTTACATAAATCAATCAATAAAAGTGTAATACCTCTGCCAGAAAAATAGGCATAGGACATTATGAGTAGGCTAAGTCATAAAGTAAAAGCATAACTTGACCAAAAACCTAAAAAGATGATGAATTTAATAAATAATCAAAGACTATAACTTAAAATGAAACAGCATTTTCCACTTCTCAAATTGGCAATGACTTTTAAATGACCATATCCCATATTGGTGAGTCTGCAGGAAACAGGCTCTCTCTCATCTTGTTGTCAGAAGTGTAAATTGACTCGACCTCTCTGTAGGGCAGATTTTTAATACCTATCTAATGTATATAACCTTTGACCTAGCTTTTATACTTCTGGAAATGTAATTTTAAAAGATTCTGAGATGGGAAAAGAAACCCAACCACAAAAATAGTTTTGCAGCATTTTTAAACATAGCAAACAATTGGACCACCTTAAAATCTTGTTCCCCACCATTGGTTAAATAAACGTTAGTACATCTTTGGTGACCTTTGAATGAACCTCACAGTTATCAAGGGAGCTTAACTGACTAAGGCCCCCGGCTGCTGCTCTGAAATGCCATTGCCTGCTTATGGAGAAATACAACAGCCATTGAATGTATTACAAAATAGGCATTCAAATAATGTGGCAAGCACCCTATTACCATACACAAAAATAAACTCAAAATGGCTTAAAGACTTAAACGTAAGACATGACACCATAAAACTCCTAAAAGAGTACATAGGCAAAACATTCTCTAACATAAATTGTATTAATGTTTTTCTTAGGCTACTCTCCCAAGGTGATAGAAATAAAAATGAAAATAAACTAATGGATCTAATCAAACTTATAAGCTTTTGCCCAGCAAAGGAAATCATGAACAAAATGAAGAGACAACCTACAGCTTGGGAGAAAATATTTGCAAATGATGCAACCAACAAGGGCTTAATTTCAAAAATATACAAACAGCTCATACAACTTGACAAAAAAAACCCAAAAATCCCATCAAAAAATGAGAGGACCTAAAGACATTTCTCCAAAGAAGAAAGACAGATGGCTAACAGGCATGTGAAAAGATACTCAACTTTGACTAATTGTTCAGTTCAGTTCAGTTCAGTCGCTCAGTCGTGTCCGACTCTTTGCGACCCCATGAATCGCAGCACACCAGGCCTCCCTGTCCATCACCAACTCCCAGATTTCACTCAAACTCACGTCCATCGAGTTGATGATGCCATCCAGCCATCTCATCCTTTGTCGTCCCCTTTTCCTCCTGCCCTCAACCCCTCCCAGCATCAGAGTCTTTTCCAATGAGTCAACTCTTCCCATGAGGTGGCCAAAGTACTGGAGTTTCAGCTTTAGCATCAGTCCTTCCAAAGAACACCCAGGGCTGACCTTTAGAATGGACTGGTTGGATCTCCTTGCAGTCCAAGGGACTCTCAAGAGTTTTCTCCAACACCACAGTTCAAAAGCATCAATTCTTCGGCACTCAGCTTTCTTGACAGTCCAACTCTCACATCCATACATGACCACAGGAAAAACCATAGCCTTGACTAGATGGACCTTTGTTGGCAAAGTAATGTCTCTGCTTTTGAATATGCTATCTAGGTTGGTCATAACTTTCCTTCCAAGAAGTAAATGTCTTTTAATTTCATGACTAATTGTTAGAGAAATGCAAATCATAACTACAGTGAGTGAGCAACTCACACCAGTCAGAATGGCCATTATTTAAAAGTCTTAAAAAAAAAAAATGCTGGAGAAGCTGTGGGGAAAAGGGAACCCTCCCACACTGTTGGTGGAAATATTAGTTGGGGTAGTCACTGTGGAAAACAGTATAGAGATTTCAGAAAACTAAAAATAGAATTATCATATGATCCAGCATTCCCACTCCTGGGCTTATATCCAGGTGAAACTATAAATCAAAAAGATACATATACCCCTGTATTCATAAGGGCACTATTCACAATAGCCAAGACATAGAAACAATGTAAATGTCCATCAACAGATGAATGAAGAAGATGTGGTACATATATACAATAGAATACTACTCAGCCATAAAAAAGAACAAAATGATATCATTTGCAGCAACGTGGATGCAACTGGAGAACATCATACAAAGAGAAGTAAGTCAGAAAGAGAAATACAAATGCCACCTGATATCACTTGTATGTGCAATCTGAAATATGACACAAAAGAACCTATCTATGAAACAGACATAGAATCAGAGACACAGAGAACAGGCCGATGATTGCCAAGGAAAATGGGCTGGGAGAGTGTTGGACTGGGAGTTTGGTTAGCAGATGTAAATTGGTACACATAGAATGGATAAACAACAAAGTCTTACTGTATTGCACAGGGAACCATATTTAGTATCCTTTAATAAACTATAATGGAGAAGAATATGAAAAAGAATGTGTGTGTATATATATATATGTATATACACACACGTATGTATAACTGAGTCACTTTGCAGTCATAGTAACAGAACATTGTAATCCAACTCTACTTCAATAAAAAATACACAAATAATGTGGCAGGAAGATAATACATAATGACATAGAAAGATGTTTCAGTTGTATAAAATGAAATGTATGTGTGTACTCATAAATTCCTTAACAGATGATCTGCACAGAATGATCTGGTTATGAGGGAAGGTATATATAAACACATGCATAGATACAAAATATTGATGCAATTTCAGAGGTGAAATTGCAAGTTATTTTTATTTTCCATTTTTCACCTGTTCAAATTTAATTTTTCCCCCAAGATACATGTGCTACTTTACAAAGAGAAAAAATTAGGTAAGATTATTTAAAAATGTAACTTGTGTTTCTCTGAATTATTTGATTTGGCTTTTATTTTATATTTTTCCCCATGATCTAATATTTATTTGCTGGCAACTTAATATTCAATGTGGAAAGTGAGATATTTTAAATAAACAACTAATTTCTGGATCAGAATTAGTTTTCAATGCCTAAAAGTACGAAACTTGGTCCTCAAAAAGAGTTATTCTTGAAGACTTTACTAATCTGGCAGAGAAGGCAATGGCACCCCACTCCAGTACTCTTGCCTGGAAAATCCCATGGGCGGCGGAGCCTGGTAGGCTGCAGTCCATGGGGTCGCTAAGAGTCGGACACGACTGAGCGACATCCCTTTCACTTTTCACTTTCACGCATTGGAGAAGGAAATGGCAACCCACTCCAGTGTTCTTGCCTGGAGAATCCCAGGGACGGGAGAGCCTGCTGGGCTTCCGTCTATGAGGTCGCACAGAGTCAGACATGACTGAAGCAACTTAGCAGCAGTAGTAGCAGTTACTAAGCTGGTAGGTAGGTAAATGGTGTTATGGATAAACATTTTCTTTAAAAATATGTTTAATGTTGTTGTAAAGTTGTCCTGACAAACATGGCATGCACCATACAGAAAAGGAGAAGACATCCCCTGGACCCCTAGATTTTCCTGCCTGGCCCAGTAGATTTGAGCCAAAGCTTAGCCATCCCTTCCTGGGCAGTGCTCTGGACTTGGGCTTCCTCTTGGAACCCGGAATCAAGTCTTTTCCTACTAGTGGCCTCAAGTGAAAAAGTGAAAGTCACTCAGTCGTGTCCGACTCTTTGTGACCCCATGGACTGTATAGTCCATGGAATTCTCCAGGCCAGAATACTGGAGTGGGTAACCTTTCCCTTCTCCAGGGGATCTTCCCAACCCAGGGATCAAACCCAGGTTTCCCACATTGCAGATGGATTCTTTACCAACTGAGCCACAAGAGAAACCCTCAAGAGAATTTTGCATTTGATCAGGATTCATGTACAGTTGCCTCTCTCCCAGAGTGAGTGTCCTCCCAACTCAGACTCCGCAATGATTCCTACCTTATCCTTCTTGGTGGCCTCTTTACGATTGCAGTGTAACAAGTAGCCATGTCCATGGCAACCTAACACAACACCTATTTATCATCACACAGTCCTGGTTCTTTGCTTAGGATTGCACAAAGCTGAAGTTGAAGTGCTGCCCAAGCTGGGCTTTTATCCGGAAGCTCTAGGAATGAGTGACTTCCAAGTTCATTCAGGTTTTTGGCCAGATTCAGTTCCTTGGAATTGAGATCCCTGTTTCTTTGCTAGTTCTGAGCCAGGACTATTTTTAGCTCCTAAAAGCCACCCATATTTCTTGCCACATGGTCCCCTCCATCTTCAAGCTAACAATGGTATATCAAATTCTTTTTGGGCTTCATCTCTAACTTTTTCTTCGGTGACCAGAAGAAGATGCTCTGCTTTTGAAGGTCACACAGGATTGAGTCAGGGCCACTGGACCATCTTCCTTGGCCATCTAATGTAACAGTCATGAAGTGATATGCCATCGTAATCACAGGTTTGTCTACACCCAAAGGGAAGGGGCCAAGACAAAGACAGAGGTCTTCAGGGTTCATTCTTAGAATCCTGCTGCCTCAGGAGCTTCAAGGATAAGCCCTGGGCAGCTTTTAAAGTGACTATCTTCCCAGCCCAGAGAGAAGACCTGCCCTGGGTGCCTGTCCTGAGGACTGCAGCAAGCAAGCAGGGCAGTTCAGTGTCAGAATGGGGCTTCTCCGACATTAACTGAGGATGAACAGATTAAGGGACATTGGATTAGGCTGAAGATGGTGCATGGGACGTTGAAATAAAAAGGAAAAATAAAATTATTCACTGATTTCAATCATTAAGGCCTCTTTTGCATATTCTTGATTTTTAGATAACTAAAAATCCATTTTAAGCTCCAATAGCATTCACTGGGTCTTACACAAATGTCTGCAGTTTTCACAGGGACTTGATCCAAACCCTTCTTGTTCATCACTTTCTCCCAGCCCCAACCACTCTCTTATCAGCAGATGAAACAGGTTCACATTTTGTCATCAAATATAATCAAAATTCCATTGTGAGATCAGATTCCCATGCAAATCAAAGTACAATAAAGAAACTAGGAAGAAGACCACAGAATGTATGAAATCTTTCTTAAGCAAGTTCTTTACCTTCTATAAAAAGTGGATTCCTACTCATCTGACCAGACTGATTAATTTTGGGTTTTGAAAAAAATCATTGAACTCTAAAAATCCCATCCATCTTCATGAGACTCAGAAATCTTCTGAGAGCCAGCTATTCTTCAATCACTCTCCCTTAAATATTCTTATTCAATTTCTAATCCACAGGGTTTTCTGACATTCTTCCTTCAAAGTGATTTTGTAGACAGGGATCACAGAAGCCTCTTCTCACTTTATTTTATCCCAAAGTTCTGCCACCCACCTAGAGCTTCTGCAGGAATTTAGTGCTATTTTTGTCCTATCTGGTTAGTGCCAAAGAACAATGCTCTGGTCCCATCGCTGAAGCTCTAGGAACATCTGCTAAGTTACTTTTGTATTCATGTCCTGTTATTTCCTGTCATTTCTTGCATTTTCACAAAGTTACTCAGTTTGGAATTCCTGACTTGTGTTCAGATATTTGCTCATTCCTTGAACAGGAGAATTTTAGCTTCCCAGGTGGTGCTAGCAGTAAAGAACCTGCCGGCCAATGCAGGAGATCCAGGAGACCCAGGTTCAATCCCTGGGTTGGGAAGATCTCCTGGAGTAGGAAATGGCAACCTACTTCAGTATTCTTTCCTGCAGAATTCCACGGACAGAGGAGCCTGGCTGACTACACTCCATGGGGTCACAGAGTCGGACACGACTTCGTGACTGAACAACAACTATGCATTTTGAAAAGGAGCATGCTGCTGCTGTGCACCTGAAAACTCACAACATTGTTAATCGACAGTTGTTGGTTAGTCACTAAGTCGTGTCCAACTCTTTTGTGACCCCATGGACTGTAGCCCACCAGTCTCATCTGTCTGTGGGATTTCCCAGGAATGAATACTGGAATGGGTTGCCATTTCACTCTCCAGGGGATCTTCCCATCCCAGTGATCCAACCTAGGTTCCTGCATTGGCAGGTGGATTCTTTACCACTGAGCCACCTGGAAAGCCCAACTATACCCCAGCATAAAATAAAACATTTAAAAAAAGAGAAATAACATACTTCAAACCAAAAAAAAGAGATATTTTAAATATTTAGAAAAATTGAGGGGGAAAACCCTAATACAACCCAAATTTAATGGATGTTAACATTTTGTCATATTTATTTTCAACCTCTTTCTCTCTTTAAGATATAAATTGTTAGGTATTAGATATAACCAAATTCTTACTCTGTATCCTTATCCCCTTCCTGTTTCTTGGGAAATTAATACTGGCCTTCATGTATCATGCCATTTAATGTTTGATACTTTATTTTATAAAGTGTGTAATACACACAAATGACATAGTTTTATTTTGAAAACATAAATAGAATCATACTGCATGATGATGAGAGCATTCTGAAAATTTTTATATTTGCAAACATATAGAGTAAGCTGTTAAGAATTTAATGCCCATGTATAACCACAGAATGGGCTTAATGCCCCTGTACAAGCCCAGGAGATTTCTTCATGACACACTTGAGTTGTGAATTAGGTCCTACACTTCTTCTCTTGCCCCTTTATGCCCCTTGTTCTAAGCTTATGGTCTCCATTTTGATATAGACATTTTCTCAGTCATTGCCACCTTCATGTAACAGGCACTGGTGATGAGTCTTTGACAGAGTTTCAATAATTTAGAAAGAGCTGGATTCTCTCTCTTCCTCAAGCATACTTCCTTCACTTCTGGCTTTCTTTCCATCCTTGAACTACACCAAATTCTTTTCTCTTTCTGGACCATGCAGATGTTAGGAATGCTCTTCTCCAAGAAAGTCACTTCCTCCTAAGCTTCTGGTCCAAACTCAGATGTCACATCGTCTGAGAATTCTTCCTCACCCATCCTAGCCAAGCATCATTCCTGGCTCTCTGCACATATGAGCCTGTTTCAAACTCTTGATAGCACTTACTGAGAAAGAGTATGTGTTCACTGCCTGTATGCCCCCGTTAGAATGTTAGGAGTACTGTCTACTCACTGTGGTTTCTCCAGCACTTAAAACAGCACTTGGCTCATGGTAGAAGCTCAGCAAGTACTGGTTGACAGGTTGCCAGTGACCCCATCCTCCAGTAAATATAATCTAATCCATGTCTTGAAATCTGACCAATCAGATCAGCACTACTTCTAGGAGATGAGCAAGGAAGAAATATTAGTTACCTATTGCTGTGTCATGAATTATGCCCAAAAATAAAGGTGTAAAAAATATGATCATTGATCGCCTTAGTTTCGGTGGTCAAGAATTCAGGACTCAGATGACTCAGCTGGATGGTTCTTGTTCTGGGTCTCTCATGAGGTTTAGTCAGGATGTTAGCTGGAGCTACAGCTACATCTGAATGGAGCTGGAAGGTTTGCTTCCAGGAAGGCTCACTCACATGGCTATTGGCATGAGACCTCAGCTCTTCCCCTATAACCTTGCCACAGAGCTGTGTAAGTGTCTTAACAACATGGCAGCTGGCTGCCCTTGATCATATGATACAGACAGAAAGGCAGAAGCCACAAAGTCGTTAGTGACCTAGCCTTGAAAATGACAAACCATCACTTCTAATCCGTTCATTCCACACATTCCAATCTCAGTACAATATGGGAGAGAACCACACAGGATGTGAATACCAAGAGGCAAGGATTGTTGGGGGCCATCTTGGCAACTATCTACCACACCTTTCTTGCCCTTACGTTACACAGGGTTTTTGTTTGTTTGATTGTTTTTGTCTATGAAACTAACTTTCTGTTATAGATTAGGCTGAAGCAGAGGATATAAAGACTGGGAACATAACCCCTGACTGTCATGTTGAGGGTGGAGTAAGTCTGTGAGCAAGATGCAGAGAAAATTTCAATTTGGTAGGCAGAGCAAAGTATCAGAGGAAAATGACAATAGGTAGCAGTGTCAGTTGTAAAAAAAATGTTGAGAAGATATGCAGGAGGCCCCATGATGTACAGAAGGGTGCTAAAAAGTGGATAGAGCCCAGCAATGGGAATACACAAGCAGATTATATTTAAAGATTGAGGCAGAAATCCAGAAAGTCTATAATGGATTATCAGGTTCCAGCTCTGTACTTAAGGAATCAACACAAGACTCTAATCCCAGAAGAGTTTCACTGAGTCTTTTGCTGGTTCTTAGTCATACTCCATTCTGTTCCCCTCAAAAATAGTTCCAAAGGTCCCCTCTCCATTTCCTGAGTCACTGAAGATTCCCTACCTCTTACTTAACTGAGAAATTTGAAGTCAATGGTCTTTCTGTACTGGTTCTCTTCTTAAAGCCAAGAGAAGCATGCAAATCTTTTTGCTACTCAACATCAATACAATCTTCCTTTACGTTCTTAAACAGCTAGGAACTGTCCAACATCTTTACTCTGTACAGTAGTCCAAATCCTCATGTCTCTTTCTTTATTATCTCTTTCTTTATGTCCTGTTGACTCTGAAATCTGGTTCATTTCCTGCTATTTTGTTACAATTCTCAGTGAGGTCACCTCTATAGTGAAATAGGGTCAAGACATCCCTATTTTACAACAACAGCTGTTTGCAGTCCTTGTAATCTAGGGCCTCTCTATTATACCCAATGAGGACACCATGGACCACTCTCTTTATTGAGCTCTCTCAGCCCTTGACTCTCATGACATTTCTCCATCCTGGCTCTCTTCTTTCCTCTAACTGCTCCTTCTGAAAGCCCCTAATGCTTTTGTATCACTGCTCTTTCCTCCTACTGGCTCCATGTGAGTGATCCACTCTCATGATTTAAGCTGTGACTTATATGCCTTCAATGGCCTGTCATAGCTGCCTAGATCTCCCAGGTCAGACCTTTCCTGGGACATTCAGATTCCAACAGTCAAGAGTCTATCTGACTCCTCCACCTGGATACCCCCAGATGCAGAACCCTCAGCTGTCTGCGACATGACACATCACCATCCTCCCCAAATCTGCTTCTCATACACTTCGCTGTCATTGGTTGGCAGCACTATCTACCCCAACCTGTACTAAAAAGCAAGGTTTCCTGCATGCTAACTTTCTTATCCTCATCCTTCCATTCAGTCAAACATCAGACCTGCTGTTTTTATTTTTTTGTTCTTTAATGATCTCTTTATTTCCATCTCCTCTAGCCTACCCTAGTTCAGTCTATTGTTATTTCTTCCTTGATACTTCAGTAGCCTCCTATCTGGTCTCCCCTCTTCTCTTTACATATCCTTAAAACTTTCTTTCATGGAGTTGCAGGAGTGCTCCATCTATGAGCACAAATGTGACTGTGTCAAGAACTGAAACTCTTTGATCATTTCCCCATTGTCTTCAATCTAAAGTGAAACTTGCATCTTGTTGCATGCAAGATGCCCCAGGAGTTAGAGCCTGCTTCCTGCCTCTCTAATTTCATCTTCATGCATTTCCGGTAATGCTGAATAGCATGTGCTTGCATGAATACACCACGCTATTCTTTCTCCTTGCTTTTGGAAATGCTAAACCCTCTTCATGAAATACACATTTCCATTTTGCCTAACTAATCCTTGCTCCTTTTCTCAAGTTCATCTCAGGCTAACCTCTTGCAAGTTGACTTACCTGACCACCCCCATCTGTCCTGACAGTCCATTCACCCTCACCCACAGCGCCCTGATAACCTTCCATGTGTCCCTGACATTGTACTCAACCCCATCTCTCCAGAGGCCTCTCAGCTCCTTAAAGGCAGAGACCAGGCCTTTTGTCACTGTATCCTCAACACTTTGCTCAGTACTGGTATATCGGAGGCCTCATCAACATTTTTGTTGATTAATGAAATGAACTGCCTGAGAGGATTTTCCCACTTTCCAATGTAGTGTCAGAATGTAGAACATATTCTGTGATGCTTTGGGGGAATTGACAAAAAACAAATGTTCTCAATGAGTCAATGCCAGATAAGCACCCAGGATCACATGGAACATGATCCTCTCTTGAAGGTGCTGTAACATCGGAGAAAAGAGCATTTTGCCTCAGGAGGTAGCATCCCCAGACAGTGACATGCACGTGGATGCTGCCAGGGCCAAGGAGGGCTAAGGAGAACCCACGGTAACCTAGACGTGAAAACACACATAGATAAAGCCTCATTTCACAGGCTTTCTTGCAGAAAGTTCTGGTCACGTGATTAGACTCTGGTCAGCACCACTACAATGGATATTGTGTGTTAAATGCACTTGACGTGTCCTTAAATGAAGCATGTGCTCTTCCCTTCTTTCTGCCAGCGGGAATGCAGACACCCTGATTGGGACCGGCGGCCATTTTGGATTCATGTCTGACGCCCTCACTACTTCTTGAACTTGAAGGCATAACATTTTCACTTATTCGAGATTTTTCTCATTCAAGATTTGTGAAAGAGGAGGCATCTATATAGGCAGAGTGAATTTAGGAACAGAGGACAGTTCCAGGTGAATACCACAAAGGAACACACTCTGTCATTTTGAAGAAAAACAATGCTCACCAATGTTCTCATGGCTTCTGATGGGGTTATACTGTTTTCAGGCTTCTCCCAGGGATGTGTGTGTATTACCTTAGTCTCATGTGGTGTAGAGCTACAGTCAAAACTGACTAGTGAAGGGGATAGGATGGCGATTGTAAAGTTGACTGATCAGTTTTGGGGGGAGGGTTTCTTGGAATAGTCAAGGAGACAAGATGACTGACCCACCTCCTGAATCCATTTTACCATTTGAAGGTGGATTTGAATTAATAAACACCTCATGAAAAGTTGCCAATGCATTGTCATCCATACTTAGTGATAATTGCTTTCATCAAACCAATGATTAGCAGAAATCAACATCAAAGGAATGGAGGTTGCAGTGTTGAAGAGAAAACGATGGTGGTTTTTTTTGGGAAAAGACAGGCTCAGATGGGACTTGGTGCTTCAGAGTCTGCAGAGCTGGGAGGAGAGGAATAGGAGGAAACTTGGTCTACTTCCCAGTTTGGCTCAGGGCTTCATCAGGGCCATTGTGCACTGAACATCACCTCCGTGCTGCCCTGGCACTTCTTTGGTGCCTGGGAATGCCAGAGCTGCCACGTGAGAACCTGTCCAGAGGCTGGACATCATGGCCTATTCTGGGTGGGCTGGGCCCACAATGGTAGTGAGTGCTACCCACGTTTAGTGAGTGCTATTGGTAAGGAAGCTGAAGATCAGTGGATTTAGGTAATTCACACTGGTCACAAATAACCAAGATGCCACTGGGTTAGAGCCCAAAATACAGATATCCATCCAGCTTCCCCTCACTCTTTCCAGTAGTTAGAGGAAACTTGAGAAACAGCAGAGGCTGAGAACTGCCTGCATCCTGCTGCAGAAGGACACAGAGATGGCCAGGCCCCTCCTCCCACTTGACCTCTGCCCCCTGGTCTCCTCACTTCTTCCCCCTTCACCTTTTCTGTTATTTTTGGGAATTTTCAGTGCTTTCCAAAGCTGGCTGCTTTGGGAATATTTTAAAATAAGAATTCAGACCCCATGCCCAAGAGACTATATTCTGATGGCTTTGGTGACTGTGGTGTGCAGACCAGGCTGAAGCTAGGAAGGGATTGCATGTGGGAGAAGCCTCAGACATCATCTGAGATGCAAAGCCTCTAGGTGTGCAAATCTTTGATGACCCCCAAAACACTACCCCTGTGGAAGGGCAGTGGGATGGATTGAGAGAAATGCTATCTCGTTTGGTGGCTGACTATGGAAATTTAATTATTTCAACAGACCTAGAGAACAAACATTCCTTAAAATGCATCCTGTATGTTTTTAAAAAGTATATTCCACTAGAATAATAGGGAAGCCACTGTGATGACTTAGGAAAACACAGAACAGTAGATAAAGTTTGCCTTGGTCTGTCTTCTTTGCCTTTCTTTGAGCAGGTGCCCAGGACTCTAATTTGGTCCCACAGACACTCTGAAGGTGGATTCCCTCACCTTTTCCCAACCAGGTGCTTTATAGGTAATGCATCTTCCTCCTCTCTCCAACTTCTTCACCACTAGACTCACCTTAAATTCAAATATCCTCAAATTTGCTTAGGTCAAGAGAGCAGTCACTCTCAAAGCAAGCTAATAAGTGAATGATGACCTTTGAGGGACTGGAGACTTCATAGTTCCCTGGAGGGTACCACATTTCCTGACCTTTCTTTCACCTTCTCTGTTTCCTTATAGGGTTGGTCATATGATCTTAGGAAGAGATCATACGCTAAGGAATTCAATAATTCCCTTGAGGAGAATCAAAATTGAAACAACTACAACACAAGAAACTTGTTACTTTTGAAGTCTAGCTATTGGTGATGGAAAATGAAAGCAAAGACTGGACAACAAGCCAGTTTTTCAGTGTCACTATGAATCTATTCAGTCAGTTCAGTCACTCAGTTGTGTCTGACTCTTTGCGACCCCATGGACTGCAGCACCCAGGCTTCCCTGTCCATCAGCAACTCCCAGAGCTTGCTCAAACTCATGTCCATTGAGTCGGTGATGCCATCCAGCTATCTCATCCTCTGTCGTCCCCTTCTCCTCCCACCTTCAATCTTTCCCAGCACCACGTTTTTTTCAAATGAGTCAGTTCTCCGCATCAGGTGGCCAAAGGATTGGAGTTTCAGCTTCAGCATCAGTCCTTCCAATGAACATTCAGGACTGATTTCCTTGAGGATGGACTGGTTGGATCTCCTTGCAGTCCAAGGGACTCTTAAGAGTCTTCTCCAACTCCACAGTTCAAAAGCATCAGTTCTTCAGCACTCAGCTTTCTTTATAGTCCAACTCTCACATCCATACATGACTACTGGAAAAGCTTTGACTAGATGGACCTTTGTTGGCAAAGTAATGTCAGCTTTTTAATATGCTGTTCACGTTAGTCATAGCTTTTCTTCCAAGGAGCAAGTGTCTTTTTATTTCATGGCTGCTGTCACCATCTGCAGTGATTTTGGAGCCCCCCCAAAATAAAGTCTGTCACTGTTTCCATTGTTTCCCCATTTACTTGCCATGAAGCGATGGGACCAGATGCCATGATCTTACTTTTCTGAATGTTGAGTTGTAAGCCAACTTTTTCACTCTCCTCTTTCACTTTCATCTTCACTTTCCCCCATAAGGGTGGTATCATCTGCATATCTGAGGTTAGTGGTATTTCTCCTGGCAGTCTTGATTCCAGCTTGTGCTTCATCCAGCCTGGCATTTCACATGATGTACTCTGCATTTAAGTTAAGTAAGCAGGATGACAATATACAGCCTTGACGTATTCCTTTCCCAATTTGGAACCAGACTGTTGTTTCATGTCCGGTTCTAACTGTTGCTTCTTGACCTGTATACTGATTTCTCAGAAGGCAGGTAAGGTGGTCTGGTATTCCCATCTCTTTCAGAATTTTCCACGGTTTGCTGTGATCCACACAGTCAAAGGCTTTAGTGCAATCAATAAAGAAGAGTAGATGCTTTTCTGGAACTCTCTTGCTTTTTCTATGATCCAATGAATGTTGGCAATTTGATCTCTGGTTCCTCTGCCTTTTATAAATCCAGCTTGGACATCTGGAAGTTCATGGTTCACATGCCATTGAAGCCTGGCTTGGAGAATTTTGAGCACTTTTTTACTAGTGTGTGAGATGAGTGTAATTGTGCGGTAGTTTGAGCATTCTTTGGCATTGCCTTTCTTTGGGATTGGAACGAAAACTGACCTTTTCCAGTCCTGTGGCCACTGCTGAGTTTTCCAAATTTGCTGCCATATTGAGTGCAGAACTTTCACAGTATCATCTTTTAGGATTTGAAATAGCTCAGCTGTAATTCCATTATCTCCACTAGCTTTATTCATAGTGATGCTTCCTAAGGCCCATTTGAGTTCGTATTCCAGGATGTCTGATTCTAGGTGAGTGATCACACCATAGTGGTTATCTGGGTCGTGATCTTTTTTGCCTAGTTCTTCTGTGTATTTTTGCCACCTCTTCTTAATATCTTCTGCTTGTGTTAGGTCCATACAATTTCTGTCCTTTATTGTGTCCATCTTTGTGTGAAATGATCCCTTGGTATCGCCAATTTTCTTGAAGAGATCCCTAGTATTTCCCATTCTATTGTCTGCCTCTATTTCTTTGCACTGGTGACGGAGGAAGGCTTTCTTATCTCTCCTTGCTATTCTTTGGAATGCTACATTCAAATGGGTATATCTTTCCTTTTCTCCTTTCCTCCTCTCCTTTTTTTCTCAGCTATTTGTAAGGCCTCCTCAGACAACCATTTTGCCTTTTTGCATTTCTTTTTCTTGGGGATGGTCTTGATCACTGCCTCCTGCACAATGTCACGAATCTCTGTCCATAGTTCTTCAGGCACTCTATCATATCTAATCCCTTGAATTTTGTTGTCACTTCCACTGTGTAATTGTTAGGGATTTGATTTAGGTCATTCCTGAATGGTCTAGTGGTTTCCCCTCCTTTCTTCAATTTTAGTCTGAATTTGGGAATAAGGAGTTCATAATCTGAGCCACAGTCAGCTCCCGGTCTTGTTTTTGCTGACTGTATAGAGCTTCTCCATCTTTGGCTGCAAAGAATATAATCAATCTGATTTCAGTATTGACCATCTGGTGATGTCCATATGTAGATTCTTCTCTTGTGTTGTTGGAAGAAGGTGTTTGCTATGAACAGTGTGTTCTCTTGGCAAAACTCTGAATCTACTACCTGGAATTAATTTTTAATAAAATGATTAAACATTGTGCTCTGTTTTAGCAATGTGGTATTTGTCTATTAATGCACATGCATTCAAGGGTGGTAGAAGGATGAATAGAGTGCATCCCTATTCAAAGTCCAACTCTACTTAATGTAAGGATGCACGCTGTGATTTGGAGAAGGAAATGACAACCCATTCCAGTATTCTTGCTGGAAAATTCCATGGACAGAGGAGACTGATGGGCTACAATCCATGGGGTTGCATAGTCAGACACGACTGAGCAGACACCCTGTTTTAGGGGTATCAGGAGCTTTTCTTTATGATCACAGAATGTCAGACACAGAAGGAACTTTTCAGAATGTAGGCTGATAGCAAAATTAGTTTGCCATCTCTGAGCACCCCTGCCAGCTCACAGGAGAGAAAGGTAGCTCTGATGATTGCTATGCATTAAGGGCTGGGGAGAGAGATGAACCATTTTCAGAACAAATGGAAAAGAGCTGATATTGAATGCCCTCCAGAGTTTCCTTCCTGTGCCCTTGAATAATCAGCAAAATTGAATCAATTTCTGGTGGCCAAGGATCCTACTGATATTCACAACAAGTGATGTTCAGTACTCCATTTATGGAGAACGTCTTCAGAGCCCAGGGGACCAGCTGTTTCCCACCATCATTGTTTGTTCAATATACACCACCCTAGATGGTGAGAAAGGCCAAATAAAAGTCCCCAGAATCCTCATTCAGCTAACAGAGAAACTGCGGGAGTCAGAACAAGTTCACACACATTGTTGGGTAAGACTTCTTTGTGAATATTAGGCAACAGTAAGATGCTCTTTCAATTTTTGCCTACTGGGTGCTCCAATCTCTGTATATCCACAGCCTTTCTCCACTTGGCTATTGTGACCTTGGACATCATAATAGCTGAGAGTCCTTTGGCAACTCACTTCCTCCCTGACTCACCTTTAACTGCCTGCATGTACTCGCTGTGACACTCACTCTCTGAAAGGCTGGCCCCACCACGCAAGTTTTTATTTTTAATCAAAACATTCCCGTAAATCATGAGGCACTAGATTTCTCCCCCTCCACTGTCCACATTTTCACTGGGAACCTGTGTTTATAATAAAGCTATTGTTCAGGAGCATAATGAAAATAGGCCCAAAGCACAAAACCTATGGAGTTTAAGTTCAACTGCCCGATCATAAGACGGGAACTCAGTCTGTTCTTGGACCCTCTTGATGTTGGGCAGACAGAGATATGGATTTTGAAAGACAATGTTTTGACTTGGCTTTGTGTCAGGCTCCAGCCTGCAGAGGGTGTTTCTGGAGGCCTGACAGCCATTGTAGAGTCCTGGGTTGCTGGTGTTGGGGAAACAAACTAGGGCAAGAGAGACTTCGTTCACACATTGCTTTTTTATCAGATGAACTTGTAATGAAAACTTTTCCCTTTATGCCATGCTTTGTCCTTCTCAAAGTATGTTGACATACAGCACCCCTCATCTGCTACTGCCATGAGTTGGCATGAAGAGGATGAAAGCACAGAGAGGTTTAGTGTGTGGGGGCTTCAAAGGTGGCACTGTGGTAAAGAACCCACGGGCCAGTGCAGGAGAGGGGAGAGAGGCGAGTTTGATTCCTGGGTGGGGAAGATCCCCTGGAGAAGAATGGCCACCCACTTCAGTATTCTTGCCTGGAAATTTCCATGAACAGAGGAGCCTGCTGAGCTAGTAGAGTCTATGGGGTCACAGAGTAGGACATGACTGAATGACTGAGCACCTTCCATGATGACCCCACCACCTCCCAATCCTCATGCACTCTTTAGCATCACCTGCCAGGAAGCCTGAATCTCCTCCAGATTGGGCTAAATTTCCTATTAGGAGCCACCATCAGGAAGCTAGGACCTCCCCAGACCACACCCCCGTTATCTTGCATGTTCTAGGCTCCACCCACATGCAGCACTGTATATTGTCTATCACGGTGCCACCTCCCACTCCATCCTCAAAGCAAAACCTTTCCAGGAGACCCTCTCAACATGAGTCATCAGCAAAATTTCCTTTTTTCACTCAAATACACTCTCACCTTCTCCACCTTTCTGAATCCTGGATCCACCCTGAGGGCACAGATTTTGCTGCAGCTCTTCTCAGTGGTGGCAGTTCTATCTCCCTCAGCTGTTGTACTTATCCAAAAACTCCCAATTTGGTTAAATGCAAATTTCTGCATTTTGAAAACCTGCAGCAGAGAGCTGGATGTGGCTGGAGAAAGACATGTATCTATGTGGACGGCTTCATTTTAAGTTGTGAAACACTAATGTAAGTCCCAAGCAGGCCCCCAGCCCTTCCCTTCTCAGTCCACTTACTCATGTTCCTAGATTAACTCCCACCAGCCCACTTGGGGCTGGTGTCCTTGACTCTTGTTTCACCAAAACTTAGGAGCCCTCAGGAATCTCACATCAGTCAGTGGCCAGCTGCCCTCTTTCTGTGTATCTCTTGCTTGTGTTTGTACATAGCTCCTGGACATAGCTGACACTTTTAACTGAACTATGAAAGAAAGTGAAAGTGAAAGTGGAGTTGTGTCTGACTCTGCAACCCCATGGACTGTAGCCCACCAGGCTCCTCTGTCCATGGGATTCTCCAGGCATGAATACTGGAGTGGGTTTCCATTTCCTTCTCCAGGGGATCTTCCTGATCCAGGGATCGAACCCAGCTCTCTTGCATTCCAGGCAGACGCTTTAACCTCTGAGCCACCAGGGAACTATATAGTCACTATCTTGGACTTCACATATTCCCAACCAAATTCATACATTACACTATGACAAAACCAAGAACAAAAACAACCAAAAGAACCTGTTCTTCTTGAACATTCTTTTTTCAATAAATGACAACTTCTTTTATTTAAGGCTAAAAACCTCAAAATCATCTCTTTCATTCTCAATATTCAACCCATTAGCAAATTCCATCAGCTCTACCTTCAGAACATATCCAGAGTCTACCTACTTCTCCCCTCTGGATCCAAGCCACTACCATGGATTACTGCATTAGATTTCCAAAAGTTCTTCCTGTTTCTATTGTTGCCTCTGTGCTATTTTTCCCACATAGCAACCAGAGTTAACCTTTTCACAAGTACATCACATCTTCTCAAGGCCTGCAGTAGCTTTCCATTCAGAGGAGAAGCCAAAGTCCTTATAAAGTCTCCATATTCTAGACCTCTGTAACCTCACTGTTAACCCTCCCTCCCACCCAGCTCATTCTGCTCCAGTCCTTCTGGGCCTTATGCTGCTCCCAAACACTCCAGCTGAGATCTTTCTCCAGAGTCTTTAATCCTGCTGCTACTCCTGCATAGAAAAGAAAGTGAAGTCTCTCAGCATAACTTGTTCTCTAACTTCAAGTCTTTGCTCAGAAGTTACCCTCCTCCTCACATTCTGTTCCTCATCTTGCTTTTCCTTCATCACTATTGAACACATAGAAGTTTGTTCGTCTGGTTTGTATCTTCCATCCATCTCCCTACCTGGTCTACCTCCATTGTTGTTGTTCAGTCACTCAGTTGTATCTGACTCTTTGTGACTCCATGGACTGCAGCACATCAGGCTTCCCTGTCTTTCACTATCTCCCGGAGTTTGCTCAAACTCATGCCCATTATGTTGGTGATCCCTTCCAACCATTTCATCCTCTGTTGTCCCCTTCTCCTCCTGCCTTCAATCTTTCCCAGCATCAGGGTCTTTTCCAGTAAGTCAAGTGGCCAAAGTACTGGAGTTTCAGCTTCAGCATCATTCCTTCCAATGAATATTCAGGATTGACTTCCTTGGATTGACTGGTTTGATCTCCTTGCAGTCCAAGGGGCTCTCAAGGGTCTTCTCCAACACCACAGTTCAAAAGCATCAATTCTTTGGCACTCAGCCTTTTTTTATGTTTCAACTCTCACATCCATACATGACTACTGGAAAAACCATAGCTTTGACTAGCTTTTTAATGTGCTGTCAAGATCTGCCTCCAAAAGAGTAAAGTTATTGGTTTTGTGTGTTGACATGTCCCTAGTGATTTAACAGAGTGGGTGCTTGATAGATACGTGTTGCATAAGTAAATACATTTTTTTTACATATTTTAAAAATATTTATTCATTTATATTTCTTTGCCTGCATCCAGTCTTAGTTGCAGCATGCAGGATCTTCGGTTGCAGACTCTCTAGTTGTGGCACACAGGCTCAGTTTCTTCACAGCATGTGGGATCTTAGTTCCCCAACTAGGGATCAAACCTGTGTTCCCTGCATTACAAGGTAGATTCTTACTGGACCACTAGGGAACTCTCTCATTTTTTACAGATTTTATGACAGTGCCTGTCACACTTTAATCTCTGTAATAGGTACTCTTAAGGATACCAAGACCTCATAACTTTTTGAAACAAAAATCCTAAATGCTCTGGCCTTGCAGGATAAGTGATCTGAATATTACACTTTATGTAAAAGTACGTAGGCATCTTGCAGTAAATACACTGCAATCTGATCACTACTTTTTGAAGTCAATGCAAGTAATAAAATCAATAATTTCTAAGAAACCAGGCTTTGCACTTGACATTGCAAAAGGGGAGTCAGATTATTCTAACAAAAATGCTAGATGGGAATGACTTACCAGGTAAATGTTATTTATTTTTATTGTCAGATAGATTATCATTTATATTGTGGAAGGTTCAATGATGACATTCTGCATTACATTCTTTTCTTACCAAATAAGTAAAAGCATTTTTAAAAACCTTCCCCAGACCACAAAGTTTGGTTTTTACTGACTCAAGAATGGCTCTGTTATAGCCATTAAAACAAGATTACTCATAGCACAAAAATTATTTTCAATCTGGTATTTGGTACAGAAGTTAGAGTAATTATCAAGTTAGCTTTTACATAGAGCGGCAGGTTCCCTGTGGAAAACATATTTCCACTTATCAAAAAATGATGTTTTCTCAAAGGAGTTGAACATGATGTCTCCAAAACCAACTCTTCTCCTGAAGGGAATTTGGAGGGGGGCCCCTTTTTATCATGTTGACAACCTCCAGATTTGAATTACTCATCAAAAGATTGATCATCATTAGCCAAGTGCAGAAGACTCAGAATATAATATCATGAATCCCAACTACTCCTTCTAGAGTTTGAGACTCCTTAAATTCACATTTGTGCCTTGGTAGTTTATGATCGGCATAAACAAGAAACTCATTTTTCTGCAATTTGAATATGGCCTTCAGGCCAAAAAATTGTAGCAATTTTTGAAAGGCTCTTTGGAGCTAAATTAAATCTTTAAGATTCTTGATTCAAGCTGGATGAAGTTACCAAAGGTGCCTTGCCTTTAAAAAGTTCTGCAGTACATAATTTAAAGCTATGCATGTCCTGTGATTTACAAATCTCACTTCTAGAACTTTGTCTTAAGGAAACAGTCTTGTAAATGGAACTTACATGGAAAGTGGGCAAACCTAGGTTCTGACCCCAGCTCCAGCATTAATACCATGTGCATTCATATAGTCCTTTCTGTCTCAGGTTTTTCATCTTTAAATGAAAAAATAACACTATATTTGAATAACACTATATAATATTTTATACATTATAACATTATATAACTAAATAACATTATATAGATTTTTCAGGACTGTTATAAGAATTAGAGTTATGAGAAATATAGTCCCTTAGGCAGGTCTGTATGTGATATATATTAATAAATAAATGGAATATTATTCAGGCATAAAAAGAATGAAGTACTGATATATGCTGCAGTGTGGATGAACCTTGGAAACACTGTGTTGAGTCAAAGATGCCAAATACAGTATCACATATTTGTGGTTCCTTTAATACAAATCATCCCTAGTAGGTAAATCCTCAGAGACAGAAAACAAATGAATAGTAGCCATGGATTGGAAATAGTGAAGAATGGGAAGTGATTGTTAATGGTATGGGGTTTCCTTTTGGGGTTTTAAAACATTTCTGAAACTAGGTAGTGGTAATGGTCACACAACATTGTGAATGTGCTTCATGACACTAAACTGTGAGCTTTAAATGTTAAAATGACAGATTTTATGTTATTTATATATATTGGGCTTCCCAGTTAGCTCAGCTGGTAAAGAATCTGCCTGCAATGCCAGAGACCCCAGTTCGATTCCTGGGTCGGGAAGATCCCCTGGAGAAGGAATAGGCTGCCCACTCCAGTATTCTTGAGCTTTCCTGGTGGCTCAGACAGTGAAGAATCCATCTGCAATGTGGGAGACCTGAGTTCAGTCCCTGGGTTGGGAAGATCCCCTGGAGGAGGGCATGGCAACCCACTCCAGCATCCTTGCCTAGAAATCCCCATGGACAGAGGAGACGGGTGGGCTGCAGTCCATTACTTTGGTAAAAATATGTTACTTTAAAAATATATTGCAAAATTGTCTTTACAGTAAAATGGTGTTTCAGTTGAGTTCAGTTCAGTCCTCAGTCGTGTCCGACTCTTTGCCACCCCATGAATTGCAGCACGCCAGGCCTCCCTGTCCATCAGCAACTCCCGGAGTTCACTCAGACTCATGTCCATCGAGGCAGTGATGCCACCCAGCCATCTCATCCTCTGTCGTCCCCTTCTCCTCCTGTCCCCAATCCCTCCCAGCATCAGAGTCTTTTCCAAAGAGTCAACTCTTCGCATCAGGTGGCCAAAGTACTGGAGTTTCAGCTTCAGCATCATGCCCTCCAAAGAAATCCCAGGGCTGATCTCCTTCAGAATGGACTGGTTGGATCTCCTTGCAGTCCAAGGGACTCTCAAGAGTCTTCTCCATCACCACAGTTCAAAAGCATCAATTCTTCGGTGCTCAGCTTTCTTGACAGTCCAACTCTCACATCCATACATGACCACTGCAAAAACCATAGCCTTGACTAGACGGACCTTTGTTGGCAAAGTAATGTCTCTACTTTTGAATATGCTATCTAGGTTGGTCATAACTTTTCTTCCAAGGAGTAAGCATCTTTTAATTTCATGGCTGCAATCACCATCTGCAGTGATTTTGGAGCCCCCCAAAATGAAGTCTGATACTGTTTCCACTGTTTCCCCATCTATTTCCCATGAAGTGATGGGACCAGATGCCATGATCTTCATTTTTGAATGTTGAGCTTTAAGTCAACTTTTCCACTCTCCTCTTTCACTTTCATCAAGAGGCTTTTTAGTTCCTCTTCACTTTCTGCCATAAGGGTGGTGTCACCTGCATATCTGAGGTTATTGATATTTCTCCCGGCAATCTTGATTCCAGCTTGTGCTTCTTCCAGCCCAGTGTTTCTCATGATGTACTCTGCATATCAGTTAAATAAGCAGGGTGACAATATACAGCCTTGATGTACTCCTTTTCCTATTTGGAACCAGTCTGTTGTTCCATGTCCAGTTCTAACTGTTGCTTCCTGACCTGCATATAGGTTTCTCAAGAGGCAGGTCAGGTGGTCTGGTATGCCCATCTCTTTCAGAATTTTCCACAGATCCACACAGTCAAAGGCTTTGGCATAGTCAATAAAGTAGAAATGATGTTTTTCTGGAACTCTCTTGCTTTTTCGATGATCCAGCGGATGTTGGCAATTTGGTCTCTGATTCCTCTGCCTCTTCTAAAACCAGCTTGAACATCTGGAAGTTCACAGTTCACATATTGCTGAAGCCTGGCTTGGAGAATTTTGAGTATTACTTTACTAGCGTGTAAGATGAATGCAGTCGTGCAGTAGTTTGAGCATTCTTTGGCATTGCCTTTCTTTGGGATTGGAATGAAAACGGACCTTTTCCAGTCCTGTGGCCACTGCTGAGTTTTCCAAATTTGCTGCCATAATGAGTGCAGCACTTTCACAGCATCATCTTTCAGGATTTGAAATAGCTCCACTGGAATTCCATCACCTCCACTAGCTTTGTTCGTAGTGATGCTTTCTAAGGCCCACTTGACTTCACATTCCAGGATATCTGGCTCTAGGTGAGTGATCACACCATAATGATTATCTTGGTCGTGAAGATCTTTTTTGTACAGTTCTTCTGTGTATTCTTGCCACCTCTTTTTAATATCTTCTGCTTCTGTTAGGTCCATACCATTTCTGTCCTTTATTGAGCCCATCTTTGCATGAAATGTTCCCTTGGTATCTCTAATTTTCTTGGAGAGATCTCTAGTCTTTCCCATTCTGTTGTTTTCCTCTATTTCTTTGCATTGATCGCTGAAGAAGGCTTTCTTATCTCTCCTCGCTATTCTTTGGAACTCTGCGTTCAAATGCTTATATCTTTCCTTTTCTCCTTTGCTTTTCGCTTCTCTTCTTTTCACAGCTATTTGTAAGGCCCCCTCAGACAGCCATTTTGCTTTTTTGCATTTCTTTTCCATGGGGATGGTCTTGATCCCTGTCTCCTGTACAGTGTCATGAACCTCCCTCCATAGTTCATCAGGCACTCTATCTATCAGATCTAGTCCCTTAAATCTGTTTCTCACTTCCACTGTATAATCATAAGGGATTTCATTTAGGTCATACCTGAATGGTCTAGTGGTTTTCCCTACTTTCTTCAATTTCAGTCTGAATTTGGCAATAAGGAATTCATGGTCTGAGCCACAGTCAACTCCTGGTCTTGTTTTTGTTGACTGTATAGAGCTTCTCCATCTTTGGCTGCAAAGAATATAATCAATCTGATTTCGGTGTTGACCATCTGGTGATGTCCATGTGTAGAGTCTTCTCTTGTGTTGTTGGAAGAGGGTGTTTGCTATGACCAGTGCATTTTCTTGGCAAAACTCTATTAGTCTTTGCCCTGCTTCATTCCGTACTCCAAGGCCAAATTTGCCTGTTACTCCAGGTGTTTCTTGACTTCCTACTTTTGCATTCCAGTCCCCTATAATGAAAAGGACATCTTTTTTGGGTGTTAGTTCTGAAAGGTCTTGTAGGTCTTCATAGAACCATTCAACTTCAGCTTCTTCAGCGTTACTGGTTGGGGCATAGACTTAGATTACTGTGATATTGAATGGTTTGCCTTGGAAACGAACAGAGGTCATTCTGTCGTTTTTGAGATTGCATCTAAATACTGCATTTTGGACTCTTTTGTTGACCGTGATGGCTAATGCATTTCTTCTGAGCGATTCCTGCCCACAGTGTAGATATAATGGTCATCTGAGTTAAATTCACCCATTCCAGGCCCCCTAGGCCCTCCTGCACCCGCCCAAATGGTGTTTACAATCATCTATATCTATACACATACATGATGGAACGTATACTTCAAAATAGTAGTAGTAGTTATTTCTGAATATCATATCACAAGTGTTTTTTAAAACCACCTATATTTTCTTAGGAGAAGGCAATGGCACCCCACTCCAGTACTCTTGCCTGGGAAATCCCATGGATAGAAGAGCTTGGTAGGCTGCAGTCCATGGGATTGCTAAGAGTTGGACACGACTGAGGGACTTCACTTTCACTTTTCACTTTCATGCATTGGAGAAGGAAATGGCAACCCACTCCAGTGTTCTTTCCTGGAGAATCCCAGGGACGGCGGAGCCTGGTGGGCTGCTGTCTATGGGGTCACACAGAGTCGGACACGACTGACGCTACTTAGTAGCAGCAGCATATTTTCTTAACTTTTTTCAGTAAATATTTATTATTTTTATATGTGTTATAATAAGAAGTGAAATTTAAGAACAAAGAATCAAGCAAATGAAAGTGCTGAATAAATGAGAAAAGTAAGAGTAGACCCAGGACCAACTTGTACTCTCAGTTCAGTTCAGTTCAGTCGCTCAGTCATGTCTGACTCTTTGCGACCCCATGGACTGCAGCACGCCACGCCTCCCGGTCCATCACCAACTCCCAGAATTTATTCAAACTCATGTCCATTGAGTCAGTGATGCCATCCAACCATCTCATTCTCTGTCATCCCCTTCTCCTCCTGCCTTCAATCTTTCCCAGCATCAGGGTCTTTTCAAATGACTCAGTTGTTGGCATCAGGCGGCCAAAGTATTACAGTTTCAGCTTCAGCATCAGTCCTTCTAATGAATATTCAGGACTGATTTCCTTTAGGATGGATTGGTTGGATCTCCTTGCTGTCCACAGGACTCTCAAGAGTCTTCTCCAACACCACAGTTCAAAAGCATCAATTCTTTGGCACTCAGCTTTCTTTATAGTCCAACTCTCACACTCATACATGACTACTGGAAAAACCATAGCTTTGACTAGACAGACCTTTGTTGTAAAGTAATGTCTCTGCTTTTTTACTTGCACTCTAAGTTTATAAAATAAATGTGCTTGGCAGTATTTCATAATTGCTACCTGCCTAGTCACAATTCTGAACTGTGCTTTTCTACTTAGAGCCATTCTGCCTCGTGCACCAGAATTTATGAGGAATCAAGTCCCATTCTTAACATCTAATTTGCAAATCAGCATAGTAAGGTATAAGCCTAGAGACTAAGCAGGAATAATTGCACGTAAATCATGACATGACAGGCTACTAATAACTCTAACGCTCACCATTACCGTATATACAACAATAAATGCCCCATTAAAAAAAGTTCCCCTGTCCCTCTCCTCCCTGGTGGAAGTCTCAAATACCAGATGGTGAGATTCAGGGGAAAATATTTGGCTACTCTGTTTTTTTAATAATTTAAAAAATTATTTTAATTTCTTTGGCTGCACTGGGTCTTAATTGAGGCATACAAGATCTTGGTTGCAGTATATGGGATCTAGCTCCTGAACCAGGCATTGAACCTGGGTCCCCTGCATGGGGAGTGCAGCATCTTAGCCACAGAACCACCAGGGAAGTCCCTGGCAACTCTATTTTAAATTGCCTTTATTTTTCTCAACAACACTATGAGGAAGAAATCATTATTTGCTTTTTACACACAATAAAATTTGGATTCAAGGTGAGTAACTTTTGAGGTTCAAAATGTTAGTAAATGGTGGACTCAAAATTTGGAGCCCAGACTTGAACCTGAAACTCATATTCTGCCCATGGTGACATACTGCCTCTTGTCATCTGATGGATGAGGAAGCAGGTGTTCAGAGAGGTAACCTGCCTGGGCCAGAGTCCCACCACATGTGTGATATGACTTGGGATTGGACCCAGGTTTTCTATTTGAGTGAATTTTCAGACAACTCAGGGATCTCTCAGGCTTTTCTCAAGGGTATTAACTAGGGCTTCAGGAAGGACACTCAAAAGACAATAATACAACACAACCTCAAAGAATGAGTAAAAAGATAACCGAAATTTTAGAATTCAATGTATCTCAGATGCCAAGAGAATAACAAATCAACTAAAAATAAAGTTCTGACATGCAAACATGCTCAGTTACTCAGTCGTGTCCGACTCTTTTCAACCCCAGGAACTGTAGCCCTCCAGGCTCCTGAGTCCATGAGATTTTTCTGGCAAGAATACTGGAACAGTTGCCATTTCCTCCTCCAAAGTTCTGACATGAGGTTGTAAAATGTTCCGAGTTCAAGCAGATGAAAATACTTTACTTTAAATGATATGATGATGTAGGGATAAACACCGAAATGAGACCCACATTAAAATTTTAACTGTCATGCAAAATGAATGAGCCCTCTTAAAGACAGAACTTGGTGTGAGCCTTGCAGCAGAGCCCACTGCCTGCCAGGTGTGCCATTCGGAGCCTTTGTTCAGAGGACAGAATCTGTGTGTGAGCAGATTTTGATATTTGAGCCACCCCCTCGTCTCCACAGGTAGCCTAAAGGAGAAGCTTATCTGGACAAAGTTCTCTAGCTGCATTTGTAGGAGTTTGTTCAGTGCAGAACATTTTAGCCCCAAGAGAAAGCATAAGTCATGTTTCTTCATTTGCAACCATTCTAATACAGCAGATTATTCACCCAGACAGATCTACACTGGAATCTTTTTTGCAGGCTCCCCCATCAGCTTCTGAATACCTTGCATACTCTGCTCAGAGACCATCTGGGGACTCTCAAAGCAATGTGTCAACCAGGTGCCCCTTGGTACCCTCAATGTGTCATTAAGGGCATTGGCGCTGAATTACATTTCTTCTCTGAGTCTCAGAGCATCTCACCCCTTCTTTAAATATCTGACCTACTCTTTTTCTCCAGTAAATCTAAATAAGTTCAGATTCCATGGCTTGACCCCCTGGTTCTTCCATGTCTAACTTTTATGTTTCCCCAGTCTGCACCTCCTCTTTCTGTCCCATCTCACACCTCTCTTCCCTTTCTCTTGAGAGCAAGTTCAGCCTTGCTCTCTGTTCCATCTCAGTTGCCCTTGAATTTTCATTCTGAGTCTTTCTCAAGTGCTTCCAGTCATGACAGCCCTTCTGCCAGGACACTTTCCAACTCAGATGCCAGCCTTTCTCTCTGAATCTCACACCTTCAGTCACTGCAATGTTCACTTCCTTGGTGGAGTAGTCTTATGCTCCTGACTCATGGTACCACCAGCATCTCAGGACCCCACCTGGGTCCAATCCCCAGCCCCAAGCCTAACCAATAAAAGGTTAGGATTCAGCTTATTAAGGGGTCTCCACTCAGAGATGAGTAAATTGGATGTAATTCCAAGCATAAGAAGATAAACCAGAGAAGCACTGCTTTCTCATTCATTCATTCATTTTATTCATTCTTTTTCTCTATTCCTCAATGTATTTGTTGAGAAGTCATTATGCATCAGACAGGGCACTGGATAACTTGTGTATGTGTGTAAGTAATTTTTTATGGGTCATAAAGAGTCATCGCAGAGATTCCCAGACTTCTTGGTCATGGCACCCTTGGTGCCATGCTCAATAATATTTTCATGACCCCCCTAAGCCAAATGTAACAACTAACATCTAGTCTTAAGGGTCCAGGTGACTTTCCTGCTCTTGGCCTGAAGTTTCTCAGTAGCAACACTGTTGACAGTTGGGGCCGGATAATTCTCTGATGTGGGGGTGGGGGAGGTGGTGCTGTGCTTTGTAAGATGTCCAGCAGTATCTCTGGCTTCTACCCACTGGATGCCAATAGCATTTCTCCAGTTGTGACAACCAAAAATGTCTCCAGACATCACCAAACTTCCCTTAGAGGGCCAAATTTCTCCCAGTTGAAGCCACTGGGCTAAACTCTTTCCTTGTGCTGTGAGGCATACTTGCCTTTTTGATAATCTCCTCTTTTCCTCCTAAACTATTTCAATGTGGCTCTTATTACCTGCAGCACATAGAGTCCTAAAAGCTAGCCTAACATTTACTGAGATGCTAACTATGTCTCAGGCACTGTGCTAAGCGTTACAGGCATCATCGACTTTAAGGCTCCCAGCAATCCTGTGACTCAGGTGAAGGTTTTAGTCCTCATTTTACAGAAGGGGAAACTGGAGATGTGACAGGAAACTGACTCACCCCCTGCCATTCAGTGGAGTGGGCACTTTGGGACCATGAGGCTCTACTGAAGCCGTCACCAGCAACATATGAATTGGGAGGGTATGTGAGACACAGTTCAGCCCACAACAGGAGAACATCATGAGAGTGCTTGGAATCACGTGGCACTCTGTCTAGAAGATTTGTTTGTCCTTCCATCATATCTGTCTTATCTGGCTCTTGAACTGTCTTTCTTTATACAAATGTGGTTATCTTGCCTCTTCAAGTCCATACCCTTACTAAAAGCACTTCCTTTCCCAAATGTAATACAGTGCTGGGCACACATCAGTAAGATATTAGAAAGTTATGGTACCTTGAATATTCTTGCTATATTAAAGCAGGGAAATTGATTTTTTTTTAAAGACCAAGAATTTCTTCTAGTTTAAGTTTCCATGGCTCATTGCTCTTTAAAACCAATTTTTATACCCTTAAAACACTCTTTGAGGTCTCTTGAAAATCTTTATTATTACCTTAATTTTTCTCATGATGAACCAGCACCAGTGCTATCAAGAATTGAGCTTTAAAAACACTCGAAACTGATTTTTCCCTGCTGGAGATTTTTGGTTCTCCAAAAGTCTTCATCTCCATGCTGATGAAGTAAACATGGGTCTAGGACTAGTAGAAGAGAAAGAAAAATCTTAGGACCCAAATAGATAAGGAAACCTCTAGGAGTCCTAACCTACAGGTCAGCAAAAAACAGAGCCCGAGCACCAGCACCTCTTTCCTAGCCCAGCAAGAGTGACTTGGAAGAGGGGTTGATGGATGTCATTGCTTGGAAAGGAAGTGCAAGTTTACAGAAAAAATGTAAACATATTCATTCTAGGGAGCTCGTTTCAGATTCACATTGGTTTTTGGCTCTGCTCCATGGCGTGTCTGGACCCAGAAGAGTTTAGAGTTCTGTGCTCCAAACAGTCATTGTTTCTTCTAGAACGTGCAAAAATGTCCAACTTATCACATTTTTATTTGACTGGAGAATATGGTGAGCAGCGCTTGAATCACTTCCCTGATGAGCTGCCTCTGTGTGGGGTTTATTAACCATGTTTCTGCAGTTGTTTGTCTTCTTTCAGCAAATATCGATTGGGTGGCCACTCTGTGCTGGTTTGTGATTTGACTTTACCCTGCTGCATTATTGTTAGCTACTTTGGGTCTAGGACCAGCCGCAGATGTAGGGAGGCAGTAGACGTGGTGGCTGAACGTGGATTCTGGGGCCAGACAGTCTGGGTTCCCAACAGACTCCAGCACCTTCCGGTTCCTTGGCTGTAGGCAATCTTGCCCGTGTTCCTTTTTAACACAAGGAAAATAATTTATTATTTTTATCCTCTTGAGTTGTTGTGGTAAGAATGTCCTACGGGTTCCTTATTGTAGTTCCTGAAGCATTATAAGAGCTGAGAAGTAATTAGCTGCTATTACCGTGACTGTTCTTCAGTAATATTTTTGCAATTTATTTCCTCGGTATTTTCTGTTACTCTCACCATGACCATCACACAACCACTGCTTTGGGGAAAATTTGCTGCAGCAGGAGGAAGTGAAAGGCTTCTGACATTCAGATGCAAAAGCAGAGGCAGAAAGGATTTACAGTGAGTTGGAACAGCGTTCCACCTTATGAGACAAAACTTTTCCCTCAGTGAGGGGAAGGGATGGCAAAGACATTGTAGGAGCCTGAGAAAGGGGGACCTCGTTCCTTGGGCTGGATGGAGGAACAATCCAGGGGTCTGGTGCATGATGTGAACTTGCAAAAGATTTATGGAGACTTAAGAGCAGATACTGGGACTTCCCTGGTAGCTCAGCAGTGAAGACTCCTCCTGCAATGCAGGAGACGCAGGTTCGATCCTGGGTTGGAAAGATCCTCTGGAAGAGGGCATGGCAACCCACTCCAGTATTCTTGCCTGGAGAATTCTATGGAGCCTGGCAAGCTACAGTCCACTGAGTCTCGGAGTCAGACTCTACTGAAGTGACTTAGCATGCACACACGCACAGAAGCAGATACTATGTACACTAAAGAGACCGGACATAGACAAGGTCTGGGTCAGTCTCTCAGAGCTCCCTATGGTCAGTGCAGACAGGTTAGGTGGGGAAAGAAGAAAGCATCTTTGTGTGAAGCATTAGCTTTAAAGATGCACGAAGTCTGACTCCAAGGGGCTTTCCAGGCAAGACTCCTGGAAGCAATATGCTGGAGTCCTGCATGGATAATATTCAAAGATGAGACACCCTTTCCACCCCAGCCCAGCAATCCTTGCTGTTGTTGTTAAGTCACTCAGTCGTGTCTGACTCTTTGTGACCCCATGGACTGTAGCCCACCAGGCTCCTCTATCCATGGGATTTCCTAGGCAAGAATACTGGAGTGGGTTGCCATTTCCTCCTCCAAGGCATCTTCCCAATCTAGGGATGGAACCCCCATCTCCTGCATCTCCTGCATTGGCAAGTGGGTTCTTTACCACTGAGCTACCAGGGAAGCCCCGCCATATATGTATTTTAGCCAAGTCACACCACTTGTAGGATCTTAGTTCCCCAACCAGGGATCGAACCTGTGTCCCCTGCATTGGAAGCGTAGAGCCCTCATTACTGAAATACTGGGGAAGTCCACAACTGCTGATATTTCTTTGGGGTCCTGAATACAATGCCTTTGAGATCCAGCAGACAGGCACAGCTCCCTTTGCCACCAAGCCCTGCTCGTTTCTCCTGGGAAGACAGCAGAGGTCTGGGGTGGGGGGCGGGGGGCGGTCCCTCTGCAGGACCCTCCTGCTCACCTTCCAGCCCACCTGCCTAGAAGTGTGGCCCCTAACCAGAGGGCATCTTTGTTCAGAGATGGGAGCTACTTCCGAGAACAGCTAACAGGTTATTGAGGAAACAGGGTAACTGCAGAGACTGCCATGTTCTGAGCACCTACTGTGTGCCCTGCATGGTGCTTGGGGTTTACCTCATGGGTCCTTCTCATAACAGCCTTTGGAGGGGTGTTCCCTCACTTTAAGGTAAATACAGAGCCTCAGAGCAGTTCGGTGACCTGTAGTCTCTAGAAAGTTTTCCTGTGTGTCTTTCAACCCCCGCCCCAAACATAGCTACATTGTCTTAGGTGGCACCTTTTCAAAGAAATAGTCATTGAATCTTCAAGACCGATGTCCCAGGTCTGAGCTCCTCTGAGGCTTCAGCTGGTGTGATTTCCCTGCCAGAGGAGTTTTGTCAGGCTGACTCAAGACTGCAGATCTGGGAGCCCTGAATTTTCTGGGATTCTAGGATTTCAGCCCGATATCTAATTTCAGAAATGAATTACTCTCTGCTTTATTAAACTTGTCTGCACTTAGGGTTGCAACCAGCAACCCTATCTCAGCACAACATAGAACCCCAAGAACTTAGATATGATGAATGGTTTGGGGGAACGTGCAACAGTTTTCATCACTGTTGAATGTTTTTGAAGGCGGAGGCTATTACTTTATACCAGCACAGAACCTGGTATGCAGTAGGTGCTCAATAAAATTTATATTTAGAATAGCAAGTGCTGAATTAGATGCTAGGGCTATACAGATAAGAAGGCAGATCCTTGCTCTTTAGGAACTCAGAGTCTAGTGAGGACTCACATACAGTGCGGTAAAGGCACAGAGGTGCAATGAAAGCACAATGGAAAAAATTCCCAAAGTTTACTGCAAAGCTTCAGAGAGGGAGAGATGTTGCACTAACTTGCACCAAGGACCTCTGCAACAGAAGGAGTAACACATACACAAATACAAAAGCATGGAAGAGCACGGTATGTTTGAGGGGCAACTGAGGATCAGACAGAAGCAAACTCAGTTGACATTTCACTTCCTGCTAGGATGACATGGAAACTGACCAAGAACACATGTGCCCCAGAGGGCTCTCCAGGACGGATGCTTGATTGACTAGAGCTGAAAGCACTGACCTCTCAGGTCACTCCCAAGACATGGACTTTTTTAAACAAATAAATGTGGAAGGTAAAAGAAATAGCCTGGAGCTTGGACAGTGGATGTTGGTTCTGGCTCCATCACTTACTAGCCCTGTGATTCTGACCAAGTGATTTCACTTTCTCCTGCCTCTGAAAGACGCAATTCTTCTATTTCCTGAGAGTAAACAGAAAAATGGTGAAACTTGCCTGAGATTGCATCTTGGTGTTGCTCAGAATGGCTCTGATCAGTGGGTCGGAAGAGGCAACAGAGGGAGAGTAGAATTGCTTTCAGGAGAAAGCGCCCTACGGAGTCTGACGTATTCATTCAGCCAGTTAGAACAAGCCCACCAGCCTCCAGGCAGGAAAATGCAGAATGTACTAGAAAAGCTGAAGGCAGACGGGTGGGATGGGTGAATTAATATTTATTGAACTACTTTTTTTCTGGGTATTTTTAGGGAGGATGGAAAAATACAGATCCACAAGCTATAGTTACTATTCCTAAGAAAATAACAGTTCTTCATGGGAAGAAAACATAAGGGCAAAAGTAGTGATGAGATCCTTGGATAGATACGTACCAAGACTTGGTAAACACAGGGAAGGGAGCAACTCAGCTAATCTGCCTCTGTGGGGGAGTAGGAAGAGGGAGCCACATGGAAGGGATGATGGTTGAATAGGGTCTTCAGGACTCTTTTATCAGGACTTCCCACATGGTCTATTGGTTAAGACTCTGCACTTCTTCCACTGCAAGGGGTGCAGGTTCGATCCCTGGTGGGAGAATTAAAATCCTGCATACCTTGTGTCCTGGATCAATTAAAAAAAAAAAAAGTACTCTTTTATGAAGTCAAGGGAGAAGTGGAGAAGACAGTTGAAAATCAAGTGTTAAATTATATCTTAGTGGTTATTTAGCCCTGAGGTGTGACCGTAATCTGATAAAACATGAGTGATTCATCATTTTGAATAGATTTCTGTATCTTACTGCTTTTTCTTTCTTTACTTCCTCTGAGATGTGTTTTTGTGTAAAATTGTTTTCTGGCGTTCCTTGGGCATTTGTTCTCTGCCTTAGTGAAGAATATTGTGCACAGCTTCTGTCTAAATTAAGAAATTGGAATCTAGTTATTGGTTCCAGTTGGGGCTGATAGTTAAATAGAATAGAAATAGCACTAGAAACTTGGAGGGAGGTAGAGAAAGACCAGAGCAAGTGTTTGAGGCTATAGTCAGGGCAAAAAAGTTTCAGTACCCAACCCTTTCCAAGACCTTCCATCTGTCAGTCACCCTACAGAGGAGAGAGGAAGAGAAAAGGGAGAAGGGAGAATTTGACAGGAATGATGGTAATTGGGTGGATAGATCTGGGGTCAGCCAGTCTGGTTTTAAATCCTCCTATTCACCAGTTATGTGATCTCAGACAAGCTACTTAAATGTTGTTCTCATTCTCTCCTTTTCTTTATAATAGTGACAATAATCAAACCTTCAGCTTAGCCTTACCATAGAACTAACAAAGTCATATACTGAAAACAAATATACTAATGCCTAGAACATGCTTAAGGACATAGTACATATTAGCCACTACCATTTGTCTACACATCACCCTCTCCCACCCCCTTTCTTGGCTATAGACTGTGAAGGGCAATGGACGGGACCACAGGATTATCTGTGGTACCACTTCTATCCCTCTGACCTTGATAACTGGTTCAGGAGGGACCTATGACACAAACTGCTCAGAGACCTTATCTGGGTTTTCCTATTGCTGCTGAGCTCTCCTCTGGGACTCGGACCAGTGCATCCCTGGGGTGCAGAACTGCCATGTCCCTTCCACATGAAGAAAACCTGTCTGTGACTGCAGAGGATGAAGCCTTCAGAACAAATGAAGACTTTGGAATATGCAGAATAAAACAGTGTGCATTGAATCCAGATCCTAAGTTCCCCCAGTATTCTGTAGATTCTCAGCAATTCTTTACATCTAGAATTCTATCTACATCTTGCAATGAACTGGGTGGGAGTCAGACTTGAAGAGTCTTCACTGATGCAAAGGGGCAAAGAAAGGATCCAAGAGAGATGACCTTGACCCAGACAGCTTGACCTTGCTTAGAAATGGGCCAGGAAGGTGATGCTATGTAACTGAGAGTGAAACATCCAAGATCTCCTGGGCTAATCACCAAGGAAACCAAGAGGTCTAGATTGATGGCTACCTTTCCATAAAATTCTCCTACAGCTGTTGTACTTTAGCTTTTTAGGGTGATAGAGGCCATTTTTATCCTGAATTTGGAATTTCTATCCTAAGAAGTCCATCTCGATTGCCATGTGGTCTTTGGACCACTTGGTCTGAAGACTTGAACTGGTTATGGTTATGATGAATTTTCCAAATGAATTGAAAAGAGAACTATGATCTCATAACCCCTATGTTTCTATTTCAGTTAAATCCTGATTTATGTGGTTCATACTGTATATCAAATGTATTATGCAGAATACATTAGAATAATTATTAAGAAATCTAATGCTATCCATTATACTTTCTTAAAGTAAACTATTAAAGATGTAGTTTAAATCGATGCCTCTTGTTATCTTCATATGATTTTTGTCTTTTGAAGCTAAGAAATGCATTTACAATAGCAACAAGATTTGCTTTTGTAAGATTTTAACATCTCTTCTTTGCCCAATCTCCCTTAAATCAGGAAACTCTGGCCACCAAAATGACAAATGATCTCAGCCCTCAGGAGGCCTAATTAATATTTCCAAGTTACCAAAGTGGGAAATTCCCTAAAGTCATGCACTCTTGGAGAAAGAGAGGCTGTAGAATGAAACCCATCATTGGAGGGGAGGGAGAGGTGTGTAGAATCTGAGCCAGACCACCCCTAAAGCACATCTACCTGACTCAGTTGGACAAGATGAAATAGAAATTAGTCTGGCAATCCTTTCCTGGTGGCTCAGAGAGTTAAGAATTTGTCTGCAATGTGGGAGACGCGAGTTCGATCCCTGGTTTGGAAGATCCCCTGGAGAAGGAAATGGCAACCAGCTCCAGTATTCCTGCCTGAAAAATCCTATGGACAGAGGAGCCTGGTGGCTTACAGTCCATGGGGCTTCTCCATGCAACAACACTGGAGTGGGTTGCCAGGCCCTCCTCCAGTGGACCTTCCCAATCCAGAGATTGAACCCAGGTGTCCCACACTGCAGGCAGATTCTTTACCATTTGAGCCACCAGGGAAGCCCAAGAATACTGGAGAGGGTAGCCCATCCCTTCTCCAGGGTATCTTCCTGACCCAGGAATCAAACCGGGGTCTCCAGCATTGCAGGCAGATTCTTTACCAGCTGAGCTACCAGGGAAGCCCTCTCATAAGGATGGGCATAATTAATTTACTTCAGAATAAATTACTTCAGGGCTAAAATGATTAATTTCATCTATGCAGGGAAGCAGCCATGTATTGATGGCGGTTTTAATCTTGTTAGCAGCTCATTTTCAAGTACTAGGTGGAAAACAAGGCTAAGTTGTTGAAACTAGGGTAAGATTTGTCAGGCAATGGCAACCCACTCCAATACTCTTGCCTGGAAAATCCCATGGACGGAGGAGCCTGGTGGGCTGCAGTCCATGGGGTTGCTAGGAGTCGGACACGACCGAGCAAATTCACTTTCACTTTTCACTTTCATGGACTGGAGAAGGAAATGGCAGCCCACTCCAGTGTTCTTGCCTGGAGAATCCCAGGGACGGGGGAGCCTGGTGTGCTGCCGTCTATGGGGTCGCACAGAGTTGGACACGACTGAAGCGACTTAGCAGCAGCAGCAGCAGCAAGTCAAGCAAACTGGAATCTTATTACTTTCAGAGTTGCCTAAGACCCTGTCCGGGAGGAAGGCGAGCGTCCCTGGCCTAATCACTCTCCTAGGCAGGTGACATTAACAACTGAAATAAAAATGCAGGTGGGAAGAGCAAAAGGAATCAGCTGGGCAATCTGTGGTCTCCTAGGAGTAATGAATTTCCTTTTTTCAAGGAAAGTGTGCACAGTTCCTAATGTAGCCCACCAAGCTCCTTTGTCCATGGGATTTCTCAGGCGAAAATACTGAAGTGGGTTGCCATGTCCATCTCCAGGGGATCTTCCTGATCTAGGGATTAAGCCTGTATCTTCTGCATTGGCAGGTGGATTCTTTACCACTGAGCCACCAGGGGAAGAGCTTTCAGTGAAAGATGAGGTACTAATTTCATCTTTGGGTTACCCTTTCAGGCCTCATTACATCAGGCTGTCCCAGAGAGAGGCATTAAGCCTCCTTTTCAGGTGTTTACCTGTCCTGGTTGCTGGAATTGAAGAGTTCCTAGTTTTGGTACTAAAACTGAAATATTACCTGTGACAGTTGGTGACTCGCTCTCTTCCACTGACTTTTGCCAGGGAAAATAAAAAAAGCTTCTTATCTCTTAATGCAAGAGGTCAGGTTTTCATAAGCAAGGATTTATTTTTACAATCACCCATACATTTGTTTATATGATGTTTTTAAGAAAAATATAATCCCACTCAAAAAGTTCAACATACATAGAAATTCTACTAAAGTAGTTGCACCATTATGTTCATACCTTGAGTTCTACCAGAAAAGGTAGAGAGTTTTTGTATGTGCTTGTAGTTTTTAAAAATATTTTATTATTATTATTACTTTTTTTTTTTTGGCTGTGTTGGGTCTCTGTTGCAGTCTTTGTGCGGGCTTCTCTCTAGCTGAGGCTTGCAGGTGGGCTAACTTGCTCCATGGCATATGGGATCTTAGTTCCTCGACCAGGGTTCAAACCCATGTTCCCTTGCCTTACAAGGCAGATTCTTAACCTCTGGACGACCAGGGAAGTCCCCAGAGAGTTATTTATGAGAGGAAAGAAATTGGAATGGTGAGAGGAAGGGGTGAGAAACAAAAGGCAAGATGGTTTGGTTTTTGAGTGACTGGTTGGGGCATTTTGAGAGAAAAACTTGGAGATTTGGGCAGCTGCTCTGATGTGAGAAAAGCATGGAGGTGCTTTTCATGCGTTTTGCCAGGTGTACTGGGTGGAATTTTCCCTGGTGTCTTGTTGAGAGATTTCTTTAAAGAGGTGATCATGTTATCTGCTTATCAATGATCTTTTGGGTGCCAAAATGAGCCCAGAAGAAGCCAGATGACACATTTACCTCCTCCTATCCTGATTGATTGCAGTAAGTATTTGAATTCACTGTTCTTCATCTGTCATCGTTATTAGCAATTTCCCAGCCTACATCTGCATAATGTTGTAATAGAGTATATCAGATATATTTTAAAACTATATGTCAGCCTTGTTTTAAATACTGCCTCTCTCTAATCAGGAAAATCAGATACAGGGGCTTCCCTGGTGGCTCAGCAGTAAAGAATTAGCCTGTCAATGCAGGAGACACAGGTTCTCTTCCCCTGATCTGGGAAGATCCCATACGCTACGGATCACTGAGGCCTGTGCACCGTAACTATTGAGGCTGTGCTCTAGAGCTGCAGCCATTGAAGCTCGAGAGCCCCACAGCCCGTGCTCTGCAACAAGAGAAGCCATGGCAATGAGTAGCCTGCATGCCTCAATGAAAAGTAGCCCCTGCTCTCTGCGACTAGAGAAAAGCCTGCACAGCAATGAAGACCCAGCACAGTAAAAAATAAATTAATAAAAATATTTTTAAAAAAGAAAGCCAGATACAAACTTACACGTGCCTGGTTTTACTCCTAGTAATTTGTGTCAACTAATTAACAGTGTCTTCCTGGAAACCTGTGTGAATTTCCAGCTGAGAGGTTGCTTTAAAATGGCAGAGGTCGCTTTGATTGTTCAAAGAAAGAAAACTTGTACATATCTCATACAAAAGTGTGAGAAAAAAGGCTAGAGGGAGCTAGAAATGAATGGGAAAAAAATTTTTTTTAAAGGACCAAATCCATATCTGTGATAAATGTTATAAATGCCCAGACTGCTGCTTTTTTTTTTTTAATCTAAATTCATTTCCTGGAGGCTCATGATCATTTATGTTGTGGTTTAAAATTTATTTTTGATCTTATCTTTTATGCAGGTCACATATTTTAATCTCCAAGCATTTGCAACATGCTGAAGAGAGATTAAAAAAGAATGTATAAGTGTCATAATTTTAAAGTGAATAGAATTATGTTATGAGACTGAAACTACCAGAGAGTTATAATAAGATTCAATGTGTAGGGTGATTTTAATGATTTCACGCTAATCATTGATGGGATTCAGACATCAAATAATGTAAGATACATTGTTTAGGAGAGAGGATGAAAGGCTCAAGGATATGTGGGTGGGAGCTGTTTTCCATACCCAGCAAATGCAAACCACTAGAGATATTGCAAACCCAATGTTTATTGTGAAAAACAATGGGTAACTCATGGTTTAATTCAAGATGAAGATTCAAGTTGCTAATTTTATTAACTAAGGAGGTACCTATCATTGCTGTCTTGATCTCAAAAGTGATCAGAAAATCACACAAACATCACCTGAAGAATTTAAATGATTAACATACAGATTCCCAGGTTCCATCCCCTAGGAATTCTAATCCAGGGCTTTTCAGGTGGCTTCAGGTAATCTGTATTAAAAATAGGTATCTGCACCCCACACCTGTTATAGGTAATGAGACTGGGGTTCTGAGGCCTCATTTTAAGAGACATTTAATTTTTTCGTAAAGGTTCCACAATGGAGCTGACATCCATATTATTCACATAAAAATGGATTATTTCATATTTATGGCCATTCTAACAATTCACCCTTGACATATATGATCAGAGGACGGCAGAGTGGAAAGAAAAGCTGGTGTGAAGGAGAGAAACGGTGACAGGTCCCCAAAAACTGTATTCTTGACCTTAAAAACCTTCAGGGGCTCTGGCCTGCAGCTGATCGCTTGATTTTCCAAAATAGATATATTTTTTCTATTTCTCTTTCTAATGCTGAAGCCCATGGAAACCCTCTCTCCACAAATCTTGCTCCTAAAAAAAATCTCTCCACAAAACTCTGCCCTTGATCGACCTGATTCATTTTCCTATTCTACCCTGAGAACCCAATGTGTTCTTGCTTCAAAGCACTAACTTTCCTGTCTCCTCTTTAACATGTGTCATTTCACTTCAAGTAAGGGCTGGCTGCCACAGCTCACGTGTCTCCTCCCGGGAGTTGTCATTTTCACAAAACTCACCAGCACTGCCTTCTTACAAAATTATTCCGAACAATGTCCTCTTGACATCAAAGGATGTTCTGAATTTCCCTGTGAGATTTAAATTCACCAAGGATGGATTTAACAATCCCTTTTGGCTTACTGCACTGAAAGAAGGAAGCGATATGTGGTGAAACGGCATTGAGCTTCTATAATCAATTGTCTTCTTATGATTTAAGTACATTTCTTAGTTTTAAAGGGCCAAGGGACCTGGAGCCCCTTATGAAATGGCAGACATGGAATCCCCTTGTCAATCTGACCTAGCACAAGGTCCTTATCATCTTTTTCTACCAGAGCGAGCTGAAGAATCTCTTCTTTATTGTGAAAATAACTGACTGAGGCTGCGGGTTCCCACCACGCCCTTGGAGCGGCTAGAGACTAATTCACCTGAGCAAGGGAGTCTCAGAGGCCAGGGACCCAGCCAAGTCTTCAGTTCCAAAGTTCCTGGTAGCATATCCTGACTCATATCACCTTCTTATCTCAGAAAATCACATATACAGGTGTTTTGTGGAGCATCTCTGAACTGTAAGAAGACGTTGGTCACAATTAAAAGAGTTTAAATATTGCCCAGATCACCACAGAGAAAAGCCCATCTTTATCCCTTATGGAGATAAGTTTTTACTTCAGCAAATTATCAACTTAGCTTGTTTACAAAACAATGGGACACACTGGCAAAAAGCAAAAGGTTTGAGAGAAGGAGAGAAAGAGCACCTTAAGAGAAGACAGGTTTTCTGTTTCAGAATACAGCAATTCATCTAGAAATCAGACATAAATGGGAAAATTTCCATCGTCAGTGATCCATTTAAAAACTCTATAATTGAACTCCATAACTCTCATGTCTCCCAGTATCGATTTTATTTTGACATAAAGAAATGGAAGTTTTAAAAGTGAGATATATGTGCATTTTGCCACATAATCTATATCCTTTTGGCCAGGCTTCTTGAGTTTCAGCCCTGGTTCCACTATAACAACTGTAGGATTCTGGACAAGTTGATTTTTCTGTAGGTCACTTTACTTCCTCTATAAGGCAGTGACTATATAGATGTGTTGTGAGGAATACATGAGTTAGTTTGTAGAAATACCTAATACTTAATAAGGGTTCTGTAGTTAACAGGAAGTAAAAGTGGCTTCCCTGGTGGCTCAGATAGTAAAGAATCTGCCTGCAATGCAGGAGACTCAGGTTTGATCCCCGGGTTGGGGAAATCCTCTGGAGAAGGGAATGGCAATCCACTCCATTATTCTTGCCTGGCATGGACAGAGGGGTTTGGAGAACTACAGTTCATGGGGTCGCAAAGAGTCAGACACGACTGAGTGACTAACATACAGTTAAACAGAATTATTATACCCTAATGTGGGAATATGGTGGAAAGGAATATAGATGCTCTGCCCTCAAGGAGTTTACAGAGGAGACATATGGTAAGCAGTCCCTCAGTTATTATTGCCTTAAATTTTTCCTTCTTGCTGTGGAAAAAGAATACCTTACAGAGTGCCTGAACATGGTCAGTGAGGGAATCCTAGGTGCCCAGGGAAGATGGCCCTAGGGAAGACAGTTGTTTTTTGTGTTTTTTTGTGTGTGTGTTTGTATGGCTGCATTGGGTCTTTGTTGCTGCATGGACTTTTTTTAGTTGCGGCAAGCAGAAGCTACTCTCTAGTTATGATGAGCAGGCTTCTTATTGCAGTGGCTTATCTTGTTGTGGAGCACAGTCTCTAGGCCGTGTGGGCTCAATAGTTGTGGCACTAAGCCCAGCAGCATGTGGGACCTTCCCAGATCAGGGATCAAACCTGTGTCTCCTGCATTGGCAGGTGGATTTGTTATCACTGAACCACCAGGGAAGCCCCAGTGAAGAGACCTCATGCTTAGACTTGATGAAAGTGTGGGAGGAGTTCCCCTAAGGAGAAGGATGTACCCTTAAGGAAGAATTTGGGGTATGTAAGAGAAAACATTAATGGTGTGACCGCAGGAGAGGGGCGTGGACATATGGAAGGACCACCTCTACCTGCAGGATGAGTCTGGGGAATGTGTCTGGTCGTTAAGGAAAGAAGCTTTGGTTTGTGTCCTGGGATCAGAATAAGAGCAAAAGTTCTGGAGCAGAATAAGTTCAAATTTGAGCCAAGAGGAGAGGTATAAGTATGGAAGAGTCAATAAGGCTTTGGGGAGGATATTAATCTTCACTGGGAAAATGGGGGTTATTTTTGTTTTGCTTGTTTTTATCTTGTCTGCTTTGTAAATTCATAAAGTTACAAAATGCAATCCAGATGTTTTTCCTCCCCAGCTCTGAGGATCTGAGGCTGACCCTTCCCTCTACCCACGAGCGGAGAAGACAATGACATTCACTCACCACAGACCCTGGAAATCTTTAAAAATAGACCCCAGGAAGGATGTGGGGCTTGCTGGTTTCTGTGGGAGGGCAGTGTACCCAGGAAAATCAGGAGGCAGAGACTTCAGGAAGAGGAAAGGGTAAGAGCAGAGAGACAGACCGAGAGGAACAGGAGCAGTGTTGGAACATGTACCCAGAGCAACACCCTGAAGGTCCGGGTGGGAGGGCATGACCTAGCTCTTTGCTTGGGCATTGGTGGTGAGGTGCCTGAGTTTGGAGGGTAAGGATTCACAACACACTTCCTTTCCTAGCATCAACTATATCTGGATTTATTGCTAAAGTCCTTGAAGAATGACTGGCTTTTCCAGGGATCCTGTGTATATTTGCCTCTGGAATAGAAATCAAGATTTTATCCACGAGAGAAAAGGAAATAGAGCGAGAATAAGAGACACTTTTGTCATGAGCTATATTATGCTCCACGGGTCTACCTATAGATAGTATCTGGCTGGAAGAACCATGAGTTTGCACCTCAAATGTCTCTTCTTCCCAAAGGATAGCTGGAGACATTGTCTCCCCTCCTGTCCCCACCCCAAGGTAAGACAAAGGAAAATATCTCATCATACATTCTGTGCCTTTAAAAGGAGCTCTGGCTGCCATTCAATGGGTCACGTGAAAAATAATGGTGGTTTGGGAATGAGGCTGGAGGCAACAGAGACAGAGAGAAGTGGATGGACTTGTGTTACGTTTAGACATCAAATAAACAGGACTTTGTGTCTTCTTGGATATGCGGGATAAGAGAGGAAGCTGTGATGTATCGCTGATAGCATCCACTTGGCAGTACAGCTTTGCTGAGAGTAACTGTAAGGATTAATCAGGGGTGTCGTTTACTGAAATGAGAAGCACTGGAGCAGGAACAGCTTCTGGGAAGATGAGAGGATCCACTTTGAAAACAGGAGCAGGGAACGCTGGTGATCCAGTCCACAGAGTATAAAGGAGGCAGTTGAATAGAAGGATACGGCCCTTCCCAGAGTGAGAGGCTGAGGTAGAGTAGTGATGTGGATGACGACAAGTGTGTTAGGTGGTTCTTTCAAGAAGATGTGGGACGAAAGAGGAATAATGGACACTAAACCCTTATGAGGGAAAAAGAGGGACCTGAGAGTTGGAAAGTGAGAGAGTGCTAGAGCAAGACCACTTGCCTGGCTGTAGAGTTTGGGTAGCGGGAGATTTCCACCCTACTTCCTGGACCGGAGATTAACAAACATCCGTTTGAGGCAGCCATATTGGAAGCTGTGTCCTCCAAGGACATCAGGGCTTCACTTACAGGCCAGGAGCTGACGGACGCACTGAGGAAGAGGTTTGGGTTAGAAGGGAGTTGGCTGACCAGCACGTTTGTTCAGATGAGAGGCTTTGGGAGGGCAGAAGGGAGTGAAGGGTCAGGAGGTGAAGGGAGATAGGGGAGGCACAGCGGTTACTTGGGACTAACAAGGCTCAGTGTGGCCAGGAAATGAAGTCCATGGTCAAATCTCATGGTCAACTGACATGAACTACTCCACTGGGCACAGTGGCAGCCAAAGGAGGTCACCTGGTCTTTTCAAACCATAAACTGATTATATCACGTATGCTCCTTTCCCCAGATTCAAATGAAGACAGAATGTGTTAATGTGCTTTACAGGGTTCTACATGGTCATTCCTCTGCCTATCGCTCCAGTCCAACCTCTCTGGTCATCTTTCATCCCTCAAACTCACCAAATTCTGTAATCTGTCACAGGACCTTTGCATGTACTGCTTTTTCTGGCTGAAATACCACTCTTTCGTTTATCATCTAGGTTAACTCCTATTCAGATTTTCTGAAAGTTCAGCTCAAATTTATTTTATTCCAAGCAGACTTCCCTGACTTCCCTAACTGGGCCAACCCCCTTTCTGTAGATAACCATTGAGTCTCTGTCTATCACTTATCACAGTTACTATTTTATACTGTTCATGGGATTGCTTGGTTAATATCTCTTTCCTCTAAGAAACTATTAAATTCCACGAAGCAACCACTTTGGTTCTTAATGCAAACCATATCTCCCACAGCATAGCCCCCGTGTTTAGCATTTAGTTCTGATTTCAGTAAATACTTGCCTAATGGAGGAATGGGCTTCACTGGTTGGCATTGGGGGAGGGGGATTGCAGCTGGCCAAGGCCCTTTAATTTATTTACTTTTTCCTCTAAAAAAAAATCTGAGGCTATTTTAGCAGCTGATTTTTGTGGTTTGGCTGTGGTTCAGTAACTTCCCTGAAAGACCAAGGCCCTGGACTGTTGCCCTGTGAAGAGGCAACCCCATCTTCTCGGATAAGAGCACATTGTCTGCTCACAAGGGGCCTTCAGAGTGCCAGCTCTTGGGGGAGAGCCCAGGAGATGCAACAGCTGCGACTCGGTGCTCACAGGATGCCAAAGGTCAAAAGGTCAAAGGTCTCTTTTGGTGAAAAGAGACTCCAATCAATGAAGTCTAGCCAAAGAACTGTCTCCTGCCCAACCCCTAACCCCAACTTCCTGCCCTAGGCTGTGGGCACGGCTGTTTCCGAGGTTTCACTGTGGTGTGATTTGTGGTATAAATGGAGTGAGCTTTGCGCTCTCTTGTCTCTGAGGGTGACTTAGGAAAGAGAGCCTTCTAAGCTTAGGGATCAGTCAATTTTGTGCTTCTTTCAGTACATGCTGTTCAGTCACCAAAGGACTGATTGTCCTGGAGAAACAGAATCCAAAATTAGTGTGTTCCTCTCCCTAAGTTCCCCCTGAGCAGGCTTCTGTACTGAGTCACACACACAAATATGACACCAACAACTACCACTCACTTACAGGACTGCTATGCAGGACCCCATTCTTCATGGGGTCACCTTCAGCTCTTAAGCTGAACTAACTGGATTCCAAGATGGTCCAGGACAATCATGAAGAATGAATTCAATCACAGGAAAATAAATGGGTGACTGCTGTCTGAATCACTACCAGCAGGCTTCCAAACAAGAGGTATCACAGCAAGCCAAAGTGGCACATGATACAGAGAGATGTAACCTCCAAGAAATGCCGTTTTCTCTGCAGGATCTGGAATCCTGCAGGAACAGACCTTCTGGCTTCCAGAAAGTCACACCATGGAGTCACAGATTCTGACACAAACACCAGTTTTCTAGTTGGCACACTGAGGGTCAATCTGTCAAAAGGCAACGGGTCAGATGAATTCATTATGAAAAATAAAGCAGATGAAGTGAGACACACATTGAGCTGCCTTGTTGCAGAACTCTCCATTGGCACAGAAAGAGGCAGTTTCATTCGTTCATCCATTCCTATTCAACACTAATTCACTGAGTGCCTAAAACTGTGTGGAGTACTATGCCAGGCACTGGGGCTACAAGATAAATTACGTTTGCTCATCCCAAACATTTCAGATTTGTTAACATTATTGATGGGTTTGAAAATAAAATGAAGAACTTTTCTAATTTATTCTGAGAATAGCCAAGATTAATGAAAGAAGAGAGTAATGAAAGAAAAAATCATGAAAGGGAAACCTGGATGGCTGTTTGACGCTTCAGACTTCAGTTTTCTCATCTGTAAAATATGGGGATCGATTACATGTTTCATAAAGTCGATTCTGTTTTATCAGCATAAAATGAAACCAAAATATTCAAGAGATCTGATTTATCACTGTTCCAGGTTTTCCTGTCTTGTGATACTTACCTCAAAACATGGTGACTTAGAACAACCACTTTATTATTATTATCTCACAGGTTTGGCAATCAGGAATTCAAACAATGCTCTCTGAGGTACATTTTCTCCACGTGGTGTTGACTGAGGTTGCTCAGTTGTATTCAACTGGCAGTTGGGTTAGTCTGGAAGCACCCAGACAGAGATCCCATGCCTGGTGTCTTGGTTGAAAGGCCTAGGAGGCTGGACTTGGCTGGAACAATCATTGAAGAGCCCAGCAGTGACCTTTCCAGCATTTTGATCTCCTATAGTAGGACTTCCGACACGGCATCTCCGTACTCCCAGAGTGTTTCAGGAGACTTGGGCAGGAGATACCAGGCTTCTTTAGAACTAGCCTTAAAAGTCCCAGAATACCACTTCTGTTCAACGTATGAAAGCCCAGATTCAATGCAGAGGGGAAATATAGTCTCAGTCTCTTGGGGAAACTGCATGAACCACCAGGAGGAAAGTCATCAGTGGCAGCCATCTTGGAGGCCAGCTACCTTCATCACCATGAGACCCAGAAATTTTAAAATGCCAAATCTCTCTGCAGTCTTTTTTTTTTTTTTTTGGCTGTGCTGTGTCTTCATTGCTACATGGGCTTTTCTCTAGCTGTGGCAAGTGGGGGCTACTTTCTTGTTGCGTTGCACAGACTTCTCATTGAGGCGGCTTCTGTTTTTGCAGAACACAGGCTCTAAAGTGTGCAGGCTCAGTAGCTGTGGCGCATGAGCTTGGTAGTTGCAGATCCCAGGTTCTATAGCACAGGCTCAGTAGTTGTGGCACACAGACTTAGTTGCTCCACAGCATGTAGGATCTTCCCGGGCCAGGAGTTGAACCCATGTCTCCCCCATTGGCATCCAAATTCCTTACCACTGAGCCACCAGGGAAACGCTCTCTATGATCTTTAATTTCTCCTCCTCTTCTTATAAGCTGACTCATGGAGAAGTTAGGTAAAATACCTTCATATTATGAGTCATTCTTGAGTAGGGATGAAATCAGATTTGAAAGGGCCTAGATAGGCTTCAATTGGACTGAGAAAGGTCTGGGAAATGTTTTTAAAAGTACAGAAGGCATGGAAGATTTCAGTTTCTTAGCTGCTGCATGAATCAGTTTGTGATCCCTCCATTTTGAAACCTCTGATAAAAGAGATTTCTCTCCCATCTAGTTGCCCATGGCACTGTCTTTGTACCTCTGGCGAATTCATCACATGCCTGGGGATGTGTGTCTTTGCTCTGTCATTAAACTCTAAATAACCTGAAGGTTTGATTCCTATTTCTCCCACAAAGCATGAAGACATTCTCTATCACTGTTTGGTGCATGAACACGAACACTCTGATGTGATTTTAGGGAAAGCTGGAAGTGGTGTAGGGTGATGCCCACCTCTGGTATTAGAGGAAGGTAATTCCATTATCTCTAACAGCTGATGTTCAACAGTTCACTGATGCTCTCTAACAGGCAATAAAAGTGAAAACATCCATTAAGGCTTCGGTTTCCAACTCACGTCTTGGTAAATTAACTCACACTTTGTGGCAGGAGGTGGGAAGAATTTGTGTTTTCTCAAGGAACTAGCCTTGATCACTTTGCACACAAACCACTCTTGGCCCTGAGTTTGGCTTTGCAAGATAGTGTGGGCACAGTGTGGGAATTCCACACAACACCAACAGGAGGAGGGTGACTGGTGGCCGAGGAAGATTAATGGTTACTCTTATGACAATTTAATTAGTATGAAAATGGAGGAACACTGGGGAAAAAACAGAGGCTTCCTTATTTACATCTTAGTGGAGAATCAATTTCAAGATCATAAAAAAGAGAGACATAAATTGCAGACCCAGGGAAGATAAGGCCTTCTTGTTTTTCCATAAAATGTGGATACCGCTTAAGCAAGAGCCTTCTTGTATTATGTTTTCTGACTCTAACTATCATCTTTCATTTCTTTTCTATGATAAAAGAAGTGTTTTAAAGATAATGCCATCAGAATCTACAAGGAGCCACAAAATATTCTTATGACCATGTAATAACTAAATTATATATGTATATAAATAAAATAACCAATGCCTCTTTTTGTTTCTTACTTTCTACTCCCTCCTTCAGTTGAAATCCTGGCTCAGTCTCTCATTTGCTGCATCCTTAGGCTAGTTACCTAATGTCACTGTTCCTTTACTTCCTCGATGTTAAAATGCTAGTTTACAACAGTGCATATCCAGATGACAGTTTTGAAGATGAAAGGAGCTAGCATAGGCTTAGAACAATGTGTGACACACAGTAGGTACTCAGTATGTAGACTCTGAAGTTAACAAGCATTTTGCCTACATTTTCTTACTGAATTCTCAAAACAAGCTAACCAGCATTAGGGAAATGAAACCACCTTAGGATTGAAGGACTTACGTTCCGAAATCAGACTACGTGGAGTCGACTGAATCCTGGTTCTTCCTTCTGTTGGTTACACAAGCTTGTTAAGTTACTAAACCAATCTGGGCCTTGGTAGCTGCAAAGTGGGGATAACGATAATACCTATTTTGTCAATGGAATGCAACATAACACACAGGCACTTAGAGGAAGCCTGCATACAGTAGGTGCCACTATTACTTTTGCTACTGCTAAATGGTGATGATAGATTTTATTGGACGAGCACCATGTGAGACACTGCACACGATGTCTGTGTGCAGCAGACACCGTGGTGTACATCAGGCCCCCATGCAAGGCTGGCTTCACAGGTCAGATAGGCCTCCCTGCCCAGAAGCTCCCCTCACTTGGTTTAATTCTCTGCTGTCACAATTATGAAATGCTTAGTACATTATTGAACAAGGGGCCCTGCATTTTATTCTGCGCTGGGCCCTACAAGTTAGGTAGCTGGTCCTGTCCCCACTTTTTTGGTATTAATTCAGGAGCTCAGGCCCCGTGGGCCACTGTCATGGGTGTTCATGTGGGTGGTTTGCATTTACATTGAAAGTGAAAGTTGTTCAGTCATGTCTGACTCTTTGTGACCCCATGGACTGTAGACCTCCAGGCTCCTTTGTTCGTGGGGATTCTCCAGGTTAGAATACTGGAGTGGGTAGCTGTTTCCTTCTCCAGTGGCTCTTCCCAATCCGGGGATTGAACCCAGGTCTCCTGTATTACAGGAGGATTCTTTACTGTCTGAGCCACCAGCAAAGCCCATTTACATTGGGACATCCTTAAAGTCTGAGTTTTTGTAACAGACGTTATAAGCACATTTCTGTGCCTGAAGCTTTATCTATATGATCAGAGGAAAGGAATTGCGGGTCAGCTGGATACTATTCCAGGTCTGTGCTTCTCCTAGATTTCAGAGGTGTGAGATAGAGTTGGAATTATCTCAAGGGATGGCAAATGTGTACTTACTTCTCATATTGCACTGAAGGCATGATGTGTTTCAGACATGCATTTTCTATTAGGTAGTGGTATTATGTAGAAGTCAAAAAATTAATAAAAAAGAAATACATAAAAGGTGTTATTGAATGTTTAATAGCTGCTTGTCATTACATAGTTTCTCAATGAATGCTATTAAATATACTAAGGTATTATTAGGCAGGAGATTGAGAATTTTTATGGTAATAGAGGTCTGCATACTTGAAACAATTGGGAAACTCCATTTCAGGCTGTAAATTCCTGGCCTTTGAGGTCCATTTCAATTCATATTTGAGCCTCCTTTGTTTCTGGTTCAGAAGCTTGCCCACAGCAAGTGTACAATAAACACATGTCCTGTGAATAGCATTAGTTTGCTGGTTTGATCAGATTTCCATCTTAATGAATTGAAGGTAGTACATGCATTAGACTGAGCTAACAAATAAAAAGGAGAAGTTTTTAACTCAAGAGAGATACTAGAAGATGTGCTTAATCACTCAGTCATGTCCAACTCTTTGAGATCCCATGGACTGTAACCCTCAGGCTCCTCTGTCCATGGGGATTCTTCAGGCAAGAATACTGGAGTGGGTTGTCATTCCCTTCTCCAGAGGATCTTACCAACCAAGGGATCAAACCCAGGTCTCCTGCACTGCAGGTGGATTCTTTACCGTCTGAGCCACCAGGGAAGCCCATATTGAAAATATGTGAGATTAAGAAGGGGAGACCACAGAATGTTTACCTTTGTGGAAGCACAAGAACTGATGAGTGGAGATGAAACAAGTACGCAGCTGGTGTTGAGGGCCCAGAGGTTGGTGTGATGTGGAGGCAGGCCGACACCACGCCCAGTGCTCCAGGGTCATTTTCATTCACAGTCATATTCCAAAGGCTTCTCACTCCACACTTACATTCATGTCATTCCTCTGTGCAAAATGTTCCAGCAACTTTCCAGCCTACAAAGTCCTACCTAATCTGGCTCTCAGCCTCTCTCCAGCTTAATTACTTCCTACACTCCCCACCTTGCTCTGTTCCACTCACATTGCTTTTCAAGCTGTCCCTTGATTCTCTGTCTTATTGATGTTCTCTTTAACTGGGACATTTTTCTATCATTTGCTTCATTCCTCACTTCCTTCATATCTTTTCTCAAAGGTTATATGCTCAGAGCAAGCCTCCCCATCACCATATGAATGAGAGATGGCATTCTGGTCATTCTCAAGCCTTTTATGTTCCTTTATCTTTTTTAAGGGCTTCCCTGGTGGCTCAGACAGTAAAGAATCTGCCTGCCATGCAGGAAACCCAGGTTCAATCCCTGGATGAAGATCCCCTGGAGAAGGGAATGGCAACCCACTCCAGTATTATTTCCTGGAGAATCCCATGGACAGAGGAGCATTTCAGGCTATGTTCATGGGGTTGCAGAGTCAGGTACAACTGAAACACTAACACTGATGACTCAGATGGTAAAGAATATGCTTGCAGTGTGGGAGACTGGGGTTTGATCCTTGGGTTGGGAAGATCCCCTGGAGGAGGGAAAGGCTACCCACTCCAGTATTCTTGCCTGGACAGAGGCAAGAATTCCATGGACAGAGGAAACTGGCAGGCTGCAGTACATAGAGTCGCAGAGTGGGACACTACTGAGTGACTCACACACACACACACACACACACACACACGCATCTTTTTAATACACTGTATTGTTACCGAGTCCAAGTTCACTAGACTTGCCACATGACAGGCCAATGAATCCGAGAGACGAGGTGTTAAGACAATGAAAACGACTTTATTCAGCAAGTAGCTGACCAAGAAGATGGCAGGCTAGCGCCTCAAAATAACCATCCTATGGGGTCTGGATGCCAGGTTCTTTTACAGATGAGAGAGAAAGAAGTAATGAGGAATTAAAGTCAAAAGGCAGAATAGAGAGAGGCAGTGGGGAAGTAAAGTGAAAGTGTCTTCAGTCTTGTAAAATATCTCCAAGGGAATGGCCAGACTTTGGAAGGGGTGTGTTACTCTCTTCTATTCACAGGTAGGTAGGGACAAATTACCTTTCTATGAGTTGAACAAAGGCACTTTAGTTTACAGTCAAGCAGAGGGGCAGGGTCCTCCGAGGCAAATAAGTATGATTGTAATAACAGAAGCAACAAAAAGCAAGTCAAAGAAACAGTTCCAACATGGAGTCAGAATTGGTTTCTTCCCTGCAACAGTAATATGTATTTATTTGTTCAGTTATCTATGTTGTTTTTTTTTTACACCAGGATGTAACCTCTGTAAGAACAAATACATTTTTCTGTTTTGTTCACTGAAATATCCACAGATCTTAAAACATTGCCAGGCGGAGTCCATGCTTTTTCAGTATTTGTTGGTCAAATGAATGATTTTAAAACACTCATGCAAACAAAGAAAACAGCAATTCGAAAAGGAGCAACTCACGAGCTACTAGTTCTGTCTTGGGAGAAGGTCTAAGTGGGGGCTGGAGAGTTGACAATTATATGATAAAGGGTTGAACTTGGATTTGAAATCTTAAGCACTGCATTGAGCCTGAAAGCTTATCAGCACTTTGTATCCAACAGACCTGTTGTGTCTCCTTGTATAGTCATAGTGAGTATCACTAAAGTGAATTTTGGCAGATCCACAGTGACTCCCCTGCTGTCTGTAATGCTCATCAGTGCATGAAAGTAGATCCCAGGTTTCCCCAGGCTTGCTCTCCTTGTCTGGTGCCTTTGTCATTTGGCTCGTGTTAATGGAGACTGGGGCAACTTGACGCCTTGGGTGCTCTGTCTGCTCTTTGCTATTACTAAAGAGAGTTGGTTCCATCTGAGGAAATTAGGATAGGCAGGAGGAGGAGAGAGAACCTACCAATTGAAGAAAAGAACTAACTCAGTCCCCTAGAAAATATGACCCTTACTGAATCCATGGAGTTCTAAGTATTTGTGATAGATTTTATTACTGTTCCAAACTCTTCCCTCTCTCCCAGTAACAAATTACACATCCGTATTTTTTTGGCCAAGTGACTTACAGTGCCTTCCAGTAAGGTAGGTGGAGTACAAATTCTTGCCTCACCAACTTTGAGGCTGACCATTTTATTTGCTTTGGCCATGGAACATTAGTGCCTGTAACATAAGCAGGGTCTTTAAATGTGCTTGCGTGGCATCACTTGTATCATCAGCCAGGAGAACAGCTTCCTCCAAGAAGCCACTGAACCCAGAACGGCAGACACATGCAATTGACTTGACCCCAAACCTGCAGGCAGAAGCAGAACAACCCCAGCTTATCTGCAAACTTGTGGCTGAGAATAATAAATGTATGTTATTATAAATCACACAGATTTGGTGTGTTGTTTTTTTTTTTTTTCAAACTTTAAGCTTTTTATTTTGTATTGGGGTATAGCTGATTCCCCAGCTATTGATTACCAGTCTATTGGGTTATAGACTTCTCTGTAGCTCAAATGGTAAAGAATCTGCCTGCGAGGCAGAAGACCAGGGTTCAGTCCCTGGCTTGGGAAGTTCCTCTGGAGAAGGGAATGGCAATCCACTCCAGTATTCTTGCCTGGAGAATTCCATGGACAGAGAAGCTTGGCGGGCTACAGTCCATGGGGTCACAAAGAGTTGGACATGACTGAGCAACTAACACAAAAACATAGCTGATTAACAATATTGTGGTAGTTTCATGTGAACAGTGAAGGGACTCAGCCATACATATACATGTATCCAGTCTCTGCCAAACCCCTCTCCCATCCAGGCTGGCATAACATTGAGAAGAGTTCCCTGGTCAATACAATAGGTCCTTGTTGGCTATCCATTTTGAATATAGCAATGTGGACATGACCTTTGATTTGGAGTTTTTTTGTTATGCCATAAAAACTTGACTCCGACATTTAAAAAACAACCTTTTCAGCAGCATTTCTGATATGTGTCCTATTTTTCAAGAAAAAGTGCTATGGCCTAGTTACACTTCCCCCCATTTTTCCTAAATCTTACATCAAAGTATTAGGATCAGATTTCTCATTTGTATGATGGTAGGGGGACAATACTCTTGTAGGGAGCGTGTCTACTATAGGAATTATATCTCATGGATCATCACCTAGGACATTGTCTCAGCAGAAAAATTCAATTTCTTTTGCATTTTTTCTCACTCTCTTTCTTGCTAAGAGTAGGTCCTCAATAAATGAAACCAATGATCTAGCTGCATTGGCCAATAAGGTAGCTGTGAACTACATGTGGTTATTTTAATTATATTTAAATAAGGTAAAATTTCAATTTCTCATTAAGCACGTATGACTAGCAGTCACCATATAGCACAGCACAGTCACAGACCATTTCCATCATTACAGAAAGTTCTACTGGCCGGTGGCTAACTCAGGAGTTTGGAGATTGGGTAATTTATTGATTTCAAAGGTTAGGAGGAGAAAATTCTCTGCAGTTTGATTATATGAGTGTTGGGATGAGAAAATGGAAAGAGAGGGGAAGAGGAAGCAGAAGTAAAGATATACTTTATAATCCCCTTTCAGCTCTGGTTTGGAAATAAATAATATTTATAAGCCATCACCTGGTATGCTAGTCCTTTTCATTGTGCTGAATCTTTATGAAGAGAATTTTAATAGTTCAATTTCATCTAATCTATCAATCTTTTGCTATAGGAGTTTAAAAAAAAATTTTAAGGAATCCTTACCTAACCCTTCATGAAGATGTTACCTATTTTTTTTTTTTAAAGAGAGTGGTTTCTATTTATTTGGCTGCTTTGGGTCTTAGCCAGGTTTAGTTGCTGAGGTGTGGGGATCTTAGTTCCCCAACCAGGGACTGAACCCACATCCCCTGCATTGGTTAGGTGGTTTCTTAACCCCCTGGACCATCAGGGAAGTCCCTGCCAGATCTTTTAAAAATACTCTTAGGAATACAGTTCAGCAATCACTGCTGCTGCTACTGCTGCTAAGTCGATTCAGTCTGTCTGACTCTGTGTGACCCCATAGACGGCAGCCCACCAGGCTCCCCCGTCCCTGGGATTCTCCAGGCAAGAACACTGGAGTGGGTTGCCGTTTCCTTCTCCAATGCATGAGAGTGAAAAGTGAAAGTGAAGTTGCTCAGTCGTGTCCGACTCCCAGCGACCCCATGGACTGTAGCCTACCAGGCTCCTCCGTCCATGGGATTTTCCAGGCAAGAGTACTGGAGTGGGGTGCCATTGCCTTCTCCTACAGCAATCACACTTACCAGCAAATGAATATGTAGTTCTTCCAGTGTGTCTTAACAAAACAAGTATATTTCAGTTAATCTCCCAAAAGCAGGAAATGTATCAGTAAGACCACTTGTAAAGACCAACTCCTCCAAGACAAAGAAATTAAAAGAATGACAGACAAACTCAAGGAGAAGGTGCCTTCAGTGCTGATGTTAGCACGCCCAGCCCCAGTTCAGCAGGAGTCGTAGGCATTGTGTTTATCTGCACAAGATTTGTCAAGCTGTCCTGGAAAGCAAAAGGAAGCAAGCAGAAGCAAAAGCAAAAGCAAGCAGAAGGCCACAGAACACAGGCTGAGATCAGCAATTTATCTGAGGTCAAATACAAAGAAACAAAGCAGGATTCATTAAGAAAGCCAGCTAGAGGTGTATTAGTTCCATTCCAGAGACTTCCAACAGGTTTTCATTTATTTTTACATTTAACATCATTATCAACCTTAATATAAGAAACACGGCAGTCATTTTTCACAGTACTTGGAAAAGAAAATTCTCAGGAGGAACTTTTCAAAGGATTTTTCAGGTCCATTTTTCTTACAGGAAAGTTTAATATTTGAAGTAATACAATCTATTCTCAATGTAGATTGAAAAAAAAAAAAACCTCTGTTTCTGGTTGTTGATACCAATTAGTTGGCTTTGTGCTCAGGCTTCCTTCTTTAACAACAATTTCTGGATCCAGCCATCTGCAGCAACTCCCTACAGAATATCCATAACTCTGCAGCTAACCCTGTCTACTCTTCCAACCCATGATGCCTAAATCTTACATCAAACTATGAAGGTCAGATTTCTCTAGACTTCTAGAACTTCTACTATAACATGTTTTCAGCCTCACTGACACCACTGACTGAGGGGCCCGGGTACTTTCTCACTGTTTGATCTTCCCTTCTTAGTGTCTGTGTCAAGATACATTATTATAATTATTATCTTATATACACAGAGTCGGACACGACTGAAGCGGCTTAGCAGCAGCAGCAGCAGCATACACCCTTAGGGGCTTCCCAGCTGGCTCAGTGGTAAAGAATCCGCCTGCCAACGCAAGAGATAGAGATACAGGAGACTTAGGTTTGATCCCTGGGTTGGGAAGATCCCCTGGAGGAGGAAATAGCAACTTGCTCCAGTATTCTTGCCTGGAAAGTCCTATGGACAGAGGAGCCTGGAGGGCTACAGTTCATGGGGTCACAAAGAGTCAGATACGAGTGAGCATGCATACATCACACACCCTTAGAGTCCATGCCCACTCTCTGATGTACCTCCTGGGGTAAACCCTGAACAATCTGGGTTTTCCCCCTTATCAGCTTTTTCTACAGTGCCCACTGAATGGCTGAGTGGTTCAGCTTCCAGTGGGACTCAAAACTGCCCAGCATTTCTATTCTGCTCCTTTCGCTATCAGCTGGGAGCTGGAATCATCTGAAGGTTATTTATTCACGTCTTGCAGAAGATTGGGAAGACCAGGCTTCCTCAAAACATGATGGTTGGGTTCCAGGGGTCAACCTACCAAAAGAAGAGTGAGACAGAGAGAGAAACTGAGACCAAGGCAAGCTAAAGCATCTAGCAACCTAGCACTGGAAGACCATACAGGACAGCTTTATTTTGGGATTTCTCTCCCATGTTAAACTCTCATACAAGGCTTATCTCTTCATAGGTTTAAATATCACATTTGTGTTGATGGCTCCAAAACTGACTCAAGTCCCAAACCTTTACCCTAAGCTTTGACATTGCCACTTGGATGTCTAATAAGTTTTCCAAATATGCCAAGCTCAGAACGTAACTCTTGATTTTCCATATCCTCCTCAAGTCTTTCCCATTTAGATAAATGCTGCCATCAAACCAAAATCCCATTTTTCACTTCCCTCAAGTCTTCTCTTATTGAGAAGTCCTGCAAGTCCCTTAGCAAGTCTTTTTGGTTCCACGTACAAAATACATCTTAAGGTTACCTGCTTCTCCTCATCTGTTCTGTAATCAAGGTAATCTAAAAAACTAATATCTTTTAGCTGGATTTCTGTGTAGCTTTCTAAGATGTAGACAGCATCGGGAACAATTACTCTTGCAGATATTGAAGTCTTTTACCACTTAATCACTCTTACTTCAAATGTCAACTGAAAAAGCACCTGGGACTATGTGAGGTGAAAGCCCCTGGCCTGAATACACCACTGGCTTCCAGCCATCAAGGACTCTGATGACAGCACCCCAGATAAATGATTCTCTGTTATATCAGGTTGGCCAAAACTTTTGTTTGGATTTTCCCATACACTGTTAAAGAAAAATCTGAATGAACTTTTTGGCCAATCCAATACTTGTCTCAAAGAAATTGTATTATATTATCAGTCAAGAACATTAACCTGGTCTAGAAAAATATGTTTGATATAGAAAGTGGTGCACCTTTATCATCTGTTAAACTTAACAAGAGTCTTCGAGATGCACAGGTCTTGTCAATAACACACCTATGATTAATAACGTACCCAATAACATACCTAAGTGCCCAGGATTTAATAATTTATTAAAAATATGGATTGACCTTCTATCAGATGCCAGGCATTGTTCTAGTTGCTGGGGAAACAAGCAAACAAAACAGAGCTCCTAATAAAGCAAAGGCAGACGATGAAAAATCATCATAAAATATGTCAGGAGGTGATAAAAAAAAAAGAGTGAACGAAAATGAAGCAGAATTAGGGAGATGGGAAGTGGCGGACTAGTTGCAGAGCCCTGTGCTGTTTTCCTTCCATTGTTCAAGGAGGGCTTCACTATAAGGAGATGTTTGAGTGGAGAACCAAATGATGTGAAAAAGCAGCTGTATATGTCTCTGAGGAAAAGGGTTCCAGGCGGACGGAACAGCAGATTCAAAGGCCTTGAGGTTGAGATGTGTTTGGCATACTCAAGGAGCTGAGAGAAGGCCACTGAGGCTAGAGTGCTGGCAGCAGAGGGAGGGTGGTAGCAGATGAAGCCAGAGAGGTAGAGCATGACACTGAATGGTTGTATATCGGGCCTGAGAGAATTTTGGCAGAAGGAGTGGTCTTGTTAGAAGCATATGTCAAAGGTAGAGAGTGCATATTATCAGAAACAAAGCTCTGCAGTAGAGAGCGTGTGCGTGATGGAGTTCCCTCTCATCAACCCCAACATCTATGCAGCATATGCAAGGCACTTCGCACAACGCCGGCACATAGCAGGTACCCAGGAAATGATAGCTGTTACTGTTTTTATCATGTTTGGAGTCAATTGGAAAGGTAGTAGCTTCAAGTCCTAAGTCCAGCACTTATTCTCTTGTCTGGGTGACTTCCAGCCAATCGTTTAACTCCCCTGGACCTCTCTTACCTGGTTTTATTGTGCTAATGGAGAGATTGGTGGAAAAAATGCAAGTAAAAGGCTTAGAAGAATGCAGGCACATATTAAGGGCTCAATAAACAGTGCTGATTATTATAAAGGAGTTTCTAAGCCCCTCTGTTTGTTGGAACAGCATGGAGATTAGAGGCATTCTAGAGTCACAGTTAATATTATTTTATGTGTATTTCTAGCCCCTCTTTCCCACTGCTGTCTTTCTTGCTTGATTCACACCTCTGCTCACCTGACTCCCCCACTCTGTATCCCCTTTCTCTGCCTTACTTTTCCTTCGTTGGAGTGATCAACGATGACATGCCAGATGTCTTCTGCATCATTGTCTTTCTCCAGAAACTAAAAGGTAAGCTCCATGAGGGCAGACACTTTTCTTAATTCATTAAAATGTCTCTAACGCTTAAAGTACTGCCCAGTACCTAGTAAAATCCCATTAACTTTTGATAAATAAATAAATGAAAAAAATATTTCAGGGGAGCTCGTCTAGCCATGAAGAAGAATGGGTAAGACCCCAAATCACATACCTCTGTGCTGGAAATCAGAGCACTGAGCTTTCTAATATAGAGCATTGTTCCTTTACATTACTGTCGTGAACTTTCAGGAACTGAACATCTTGGATTTCAAGTCTGAAAATTTGGAAAGTTCCAGAAGTTAGGCCAGTTTACTCTATCAGGAACAAGCACCCAGCCCTATATCTACTATAGCCCTGGGAAGTCCACTGGGACCTCACTGCCGACCACTCGGTGCCGACCACTCAGGTAGCTGAGTTCTGTACATTCCTTCCATTAGTAACTGCCAAATACACTTTCCTTGACTGACTTGGCTTCTCATTTAAGTCATATTATTTCGACTTGAAATTTCTCCAAAGGGTCATTTCAGACATTTCACTTCCTGAAATTATAGAGATTGTGTATTTGAGGCCATTTGCAGCCCTGTCTTACCCACTGGAGACCGGGCACAGAAAGATGGGCCAGAACTGAGATATCCTGTAGCCATATTTGGTTTAATCAGTATGAACTTCACAAGGAACATCTTGCTCATTTCCCCACGGCCAGGACTTATGGAAGCCGTCCTGCAAAATAGCAATTGTATTTTGTTTGTCATTCCTGTATTTTCTTGGGAAAGCATGGCCTGGGGTTATTTTTGCATGGAGTGGCAGATCTGACTTAAATCTCCACATATACTTCTTGTGGGTAGGGACTTCCTGCCACAAGCAAAAAGAGCAGGTCTCGAACAATTATTATGATAAAAACTTTCACATTGGGGATTTGAGGGTTTTTTTTTTCCAGTTATTCTGGTTAACTAGGATACATTAGTGTCTCCCAGTTGGTCAGCTCTCTCTTCTTTTTTCTCCTCTAAGGTTTAAAAGTCAACCCCAAAAGTCACATCTGCAAATTACCAGTATTTGGAAAATGTCTCTGAAAAAGAAATTTTATGTTTTAATCCCCCCTAAAAGAAAAAGAATGACCTTATTTTCACTCCTTGTCCTAGTACAAAAACTCAGCCTAGCTAAATGCTGGTCTTCACCCTGGTGGGATCAGAAAGGTTATTGTGGGAGCCATCTCAAGGTAGCTGTGACTGAAGAATTTAGGCAGGCAAATTGTTGAAGAGCCTGGAAATACTCAGCTGCCTTCCTCTAGGCAAGCAGGATGGGGATGGGGGGAGGGAAGGGATGAGATCAGCTTTCCTGAATAGAGATCTAATTTAAATAATGGTGGATTTAAATAATAGGGGATTCATTTGCTCCCACTAGATGGAGACTGCCGGAAACTGTAAGGCTGAGGTTTGCATTTATAAGAAACCTGGGGGAGGTGGTGGTGGTGGTTCCTTCCACTAAAAGAAGCCATGCATCCTGCAATAGGAAGTGTGGGCATCCCTTGGGACTGAAAGGTCCAGGGACCTCCTCCGCTCATTAGCCCAGAGAAAGAAGTCGTAGGCTGAGGGAATGGTCTTGCCCTGTGGCTGTGATCAGAGAAACCGCCCAACCTTTGGGGGTTGTGCCTTGAGGAAAATGGCGGTGAATGGCCACGGAGGCTTGTAAAAGGTATTCGAGTAAAATGCTACAATGTTGGCAACAGCTCAAGGTGGTGAGAAGGAGGCGTACACGAGTGTGGCGATGAGGGAGACTTCCTCTGCCACCATATCCCAGAGATGCTGCAGCCAAGTGATCCAAGGACTCAGAAAGGAGAGGAAAGATGGAAGGATCATCACTGAGCTCCTCCCACTCCCACCAGAAGTGTCTCTTTTCCTTTTCCCCAAAGTAGCCTAAAGGCAAAGAATGCTGAAGATAATCCACTTCTATTAGGTTGGCAGGCAGGAAATAATAAAAAAGAGTTTCAATTAGCCATGAACATGCTGGGGGGTGTGTGTGTGTGTGTGTGTGTACCTCTCTATGTGACTGAATGATCAAGAGAGACCCATAGAGCAGCTGAGAAGATAAGATTACAGTATCGAACACTCTGGAAAAGTGAAATCACCTTCAGAGAATCCCAGATATTTATGAGGTTGTTCCTAAACAGAAAGGACGAGGTACAACTTCAGAAATTGCACTAGCTCTCAAAACAGATTCTACCCGCCAGCTGAAACCAAAGCTAGTACCCTGCAGCTGATACTGGAACTTTTATGTTGTTCTAAATTAAATTTGGAGCAAATCAGCGCATGCCACAAGTACTATTATGTGGGCTTACTTGCACTAAATCTGTGTTTATAGGAACATAAAATACATGTTGTTCCTGTCTTCAGATTTTATTATTGACCATGATTTCTAATATGTGCCCATCAACTGCCCTTTTAATCACTGTCAGTCATTCTCTTCTACTGCAGTCAGATTTAAAACAGCAATGATGATTTTAAAATAAGGCCCTTCCAGGGCTCAACTGTATTTAGGGCTAATTAAGAGTAAATAACTGTTCCCAGCAAGCAAGGCAGGATCCAAGCAAATCTTTGACAAATGCAACCTTCCCCTTAGAGGAGCATATTCTTGTCTGCTGCCAGTAAATATTTCCATTACAACCATAAGAAACTCTGCTTCCCACCCCCATCCAATTGAGAATGTCACACTGCTTTGATACAAGTGAAGAAAAATAAATACCAGTCAAGACCAGGAAGAAAAACACAAGAAGCATTTAATTAAGAAAAATATATAATTCCCTGTTTCTTTCAGTATATCTCAGGTCCATTTGGTTGCAATCACAAGCTCTTAGCTCCCACTCAAGTCTGACATTTCCCCTAAATCTTCCCACCTCCCTCCACTCCCACACCCTCTGTGATGCAATTCTTTCACTATAATTTGAAGGTTACAGTCAACTGCTCCAAGTCAAGAATGCAGAATGGATTAGATCGGACTTCCTGCATTACGAAGGTTCATCTTGTTTTTGGTTTCCTAGGCTCTCCTGTAATTTCTGCCTGAAGGACTTGTTCAACTTTGCTTTGACTAGGCCTTTTAATTTCCCCTTTCCTCTAAAGATGAGAGTTACCATTACTTTGCAAATTGTAGAGTTTGATGTTTCTTATATTTTCACATCCCATTGGAATTTTCAGTGATTGTTATGAATTTCTTCTAACTGGTTGAAGTTAAAATGAAATGTCTTCCCAGCCTGGGGGAGGAGAAAGAAGTGCATTGAAACGTACCTGAGCTCAGAAAAATTGGACTGGTGAGGAAAATAAACTTTGAACTATCTATGTGGAAATATTAGAAATATTTTTTTATTTTTATTCTGATTTATAGATATTGAAGAAAATTATATTATGAAATATAGAGTTGAAACAAATTATCATGGCAAAGAAACAAGCAAGGGTATAGTTTTTTAAAAATGCAAACACACATCATTATTAACCACTAGACCAAAATGATCCTCCACTCAGTAGCAATATGTATTGATAAATGAGACGATCACAGATACTTGCCAACAGTGGCCCATTCTGGAAACTATAAAGAAGAGATGGAGAGCTAAGAGAAATTAATCAATGAGGAACAGAGGAAACACTATTGTTTCTTGGCATGTAAGAAACCCAAAATTATAGACATTTGAAGAAGTAACGTTAGTTGTTTAGAGTAGTATATTTGTTTGGTAGTGATATGATGAAATATCACAGGATGTGTGGCTTAAACGGAAGTTCACAGTTCTGGAGGCTGGAAGTCCAAAATAAAGGTGCTGGCAGGGGTGGCTTCTCTCGAGACCTCCGTCCCTGACTTACCAACAGTTGCCTTCTTGCCATGTTTTCACATGGTCTTTCCTTGGTGTGCTCACAACCGTGGTATCTCTCTGTGTACACAGATTTCCTTTGTTTACCAGTCACCCTGGGCTTCCCTGGTGGCTCAGCTGGTAAAGAATCCACCTGCAAAATGGGAAACCTGGGTTTGATTCCTGGGTTGGGAAGATCCCCTGGAGAAGGGAAAGGCTACACACTCCAGTATTCTGGCCTGGAGAATTCCACGGACTGTATTGTCCATGGGGTCACAAAGAGTTGGACACAATGGAGTGACTTTCACTCACCAGTCAGATTGGATTGGTTACCACTCTAAAGACCTCATTTTAATTTTCCTCTTTCAAGTTTCCATTTCCAAATATAACTACATTCTGATTACTGGGGATTAGGGCTTCTATGTACAAAGTTTGGAGGGATACATTCAGTCCATAACAGATGAGAAGGCATTTTTAACGGCAGTTGAAGTCATCAGAGCTCTGCTGGAGGCCAGGGTGGGAACCAAACAGAATGAAGCATTGGACAATTAACTGGGTCCAGCTTCCCTCCAATGTCAAAAAGGAAACATCAATTTTTCATTAGATGAGTGATCATCTTTTTTTTTTTTTGATTGGGAGTAAACTAGGCCATACGGAATGTAGAAAGATTACAAAAGCATGTGTAACACTTTATTAGAAATTGAATTCAAAACAACTTCCATCTGTAAAGTTTGATAATCATAAAGCACAGATTACATTTAAAAGGTATACAATCGTTTTAAACATGGCAAGGGGCAGAGTAAAACTTTTGATGATGGGAGAATACAAATGACAAAGAAATTTAGAACACAGTGCCCAGAGTAATGCTTTTTAAACTGTTTAAAAAATAAAATCCCTTCACAGACTTAGAGAATGAACTTATGGTTGCCAGGGGGAGGTATGGGGGGAAGGGATAGGTAAGGAGCTTAGGATGGACATGCACACACTGCTATATTTAAATGGATAACCAACAGGAAACTATTGTAAGCAGAGGGAACTCTGCTCAATGTTATGTGGCAGCCTGGATGGGAGGGGAGTTTGGAGGAGAATGGACACATGTACATGTATGGCTGAGTCCCTTCAATGATCACCTGAAACAAAAAGTTTTTAAAAAATGTAAGTCTTACATCTAGGAGAGTGAACCCCTGGCTGGAAGAGGAGAAGGAAATGGATAACTGTGTTTTATCACTAAAATGTGTTGAAACTTTATATTCTCTTCCATCGTTCTTATTGAAAACAATGCTACTCTTGTCTCCCCAACTCTTCAAGATAATTCATGTCCCAACAAGATACATCACTTTTCTTGTGTAGCTTTGCCTGACCCCTTACTGTTCCATACTTGAATTATTTGTGCCCTAGTTTGAGAACCCAGACCATAGGGTCTTAATTGCCCTCTCATAGCACAAAGTAGCCCTCTGGACAAAAGGTTTGACATACGTCTTCACTAAATTTTGATCACCAGACTTGCTCCAGGCATACTTTGAGTAAAGTTTAGCGTCCTGCTGCTGCTGCTGCTAGGTCGCTTCAGTCGTGTCCGACTCTGTGTGCGACCCCATAGACAGAAGCCCACCAGGCTCCCCCGTCCCTGGGATTCTCCAGGCAAGAACACTGGAGTGGGTTGCCATTTCCTTCTCCAATGCGTGAAAGTGAAAAGTGAACAGGACAGACAAAAAACAGAATCTCTCCTTTCTCATCTTAAGGCAGCCTCTCTGCAAATCTCCCTGATTACTCCAAGAGCTCCCAGTATACATATATATTTTTTGTAGTTAATATATGTTGAATGGAAAAACTGCACAATGTGAGAGTTCAAGTTAAGTTTTATTTGGGGCAGAATGAAGACTATAGCCTGCAAGGCATCATTTCAGACAGTTTTGAGAGATCACTCCAAAGAGGTAGGGGGAAAGGTTGATACATATGAGATTTTGGTGAAGGGGGAGTACTTGCTATCAAGCATACATTTTTTCAGAAGGTTGATATTATTCTTATGAAGTTTACTGGTAGTCCTGAGAGGCAGATATTACCATGAATGACGTCAGTGCTTTTCTAGATATGAGAAGATGCAAGAATTGAATTCATAAAATCTTCTCTTGAAAATATATAAATATCTGAAGACCTATTCTGCCAGTTTTCCCAGAGCACAGTGCCTCCTTCCTGATCTCCACCCTGAACTCCTTTCAGTTCAGTTCAGTTCAGTTCAGTCGCTCAGTCATGTCCGACTCTTTGCGACCCCATGAACCACAGCATGCCAGGCCTCCCTGTCCATCACCAACTCCCAGAGTTCACCCAAACTCATGTCCATCGAGTCAGTGATGCCATCCAGCCATCTCATCTTCTGTCGTCCCCTTCTCCTCCTGCCCCCAATCCCTCCCAGCATCAGAGTCTTTTCCAGTGAGTCAACCCTTCACATGAGGTGGCCAAAGTATTGAAGTTTCAGCTTTAGCATCAGTCCTTCCACTGAACACTCAGGACTGATCTCCTTTAGAATGGACTGGTTGGGTCTCCTTGCAGTCCAAGGGACTCTCAAGAGTCTTCTCCAACACCACAGTTCAAAAGCATCAGTTCTTTGGCACTCAGCTTTCTTCACAGTCCAACTCTCACATCCATACATGACCACTGGAAAAACCATAGCCTTGACTAGACAGACCTTTGTTGGCAAAGTAATGTCTCTGCTTTTGAATATGCTATCTAGGTTGGTCATAAGTTTCCTTCCAAGGAGTAAGCATCTTTTAATTTCATGGCTGCAGTCACCATCTGCAGTGATTTTGGAGCCCCCCAAAATGAAGTCTGACACTGTTTCCACTGTTGCCCCATCTATTTCTCATGAAGTGATGGGACCGGATGCCATGATGTTAGTTTTCTGAATGTTGAGCTTTAAGCCAACTTTTTCACTCTCCTCTTTCACTTTCATCAAGAGCCTTTTGAGTTCCTCTTCACTTTCTGCCATAAGGGTGGTGTCATCTGCATATCTGAGGTTATTGATATTTCTCCCGGCAATCTTGATTCCAGCTTGTGCTTCTTTCAGCCCAGTGTTTCTCATGATGTACTCTGCATAGAAGTTAAATAAGCAGGGTGACAATATACAGCCGCGACATACTCCTTTTCCTATTTGGAACCAGTCTGTTGTTCCATGTCCAGTTCTAACTGTTGCTTCCTGACCTGCATATAGGTTTCTCAAGATGCAGGTCAGGTAGTCTGCTATTCCCATCTCTTTCAGAATTTCCCACAGTTTATTGTGATCCACACAGTCAAAGGCTTTGACATAGTCAATAAAGCAGAAATAGATGTTTTTCTGGAATTCTCTTGCTTTTTCGATGATCCAGCAGATGTTGGCAATTTGATCTCTGGTTCCTCTGCCTTTTCTAAAACCATCTTGAATATCTGGAAGTTCACAGTTCACATATTGCTGAAGCCTGGCTTGGAGAATTTTGAGCATTACTTTACTAGCGTGTGAATGCCTTTCAGGAAGTGTTAAAGTTCAGCGGCTGCAGCGGCTCATGATTTAATCCTTGGAAAGGTGGATGGTAAGTGCCAGTTTTTAGTTGGAATGTAACAGTTATCTATTTCTACAATTATGCTACATAAGACCCCACAAAATCTCAGCAGCAAGAAATTAAACATTTATTTTCACTCCTGACTCTGAGTTGGCTGAGCAGTTCTCTTGATTTTGGCTAGGCTTGGCTAGGCAGTTCTTATCTTGGCTGGGGGTCACTTACATATGTGGCAATCAACTAAAATTTTTAGTTAATGCAAGGAGGTTTTGGCTAGGGTGACTGGCTTTGCTTCACAGAGTCTTTCATCCTCCAATAAGCTAGCCCAGGCTTGTTCTCATGGTTCATGCAAGAAAGAGTATGAAAGGCTCCAGAAGGCCCCAGTATGGAGGTGAGGCCTCATTCTATTGGCCAGAGTAAGACAAAAGGGCAGCTCAGATTCAAGGGATGGGAGGATAGATTATACATTTGATGGGAGAAATGACAAAGTCACATGGTAAAGGGCTAGAGTGATTCATGGAAGGTGGGAGAATTGAGACATTTTATCTATCAGTTTACCACAAGGAGGCATTCTTTTCTTTTTTAAAATTTATTTATTTGTCTGCCCCAGTCTTAGTTGCTGCATGTGGGATCCAGTTTCCTGACCTGGGATCAAACCTGGGCCCCCTCCATTGGGAGAGTGGGGTCCCAGCCACACACCAGGGAAGTCCCCACAAGGAAGCATCCTGAGTCATCTTTTTTTTTATAAGCAAAACTCTGTATTCAAGTACTCTTTTCCCATACTGCTTACTTACAGAGTCCAGGGAATCTTACTGAAACCTGAAATGGAATATTGATATGAAAAGATTTTAAGTCCTACTTCAACATCAGTTTTAGCCACTTACACATACTTTTTGTTGGGAGAAGGTGGGGAAGTGTATATCTTCCCTAATAATGACTTTTCTGAGGTCTTGTGGTTGATTGGTGATGAGCTTGCTCAATCCTTGATAGAAGTGAGATAGATTCATGATCAATTTATTAGATTTGTAACAATCTGGCATCTGTTTGAGCAAAAATTTCAATCATGCAGAGAAAGAAGATAGTCAAAAATGTGGAGGAGAAAAAATATGTAAGTTGGTATTGCTTAAATGTATAGAGGAAAAATAAATTCTATTTTTGAAGCCAGTTCAAGAAACTTCAGTAATTATGAGCCAGATTTATAGCCCATAAATTGTAGTTTTTCCACAGAGTCACATCTCACAGTCAAAAGAGAATATATAACAGAAGCTTAGCCTTTCAATTTTAAAGTGTATATCATTTTCCTGCTCAGATATTTGTTGTTCAGTCATTAAGTCGTGTCCAACTCTTTGCAACCCCATGAACTGCAGCACACGTGGCTTCCCTGTCCTTCACTATCTCCTGGAGTTTGCTCAAACTCATGTCCATTGAGTCAGTGATGCTATCTAACCATCTCATCCTCTGTCTCCCCCTTCTCCTCTTGCCCTTAATCTTTCCCAGCATCAGTGTCTTTTCCAAAGAGTCGACTCTTCACATCAGGTGGCCAAAGTATTGGAACTTCAGCTTTACCATTAGTCCTTCCAGAGAATATTCAGGGTTGATTTCCTTTGGAATTGACTGGTTTGATCTCATTGCTGTCCAAGGGACTCTCAAGACTCTTCTCCAACACCACAATTTGAAAACATTCGTTTTTTGGTGCTCAGCCTTCTTTACGGTCTAACTCTCAGATACTCTCTTTTTCTGTGACTCAAGATGAATGTGGGGGAAGAAAGAGGACTCACATAGTTTCAGGAAGAGCCGTGCAAGGTGAACTTTAGAGTCTAGCATGAAGAGACATGGGAGTTATACAGATTGGGCACTGTGATAGGCTGACTACCTCATTTCATCTCCACTATAATATTGTGGGATAAGCATTAACAGCCCCTGATTTTATAGAAGCAATCTTCCCAGGTGGCTCTGTGGTGAAGAACCTGCCTCCAGTGCAGTAGACTTGGGTTCGAACCCTAGGTTGGGAAGTTCCCCTGGAGAAGGGAATGACAACCCACTCCAGTGTGCTTGCCTGGAGATCCCATGGACAGAGGAGTCTGGCGGGTAGCAGGCCATGGGGTCACAAAGAGTTGGACACACACGCATGCAATTTTATAGATGAGGAAGCTGAGGTTCAGAAAAGACTCACAACTTGCCCAGATTCACACTAGTGAGAACAAAAGCCAAGAATTGAACCCTCATCTCTGGATTTCTTTTTCTTTTTTTTTTTTCTCGTTGATTTTCCCAGTATAACTTCCATCTTGAAGGACCTCACCTTTGCAATTTGAAAATTTAAAAAGTACCAAGGTGGTTTTCTTTGCTTCCCACGTGACTCAGTGGTAAAGAATCCACCTGCCAATTCAGGAGACACAGGAGACCCAGGTTTGATCCTTGGGTTAGGAAGATCCCCTGGAGAAGGGAATGGCAACTCACTCCAGTATTCTTGCCTGGAAAATTCCATGGACAGAGAAGCCTGGTAGACTGTAGTCCATGGGGTTGCAAAGAGTTGGACTCAACTGAGCACACACCCTCGAAGATGCAAAGCTGGTTTTTGTTCTTTGGGAATTTTTTTCCTCAAAGAGCAAGAAAGCCTATTTAATACCTGTTGTTTTGTTCAGGGTCTTCCCTGGAGTGATCTTTGAAAACTGAAGGCAAAGAGACTGATTCTCAGGGGAAGAGTCGGCAGTAATGATAAACACAAACAATGCAGTCCCCCCAGAGTTTACAAATTTGAGAAAGATCTTTGCTCCAGGTCAGAGAGGAGTGACAGTCACCCACTAGACGTAGGCCTAGGGCTCTGTTGCCAGAGGAGCCCCCTGCCAGCATGGTGAGGTAATTCTAGGGAACATCAGGACTCATTCATCCCACATACATTCTCAGACAGTTAGGGTAAACAATTTTCAGATGCATTTCCTGTTAGCTTTAAAAATTTTAATGGTACTGGTCAATAGTATTTGAAAATTCCCTTTTTGTGTTTCCTTTAAAAAGCACTTTCTTTTGCAAGAGGTTTCCCGGATGTGATATCATCTTAATTATTCCTTGACTGATTTTATCACCAACCACTTCAAATCTGGACAATTTACTCAGCTTTACTAGGTGGTTAGGGTCACCATGGGACTTTCAGAAATAGCGAGGACAGGAACGTTTCAACTTCATGGCCAGATTCTACAGTTGGAGAAATGCGTGACCTGTCTGTCTAATGAACATATACCACAAAGCTTGGAGACAGAAATAATTGGTTGTGGAGTTATGAAGAATATTTATATGGTGAAGGAATATCTAAATATTTATAAGAAAACATGTGACTGGAAATGTGAAGGGAAATAATGAACTGACAGCTCATTCTTACTCTGAGCTCTTTAGAGAAAATTGTTCATAATTGCTGCAAAAGTTGACACCTCCAAAATTCTCTCTTGGTTCCCTGAGTAGAGTTCAGAGTTTAGCCCTTTCCATTTTTTTGGTCTGGCTTTTCTAGTTGATTCTCAACCAGAGGAAGCACTCCAACCCCTCTCTAGGCTTCCCAGAGAGGGTATAGACAGAGAAAAAGTTGAACCCAGCTTTATACAGATCTGCTTTTCTATAAGATTCTTGCCTTAAAAATGAGAGAGAAATGTTAGCATTTTGCTGATAAATCGCTTGAGACGATGGTGACTCATTCCTAGAAAAGGATAAGGAAATAAACATTCAATATTGAAAGCTACCTTGGTGGCTTGGTGGTAAAGAATCCTCCTGCCAATGCAGGAGACTAGGGTTCGATCCCTGGGTTGGGAAGATCCCCTGGAGAAGAAAATGGCAACTCACTCCAGTATTCTTGGTTGAGAGATCCCATGGACAGAGGAGCCTGGCGAGCTACAGTCCATGGGGTCACAAGAATCGGACAGAACTTAGCAACTAAACAACAAAAATTGAAGTTCAAAGTTATTGTTCCAGGACTTATTGTGAAAATGACATTCACTATAGATAAAGTCTACTTAATACAGCGGAGACTCCTATCATGAGAATTGTTTCAGTCTCATGAAATATGGCTGCTACTTTCTAAAAAAGATGAGATAGAGTTCAGCACCTCTGGCTATAGTGGCTAGTTATTGGTGTACGTATCCTAAGTTCTAGAATGCCACTTTTGTCAAAAGCAAATCCTGGCTGGCCCCACCCATGAACAGGACTCAAGAGCCCTCAGCAGTCCATGGAGGTGCCACTCACAACCCTACCAGCATGAGGATGAGGAGGGCAAGCTATACTATCTAGGGATGGTCAAGAGATGGCTTATGGGAGATTTCCCTGGTGGTCCAGAGGTTGAGACTCCATGCTTCTACTGCAGGGGGCAGAGGTTCAATCCCTGGTCAGGAAATAAGATTTCACAGGCTACATGGTTCAGCCACAAAAAAAAAAAAAAAAAGTATCATGTTTACCAGGCTTTGAGATCCTTAGCAGCCTGGTAGACCTGGAAATCAGACCCCTCCTGACCTAACCTAATAAACCCAGGGCAAGATTACAAATGCATTGCTGTTTCACTGATGCAAGAGGAGGTGGAACAGGACAAGGCATGAGATCTTGGCAATCTTTAAGGTCAAATTGAAGCCAACCCTTAGCTGCCAAGTGACTGTTAATTGTCTAAGTCAAAAGAATCTCACTTCCTTTCTGGATATGAGGTTGATTTAGCTTCATCGCCTGTCTTTTTATTGATCATCAGGGTTGATCTGGCTCACCTGGCTGGTGATCCAACCCTAACCAGACTTTTCGATTATGTAATGCCCCGGTCCTTACCCAGACACAGTCTTGTCTAACCCTGCCAGGACATGAGGCTATTCTTTCTCTTCCCACTCTCACTTCTATACAAATGTTACTGAGATCAACCAGGGTCTTTGAGCCACATTTTCACTCTGAATGGCTATGATTTATTTCCATAATAAGGAGGAGGAATGAGTTGCTACGTGCTTTTCTAAAATTTGAAAGAAAACTTTCTTACCTAGAGGGTTGATAACTTGGGTTTCAGTTCCCCCTTTCGTTCTGAATACTCTCCTTAAGGAATAACCCAGAAGAACCATCCTTAGTCATCCACAAAGAAATGTGTGAAAATCATAAACTTGTCTGAATTGCCTTGCTGGTAAGAACAGAACCAACCAGAAGTCAGTGACAGGCAACCATTGAAAGATAGTAACCCTCACCTTCAAGTAAACTTGAAAAGCTTGTTTTAGTTAATGTTAGAACAGAAGAGTATCAGGGATAACAGCAGGAAAAAAAAACGGAATAAAAGAAACAGTACAGGTATGGGAGGGGGGAAGCAGGAAAAAAAGAGTGAGATTATGAAAGCTTGATATTATCATTTACATATTTTTTGATTTCCATATTTTTGTAAAATTCAATTCAACAGGTTTTGCTGTATGCTAGACAGTTTGCTAAACTCAGGAGAAAGAATTCATGGGTAACATCAAGTCTCTCTCCTAGAATAATCATGGTAAACATGGTCAACTTTCAATAAATGTCAGTTCTTTTTTTCCTTCTAGTGAGAGAAATTCTGAATTAATGAATATTTATTGTGATTACTAACAGTTTAAAAAAATAATGTACTGTGACAAAGATGGCTAGCTCTCTCCTGAAATACATTCTCATTTTCTTTGCCCAGATACCATTAATAGACTATAGTTCCTAGTCTCCTTTGCAAATGTGACCATGTGATTAAGTTCTAGCCAGTGGCATGTGATCGGAAGTTATCAGTTGCTATGATCAGAGTTGCTTCTCAGCTAAGGATTTTAAGTAAGTGGCTATATCTTTCGCATGCCTAATTTTTTGGTTATCACAGCCTATAAAGTAGCTTGGTCTTTATTTTACATGCTATAAATGATTCAATGGACATGAGTTTGAGCAAGCTCCAGGAGTTGGTGATGGACAGGGAAACCTGGCATGCTGCAGTCCATGGGGTCAGAAAGAGTGGACATGACCAAGCAATTGAACTGAACTGACTAAAATGAGTGAGGTCATTTTCACTCTTCCGAGGTAAGACCCATCCTTGAAGAATTTTTATACAAGAGCGTGGAAATGATCCAATTGGCTACAAGTAAAACTCAGCACTTAAAAAATGAAGATCATGGCATCTAGTCCCATAGATTCATGGCAAATAGATGGGGGAAAAGTGTAAACAGGGACAGATTTTATTTACTTGGGCTCCAAAATCACTGTGGACGGTGACTGCAGCCATGAAATTAAAAGACACTTGCTCCTTGGAAGAAAAACTATGACAAACCTACAAAGCATATTAAAAACCAGAGACATCACTTTCCCAACAAAAATCCATACAGTTAAAGCTATGGTTTTTCCAGTAGTCATGTATGGATGTGAGAGTTGAACCATAAAGAAGTCTGAGCACCAAAGAATTGCTGCTTTTGAACTGTGGTTTTGGAGAAGGGTCTTGAGAGTCCCTTGGACAAGGAGATCAAACCAATCAATCTTAAAAGAAATCAACCCTGAATATTCATTGGAAGGACTGATGCTGAGGCTGAAGCTCCAATACTTTGGGCTCCTGATACAAAGAGCTGACTCATTGGAAAAGATCTTCATGCTGGGAAAAACTGAAGCCAAAGGAGAAGAGGGCAGCAGAGGATGAGATGGTTGGATGGCATCACCAACTCAATGGACATGAGTGTGAGAAATCTCCAGGAGATAGTGAAGGTCAGAGAAATCAGCTGTGCTGCAATCCATGGGATCACAAAGAGTCAGACACAACTGAGTGACTGAACACAAAATCTTCCTGGTGACAGGAAGGAGATGGTTTGCTGCAGGGCAGGGACACCAGTCAGCAGGCTGTTGCAGGAATTCAGGTGAGAATGCTGAGAGCCCGAATTTAACAGTGCCTCTGAGTGTGAGGAAAGGGGGACTAATTAACTATATATCTTTCAGCCTCACTTGCTAAGGTATATGGAGGTGGATAGGGTTAGGAAATGTGTTTGTAACTCATGGACACAGTCATGAAAGAAGGCTTCTACCACTTTTCCATTCCCTGTCCTCCTCCAGGTCCTCATCTCCTGACACTTAATATTTTTTCCATTTTCAAATATCAGGAGTGCATATACAAGGAAATCAATGTTAGTGAAAATTCCAGTTCTTATAATTGCTCTCCACATCCAAACCATATTCAAATACCACTAAAAACTATTTGTAAAAATGGCTTTAGTCAGCAACTCCATGACAAGCCAGTGGAAGGAATCTTACCAGAGAAAAATATTAATAAATAGAAAGCATACAAAGAGAACATGTTTAAGGCAGTTTCAGTCTAGGATTGGGGAAAGCAGAAAAGAAAAAGATAAGGAGGAAAATGTTTACACACATAATTTATAAAATATTTTGTGATGAAAGGAAAATGTGTAATTTGTAATGAAACACAAATTGCAAAAGTTTTAGGAATCAGGTCCTGCACCAGAAAACTACAAGGGGCTCCGACGACCTAAATCAGTGCCAGGATACAGTAGAGATACATGTGTATCCTTGATCTAACTAGGTAATTTATATCTTTACAGTAATCCACTATAGCAAAGCCTGCCAGGATTGTCAGTCTGAACCTCAGAAACCGACCTTGGCTTTGTAATATGTTTTTCTGAGATGAAATTGGTGGGGGGTGCCTTTGCAAAAGTTCAGAAATACCTTGTTTCCCAATAAGCAGTTTCAGCATCTTTCCTTCAACCTCACTTTCAGCCACAAGAATAGGCTCCACCTTAGCTATCTACTAACACTCTTAGCACTTAATATTTGATTGATTTATGAATGCGGAATTAGCTATTCAAACTTTTAAGAACAACTCCAAGTCCAGTGTATAACTCTCTAACAAAACTGATTTAAGAAAGAAACAAACTATTTTGGCAGTCTGAAAGGTCTAGTTTTGACTATACAGAAAGGAAATTTTAAAAAAGAAACCCACTTTTCTGTCTCATAGAAAAATGGTCTATTTTTTGAAGATAAAATGTACAGTCAGATTAAGGAAGAGAAATATCAGCCAATAGAAACAGCAATGAGAATTAGTTACATATCCTGGAAAAATAAGATTGAGCCCAGCTATGTTGATATTACTCAGTAAGATTGGACACCAGAACCGGCAAGAACACTTCTTATTCAACTATTTTATGGAAATCCCATGAAAATAATTGAAAACAGAACCATTAAATTGCTTCACCAGAGAGAATGCACATTCCTTCTCTTCTACCTTCAACATTGTACAAATCTATATGAAGGGCTTGAAAGGAGAATATATTTTTAAAATCTTCAGTATTTGGAACAGATATGGAAGTTAACTGTGATGAAAGGTTTTATAGAGCAGAATTTTCCCCACTGACTTTCTTCTCAGAATGGAATGAATATAGTTTACAGCTTCAAAACAGAAATGACTTTCAAAAGGAAATAAAAATTGAACCTGAGAATGTAACATGTCTTTGCTATAGGATACATTTAAAGTAAATTAAATTAGTTGTGTTATTCACAATAACACAAAAATATATAAGCCAAAAGTGAAAATGGCAGAAATGTGGAGTCATTGTGTGATGGTGTAAGGTTTCAGGCTGGTGCATATGCAACCATCTGAGGCTTAAGAATGCGATCCTAATTCCTATGGACCCAAATTTGTCCCAATTCCAGTTTCTACATTATGACTTTTTAAAGCTTGCTGTCACTTACTCACCTCTACCAACTCAGCTTGCATTGAATTTAGTGCTGAGTGATCACTACATTGGTTAGGACTAAGTTATTAGCCTAAGTGAATGATGTGCTGTGCAGTGATGCTGGTTTACCAGGGTGCTACATTAGGTTGTGATCAGTAAACCTTTTGCTGTGTGTGTGTGTGTGTGCGCGTGCGCACGCTCAGTCACTCAATCATGTCCAACTCTTTGCAACCCCATAGACCATACCCTGCCAGGTTCCTCTGTCCATGGAATTTTCCAGGCAAGAAGACTGAAACCAGCCTTAATATAGACACTAAGACTAAACACTAAGAAAAGTTACAGCACTTTAATATTGTAATATCTAAGCATGGGCTTTAGGTAGGAGTGCTTTGTTTTGTTGTTTTTCTTTTTGAAAAATAATAAATACATTTATTTATTCCTGGATGCCATAATGAAGTGTTTAAAATCAGTCAAAGGAACAATATTTCTGAGTTTAATCTTAAATCTTTCTTCCTAGCTGTGTGATCATGATGATGATTTTTCAGTATTCCTATGCCTTAGCTTTCATCACATTTCACATGAATTAAGTGTATTAATATATACAAAGCAATTGTAAGAGTGCTTAATCCTTTATAAGGACTAAAAGGAATTGACTCCTTATCCTGTTTTGCTTTTAATCTACTGCCTATAATATTCACTAATATCAGCTCCTTAACATAAACTATTCTTTGACACCACTAATTGCTCTAAGGATTAATTTAAAAAAATAAATTGCCAAAAGAAACATTTTATAATTATATATAAGCATATGTATTGAAATATGTTTCAGTATTTTGAATTCAAATAACTACATAATAGGGACCACTAGCACTTCTGTGGAGAAGGCAATGGCACCACACTCCAGTACTCTTGCCTGGAAAATCCCATGGACGGAGGAGCCTGGTGGGCTGCAATCCATGGGGTCACTGAGGGTTGGACGCAACTAAGCAACTTCACTTTCACTTTTCACTTTCATGCATTGGAGAAGGAAATGGCAACCCACTCCAGTGTCCTTGCCTGGAGAATCCCAGGGACGGGGGACCTGGTGGGCTTCCGTCTATGGGGTCGCACAGAGTCGGACACGACTGAAGCGACTTAGCAGCAGCAGCAACAGCACTTCTGTATTTAAAGATCTTCTACAGAAAAGTTTCTATGATAACTTTTATTTTGTCTTTTAAGTTTCGGGCATTATGTTAGAGATCACCCACCTACAAAGTGGAGAAGTCACTTTGGCCCATTAGAAAGCTCCACTGTGAGTTCCTTTAAAACAATAAGTAATTTATAATTGATATACCCATATCATCTCTATCATAGTGGAATAATTAAATCAGATGTTTGGGATTAAACATGTCTCATAAATAAATGCCAAACATTATTCAGATAATGTGTTTGGTTCCATTCTGGAACTGCTTCTTACATATACTGACCCTTCGCTGACTTAAAAACAGAATCACTTTTTCCTCTAATATTGCTGCTTCTATTCTTTTGCTTCTCCTTCTGGAAAATAAAGCTCCATTACAATAATTATTTCTTAAAAAAATCAAAACCTATTGTTACAATTATCAGCCTGCACCAGCACTGCTGACTGAACATTAAAAACAACAAAACAACACTTCAGAGATGTTGACATGATCTCCAAATAGACTTGATTATTAATATAAAATGGGCTTCTCTGATAGCTCAGTTGGTAAAGAATCTGCCTGCAATGTGGGAGACCCCAGTTCGATTCCTGGGTGAGGAAGATCGGCTGGAGAAGGGATAGACTACCCACTGCAGTATTCTGGAGTTTCCAGTATTCCATCCAGTTTGCTGCAAATGGCATTATTTCATTCTATTTCATAGCTGTGTAATATTCCATTGTATCCATATACAATATCTTTATGCATTCATCTGTTGGTGGATATTTAGCTTGCTTCTGTGTCTTGGCTATTGTGAATGGTGCTACTATGAATATTGGGGTGCATGTATCTCTTCGAATTAAAGTTTTCTCTGGGTATATGTCTAGGAATGGGGTTGCAGGATTCCATGGTATTGCACCAATGTACATTCCTACCAAGAGTGTGGGATGGTTCCATTTTCTCCACACTCTCTCCAGGATTTGTTAGTTATGTGCCTTTTGCAAATGTGTTTATTTATTTATTTGTGCTGTACTGGGTCTTTGATGCTGTGATCAGGCTTTCTCCAGTTGCAGCAAGCAGGGGCTACTTTCTAGTTTTAGTGCACCATCTTCCCCTTGCAGTGCTTCTCTCGTTGCAGAGTGCAGGCCCTAGAGCACACAGGCTTCGGTAGTTATTGCTCATGGGCTCTAGACTGTGGGTTCAGTAGTTGAGGGGCACAGGCTTGGTTGCCTCGCAACATGTGGAATCTTCCCAGACCAGGGAATCAAACCCACGTCCCCTGCATTGGCAGGCAGATTCTTAACCACTGGACCGCTAAGGGAAGTCCTGTTACTTATATACTTTTTAATGATGGCCATTCTGACTGGTGTGAGGTGATCAATCATTGTGGTTTAGATTTGCATTTCTCTTGTAATTAGCGATATTTAACATCTCTTCATGTGCCTTTTGGTCATCTGTATGTCTTCTTTGCAGAGATGTCTATTTAGATGTTCTGTTCATTTTTTTATTGTTGGGTTGTTTGGATTTTTGATATTGAGTTGTAAGAGAGCCCTCTTCCTGGCTTGAGAAGGTCCCTTCTTGCTGTGTCTTTATATAATAGAAACAGAGTGATCTCTCTCTTTTTATAAAGAACATAAGGAGAGCCCCAACCTCATGACCTCACTTGACCCTAATTACCTGCCAAATGCTCCATCTCCAAATACCATCACATTGAGGGTTTGGGCTTTCAACCCATGAATTTTGGGGTACACAATTCAGTCCATGACACTAAATTTTCTGGGAGAGGGCAATAACTAATCTTCTATGAATCTCATCAGTATCTTTCTCATCCCAGACACTGTAGTTTTTATTTCCAAAAGTTTGATTTGTACCTTTTTAAATGTCTTATGTCTTTATATCTTCCAGGTGCAATCTTTTCTCTAGTTTCTTGAACATGCAGAATACAGTCATAATAACCCTGCCATCTGGTTGCTTCCAGGTTGAGATAAAATTTTTAATTTTTTATCATTAAGGTTCTATTTTCTTGCTACTTAACATTCCTTAATTAATGAATTAAAATTGTGATTTTTAACTTTTGGGGTGCTGGATGTTTTTATCTTCCTATAAATATTTTTGAACATTGGTCTGAAACATAGTTACTGTACTTGAAAGCAGTTTTTAGACTTCTCTGGTGACCCAGAGGCTGGGACTCAGCACTCTCAACATGAGGGTCCCAGGTTCTATCCCTAGTCTGGGCACTAGATCCCACAAACCATAACTGAAGATCCCACATGCCACAACTGAGACCGAGTGCATCCAAATAAATTAATTAAAAACAGTTTCTAGTCCTTTCAGATCTTGTTTTTAAATTTCATCAGGTAGGTCCTGAGCAATGGTCAGTCCACCTATCGCTTTCCCTTACCATTGAGGGCTCATCTTACCCAATCCTTTCACTGAGGCACAGCCTTCCAAGCAATCTATCTAACTGTCCGTGAATGATATGAGGTTTTCCACCATTGCTAGGGGGAACATGAGAGCAAGCCAGTGTTTCCTCTCTCGCTTGTTGGCAGTTCTTTGCCTGGGCTCAGGTAATCTCCTCTCATGAACCGCCTGACTCAGCTGAAGACTCAAGGGCCCCCCTCAGTAGATCTCTAGAGCTCTCCCTCTGCTGTTCTCTCATTTCTAGGACTCTGTTCTGCAAACTCTGGCCATGTTGGCCTCCTCAGACTCCTATCTCTGGTTTCTCAATTCCAGTAGATCGTTGACATCTGCCTTAGTTTCCCTTCCTGTCCTGCTTCCTGAAACCTCTATCCATACAGTAACCTGAGGTTATCACAGGCCTTACCTCTTTTATTTCCCATTTCCTAGGGTCACCCTATTTCATTCAGATCAGATCAGTCGCTCAGCCACGTCCAACTCTTTGCGACCCCATGAATCACAGCACGCCAGGCCTACCTATTCATCACCAACTCCCAGAATTCACTCAGACTCACATCCATCGAGTCAGTGATGCCATCCAGCCATCTCATCCTCTGTCGTCCCCTTCTCCTCTTGCCCCCAATCCCTCCCAGCATGAGTCAACTCTTCTCATGAGGTAGCCAAAGAACTGGAGTTTCAGCTTTAGCATCATTCCTTCCAAAGAAATCCCAGGGCTGATTCTCCTTCAGGAGAAGGCAATGGCACCCCACTCCAGTACTGTTGCCCGGAAAATCCCATGGATGGAGAAGCCTGGTGAGCTGCAGTCCATGGGGTCACTAAGAGTCAGACACAACTGAGTGACTTCACTTTCACTTTCCACTTTCATGCATTGGAGAAGGAAATGGCAACCCACTCCAGTGTTCTTGCCTGGAGAATCCCATGGACAGAGAAGCCTGGGAGGCTGCAGTCCATGGGGTCGCACAGAGTCAGACACGACTGAAGCGACTTGGCAGACTTGGCAGATCTCCTTCAGAATGGACTGGTTGGATCTCCTTGCAGTCCAAGGGACTCTCAAGAGTCTTCTCCAACACCACAGTTCAAAAGCATCAATTCTTCGGCACTCAGCCTTCTTCACAGTCCAACTCTCACATCCATACATGACCACAGGAAAAACCATAGCCTTGACTAGATGGACCTTTGTTGGTAAAGTAATGTCTCTGCTTTTGAATATGCTATCTAGGTTGGTCATAACTTTCCTTCCACGGAGTAAGCATCTTTTAATTTCATGGCTGCAGTCACCATCTGCAGTGATTTTGGAGCCCCAAAAAATAAAGTCTGACACTGTTTCCACTGTTTCCCCATCTATTTTCCATGAAGTGATGGGACCGGATGCCATGATCTTCATTTTCTGAATATTGAGCTTTAAGCCAACTTTTTCACTCTCCACTTTCACTTTCATCAAGAGGCTTTTTAGTTCCTCTTCACTTTCTGCCATAAGGGTGGTGTCATCTGCATATCTGAGGTTATTGATATTTCTCCGGGCAATCTTGATTCCAGCTTGTGCTTCCAGCCCAGCGTTTCTCATAATGTACTCTGCATAGAAGTTAATTAAGCAGGGTGACAATATACAGCCTTGACACACTCCTTTTCCTATTTGGAACCAGTCTGTTGTTCCATGTCCAGTTCTAACTGTTGCTTCCTGACCTGCATATAGGTTTCTCAAGATGCAGGTCAGGTGGTCTGGTATTCCCATCTCTTTCAGAATTTTCCACAGTTTATTGTGATCTGCACAGTCAAAGGCTTTGGCATAGTCAATAAAGCAGAAATAGATGTTTTTCTGGAACTCTCTTGCTTGTTCCATGATCCAGCGGATGTTGGCAATTTGATCTCTGGTTCCTCTGCCTTTTCTAAAACCAGCTTAAACATCAGGAAGTTCACGGTATACATATTGCTGAAGCCTGGCTTGGAGAATTTTGAGCATTACTTCACTAGCATGTGAGATGAGTACAATCGCACGGTAGTTTGAGCATTCTTTGCATTGCCTTTCTTTGGGATTGGAATGAAAACTGACCTTTTCCAGTCCTGTGGCCACTGCTGAGTTTTCCAAATTTGCTGGCATATTGAGTGCAGCACTTTCACAGCATCATCTTTCAGGATTTGGAATAGCTCCACTGGAATTCCATCACCAATAGTGTGACATCTATTTTATTATCTGATGTCTAAAGTCTTAAAAAGCTTGGTTTCGTGTACTTCTTCCAGTATTTTAGTTGTTCCAGGTTGGAGTGTAAATCCAGTTCCTGTCCCTCCATTTTGCCTGGGAATACCCTTTTTATTGATTTTTATTGATTTCCTTATGTATTAAGATTCTCAACATTTTATCTCTCATATATTGCGAAGTGGAAGTTATATTTAACTCAATCTTTGCAGACTTAGTCCTGAAGCCCAGGTCAAAAGAAAGAAAACCAAGAAAGCATAAAACTCATACAGGTCTAAATTCTGAGCTAGACATAAGCCAAATTGGTTCTCTGCTTGGGAAGTTGTATAATAGTGATATGTCGCATGCTCAACTGGATTGCCCTGTAAAGGAGACTTTGATAGATGTACCCCTAGAGATAAACTCTCCTGGAAAAGGACCAGATCTATATGTTCAAGCAAAGTGAAAACAAAATAAAAACAGCTAAATAGGAAGAATATTTGTTTTAACTATTTAACTTATTTCTTTATCTAACAAATGTATGTTAAGCACTTACTATGTGCCTAGGGCTTTTCTAGACATAATTAATATCATTTTATGCTAAATACTGTTTATGCTAAATATGAATTATAAAATAAACTTTAGTTAACACTTGCAGAAATTAAGGTAAATCACTAACACATCCTAAATTTCCCTACCAGTTAGGAGGTTGTAAGTACCAGGAGATATTTCAACCTTCTGAAGCACAGATGTTTTTTAAAGTGAAACAACATTTGTTTTTTAATGGAAGTATAAAGTATAATATCATATAATTGCAGGTGTATAATATACTGACGGAGAAGGCAATGGCAACCCACTCTAGTACTCTTGCCTGGAAAATCCCATAGACGGAGGAGCCTGGTGGGCTGCAGTCCATGGGGTCACTAAGAGTCGGACACAACTGAGCGACTAAATCCCTAACACATCCTAAATTTCCCTACCAGTTAGGAGGTTGTAAGTACCAGGAGATATTTCAACCTTCTGAAGCACAGATGTTTTTTAAAGTGAAACAACATTTGTTTTTTAATGGAAGTATAAAGTATAATATTATATAATTGCAGGTGTATAATATACTGACGGAGAAGGTAATGGCAACCCACTCCAGTACTCTTGCCTGGAAAATCCCATAGACGGAGGAGCCTGGTGGGCTGCAGTCCATGGGGTCGCTAAGAGTCGGACACAACTGAGCGACCTCGCTTTCACTTTACATTTTCATGCATTGGAGAAGGAAATGGCAACCCACTCCAGTGTTCTTGCCTGGAGAATCCCAGGGATGGCGGAGCCTGGTGAGCTACTGTCAGTGGGGTTGCACAGAGTCAGACACGACTGTAGCGACTTAGCAGCAATATACTGATTTACAGTGTTTAAGGGTTATGCTCCATTTACAGTTATTATAAGAAATAGTTTCCCATGTTGCATGATATATCTTTGTAGTTTTTTTGTGCTTAATTGTTCAAACCTCTTAATTCCCCACCTCTATGTTGCCCCTCTTGCCTCTCCCCACTGGTAACCATGAGTTTGACCACTGTATCTGTGAATCTGCTTCTTTTGCATTATGTTCAATAGTTTGTTCTATTTTTTAGATTCCACACACAGGTGATATCATACAGTATCCGCCTTTCTCTTTCTGACTTATTTCACTTAACACACTACCCTCCAAGCCCACCCATGTTGCCACAAATGGCACAATTCCAGGTTGATTTTTAAGTGCTGTTTGCCCTGAAAAGTTGAAGAGAAACATGAACAGATTTTTTAATGAGATCAAATGAGAGTTTATTGCAATTTTGTCACCCAAATAGCAATAGGAATTGGCTTAATAAAAGAATAATAGGGAAATATTAGACCTCTAGTAAATTATATACAATATTAGTGTATCAGATATTTGAGTAAAGAAACAGTAATTCTCACAGATACAGAGAGAGGGAAGGGGAGAAGCAATGTCTGTGACCCATGAAGAGGAAAAATTAAGCTACAAGCATATATTATACAACATGGGAAATAGAGCCAGTATTTTATAATAACTATAAATAGGGTATAACCTTTAACAATTGTGAATCACCATATTGTACACCTGTCATCGATATAATATTGTACAGCAACTATTCTTCAATAAAAAATTATCTAAGAAATTCAGTACTTCAAAGATAGCTAATGCTGACACAAATATCCACAATAAATTGTTCAAAAGTGAAAGTTATGACATTTCCAATATTACAGATGATGTAACATAGGATTTAAGACTGTCCTAAAACAGCACATTTGGATTATTCATTAGAAAACACTTAAGAGTCAGTATGAAATCCCAAAATAAAGGCAGATGCCCTACATTTAACCAGATGACGTCCATTGTCAACCTAACACAATCAGGATAGCCGCATAACAGTATCCATTATAGCTAACTAATTAATCCATTACAACTAATAATACATTATTTATTAATAAGCTCTTTATTTTAGACTAATTGTAGGATTAAAAGAAAAATGCAAAGATAATACAGAGAGTTCTTATGCACTCTCCCCACCCCTACATATACACAATAGTTTCTCTTAATGGTAGAATTTTACTTGAATGACTATGGAACACTGTCAAAACTGAAAAACCAACACTGGCACATTGCTATTAAACTAAATTGTGTGAATAACTGAAAATCTCTTCAAATAATGAGGGTAAACATGTCTTTTTTTAAGGAAAAAAAATATATCATTTTTGCTAATCAATAATACTCAAGTTTTAGAGATGTGTTGTAGCTCTATCATACTGTTCATGGAGTTCTCAAGGCAAGAATACTGAAGTGGTTTGCCATTCTCTTCTCCAGTGGACCACATTTTGTCAGAACTCTCTACTATGACCTGTCCATCTTGGGTGGCCCTACATGGCATGGCTTAGTTTCATTGAGTTAGACAAGGCTGTGGTCCATGTCATTTGATTGGTTGGTTTTCTGTGATTGTGGTTTCAGTCTGTCTGCCCTCTGATACCCTCTCTCAGCACCTACCGTCTTACTGGGGTTTCTCTTAACTTGGACGTGGAGGAGAGATATCTCCTCTTGGCCACTCACTGCTCCAACAATGAAAGTGAAAGAGGAGAGTGAAAAAGTTGGCTTAAAGCTCAACATTCAGAAAACTAAGATCATGGCATCCAGTCCCATCACTTCATGGCAAATAGATGGGGAAACAGTGGCTGACTTTATTTTTTGGGGACTCCAAAATCACTGCAGTTGATGACTGCAGCCATGAAATTAAAAGACGCTTACTCCTTGGAAGGAAAGTTATGACCAACCTAGACAGCATATTAAAAAGCAGAGACATTACTTTGCCAACAAAGGTCCATCTAGTCAAGGCTATGGTTTTTCCAGTGGTCATGTATGGATGTGAGAGTTGGACTATAAAGAAAGCTGAGTGCTGAAGAATTGATGCTTTTGAACTGTGGTGTTGGAGGAAACTCTTGAGAGTCCCTTAGACTGCAAGGAGATCCAACCAGTCCATCCTAAAGGAGATCAGTTCTGGGTGTTCACTGGAAGGACTGATGCTGAAGTTGAAACTCCAATACTTCGGCCACCTGATGCAAAAAGCTGACCCATTTGAAAATACCCTGATGTTGGGAAAGATTGAGGGCAGGAGGAGAAGGGGATGACAGGATTTGATGGTTGGATGGCAGCACCGACTTAATGGACATGAGTTTGGGTAAACTCCGGGAGTTCGTGATGGACAGGGAGGCCTGGCGTGCTGTGGTCCATGTGGTCGCAAAGAGTTGTACATGAATTCTGAAGATCAGCCCTGGGATTTCTTTGGAAGGAATGATGCTAAAGCTGAAACTCCAGTACTTTGGCCACCTCATGCGAAGAGTTGACTCATTGGAAAAGACTCTGATGCTGGGAGGGATTGGGGGCAGGAGGAGAAGGGGACGACAGAGGATGAGATGGCTGGATGGCATCACTGACTCGAAGGACGTGAGTCTGAGTGAACTCCGGGAGATGGTGATGGACAGGGAGGCCTGGCGTACTGTGATTCACGGGGTCACAAAGAGTTGGACATGACTGAACGACTGAACTGAACTGAACTGAGCAACTGAACTGAACTGAACTGTAGCTCTATGTTGGTCTTCTTTAGAAGACTGAAGGTAAGCCAAATAGGACAGAACTTGTACTGAAACCTTGGATACGTGCCGTTGTGCCTCTCATGTTGGACTTAACTTTAACTTACACTAGACACGGCAGCACCGTTCTTCAAGTGCCAGTGGGATTCTAATAAAGTTGGTTTTCCAGTTTTTCCAATAGGATTTCAAAGCGCCTTGGATTTAACTTTTTTTTTTAAACTAATTTCTCAAATTATACCAATCCTTAAATTTTCTTAATAAAGACAAGGTTTCACTATTCAGCATTGGTTTTTTTCTGGGTATATATTAATGCATACAGAAAAGTAATAAAGTCACACTTATATTTGCATTTTTATGGCTGATCATTATTGAAGAAAATAAGATTTGACAACCATTCTGGAAAATTTGGGATATATAGCTTTTGTCTCTGTGGCAACCAATTAACTGGTTGGTCCTCCAAGGTAATTAATTTCTTGTGTGCTGGGATAGTCTGCTGCTTCTCCGGGCCAGCAAAAAAGAAGATGACCTTTCTTTAAAACAAAACAAATGCAAATCTCACATAGAGAAATAGGACTTTTGAAAGTGAAAGTGAAGTTTGCTCCATTGTGTCCAACTCTTTGCGACCCCGTGGACTATACAGTCCATGGGATTCTCCAGGCTAGAATACTGGAGTGGGTGGCCTTTCCCTTCTCCAGGGGACTTCCCGACCCAGGGACCAAACCCAGGTCTCCCTCATTGCAGGTGGATTCTTTACCAGCTGAGCCACAGGGAAGCCCAAGAATACTGGAAGATCCACTGGAGAAGGGATAGGCTACCCAGAAGCACAAGCATTCTTGTGCTTCCCTTGTGGCTCAGCAGGTAAAGAATCTGCGGGAGACCTTGGTTCAGTCCTTGGGTTGGGAAGCTCCACTGGAGAAGGGAAAGGCTACTTACTCCAGTATTCTGGCAGGGAAAATTCCATGGTCTGTAGTCCATGGGGTCACAAAGAGTCGGACGCTACTGAGCAACTTTCACTTTCACTTAGTTTTGGGTGGGGCCAGTAATTTCAGAAATTCTGATTAGAAGGTACAACCATAGTTAAGAATCAGAATTAGATAGTATACTTAGTAAACGTTGACCCAGTGAAGTAAGCTTTCTTAAAACATTGGGTAAATACATCATATTTATTAAAGTGAGTTTCTGTTTGTTCCTTAACATTCCTTCTGTACTGCAAACTAATAACAGCTTTCAGTTCAGTTCAGTTCAGTCGCTCAGTCGTGTCCAACTCTTTGCGACCCCATGAATCGCAGCACGCCAGGCCTCCCTGTCCATCACCAACTCCCGGAGTTCACTCAAACTCACATCCATCGAGTCGGTGATGCCATCCAACCATCTCATCCTCTGTCATCCCCTTCTCCTCCTGCCCCCAATCCCTCCCAGCATCAGAGTCTTTTCCAATGAGTCAACTCTTCACATGAGGTGGCCAAAGTACTGGAGTTTCAGCTTTAGCATCATTCCTTCCAAAGAAATCCCAGGGCTGATCTCCTTCAGAATGGACTGGTTGGATCTCCTTGCAGTCCAAGGGACTCTCAAGAGTCTTCTCCAACACCACAGTTCAAAAACATCAATTCTTCGGTGCTCAGCTTTCTTGACAGTCCAACTCTCACATCCATACATGACCACTGCAAAAACCATAGCCTTGACTAGACGGACCTTTGTTGGCAAAGTAATGTCTCTGCTTTTGAATATGCTGTCTAGGTTGATCATAACTTTCCTTCCAAGGAGTAAGCATCTTTTAATTTCATGGCTGCAGTTACCATCTGCAGTGATTTTGGAGCCCAAAAAAATAGAGTCTGACAGCTTTAGGAAATGCTAAAGGTAATAGATTTAGAAAATACTGTTCTTTAGTTTTCTTTTTTCAATCTAAGTGTGACATAACTTAAACTTTTAGGATATACCTTCTATCTGAGAAGATTATACTGTCTCTGTGTGATACTTATATCTCAGTGTGCCTTATTTTAGGAAGTTTTCCCTGCTGTCCTCTGAAATCAGACTCTCACCAGCTCCAAGAGTTGATTGAAAATTTTCAGAAATTTTGCCCACTGGTTGTTAAATCATTAGTATCTTGAAATTGGTCCTAGTGGGGGCATTTAACCCACGGTAATCAGCAAATGCTACAAATCAGGGCTTTACTTCTTCTGGAAAGTGAGTTGTTAAACATCTACCTTCAAACCACTGATCTTCAGCTATGAGAATAGGATCAAAGGGTGGAAATTGACTGGGCTTCAGATATCTGTCAATTCCTTGTTTTAACAGATAGGAGAACTGAGGCTCAGAGAGATTAATCGACCTGCCAAGAAAATTGCAGGTGGACCCAAGAATAAAAGCCAGTTACACCAGTGTTTATCACATCTGTCCTGATTCTGGTTAATACAGCAAATGCTTTGAAATGTAAGCTCAGCATTTCACAAATAAATAGTCATTCACACCATATTATTTCAGAAGCACAAAGCATTTGTTGTTAAGATGCCAAAATTCTTTAATTACTATGGTCCAGTTAGACAATGGAGTACTATACACCCATAAAAACACATGAAAGAGACTTCTGGGAAGATTTTCTCTCTGTATTGATACAAGAAGCAAGCCAGGTGTAGAACAGTATGTTAATGTACCACTGGTTTTTGCTAAGTCATGCTAATATGCATGATTATACTTGTAAAAGAAAAAAGAAATACTAGAAGAATAAACAAGGACTTAATAAAAATGTCTTCCTAATAGGGTGGGAGGGAAGCAGAGCAATGGGGGCAAAATGTCTCTGCAATGAAAACCAAATGAAGGCTCTGACAAATAACAGCTGGTAACAACCCACAGTGTTCCCTATAAACATAAACAATTTCACAGAATTTCAACAACAGATGAGGTCACACCATGACCATGATGGAATGAGGCCGGGGTAAGACCATTCTGGAATCCTGTGTGAACACAGACAAAAACAAGGACACCGTGAACCACAAAAGCAACAAAATGTCCTTCTCTCCTTGCTAACAAGGGTAGCTGTTCTTTCCCTACTATGGCAACTCTAGCTACACTTTGTTCTGCTTGCCTTTAGATAAGAGTTAAGGTTCTCAATTGTTGAATTTTCCTCATTGCTTACCAGCACCTAACAGCCAATAGTTAAATTTGAACATTCAAAATGATGGTAATTCTGAAACATACTGAAATTGTGAATATATAAGAGTACATAAAAAATTCATAAAAGAGGAAAGCAGATTATTATACAACTTGATTTTATTATTAGCAATATAATGAGTCATATAACTATTCTCAATAATCAGTAAGAAATTCAAGACCATCAGAAATGGTACAAGAAAGTGAAGCTGAAATGGAGGTAAAGTGAAAAAGATATATTTGTCTACAAAATTTAGTTCAAATCATGACATTTTCTCTTCCTTGGTGGCTCAAACAGTAAAGAATCTGTCTGCAGTGCAGGAGACCCGGGTTCAATCCCTGAGTCGGGAAGATTCCCTGGAGAAGGGAATGGCTACCCACTCCAGTATTCTTGCCTGGAGAATCCCATGGACAGAGGAGCCTGGCAGGCTACAGTCCATGGGGTCAAAAAGAGTCAAACATGACTGAGTGACTAACACATACATGTGACATTTTCTCCGGTTAGAGATAAGTGGTCTTTTCTTCAGTCACTATTAGTAACCTCACAACAAGTCTTTGACCTTCTTGTCAGACTATTTTGACTTCACTTCTGTAATGAGGTGAGTCCTATTTTTCATTTAGCATCCAGTCTCTGAACATCAACCATGTACCAGGCACGACGTCTTCAGAGTTGAATCGAACTGGTTTCAGCTATCAGAGAGTTTGCTTCCTAAAACATGAGCCTAAATTCCTCCTCCTGCCTCTCACTTCTGTTTAAACATGTATCACCCAGGAAAGCTTCTCTGTAGTTATTTGACAGATGTTTGTCTTCTGTCTCCATGCATCACTTGTGGCTTTTAGAGAGCAGGGACGATGTGCATCTTACTCACCATTACGTTCCTAGTACCCAGCAAAGCATCTGATACAAGTAGACTCATACTGGGTTGAGCAGTGTCCCCTCAAAGTTCATGTCCACCCAGAATCTCAGAATGTGACATCATTTGGAAATAGAGCCTTTGCAGATGTAAGATGAGATCATACTGAATTAGATGAGCCTGAAATCCACTCTACTGGCCTCCCTTTAAGAAGAGGAGACAATAGACAGAGGCATACACATAGAGGGAGGAGGAACATGTGACAACAGAGGCAGAGACTGGAGTGATGTAGCTGTGAGCCGCAGAAAGCCAAGGATGTCCAAAAGAGCCTGAAGTTAGGAAGAGGCAAGGAAAAGAAGGAAAGGGAAGAATTCATAATGACTTTCTCAGATTTTCAAGATCTTTTTTTTTTTCTTTTTGGTAACAGTTTTATAGAGATATAATTCACGTGCCATAAAATTTATCCTTATGAAGTGTTCAATTCATTAATTTTTAATATATTAGCAAAGTTGTATAGCCATTATTACCATCTAATTCTAAGACATTTTCATCTCCCCATAGAGAAATTCAATACCCATTAGCAGTCACCCCCATTCCCTTCTCACCATAGTCTCTGACACCCACTGGTCTACTTTCTGTCTCTATGGATTTGCCCATCCTGGACATTTCACATAAATACATGTAATGTATTTATACAATCATACAATATGTGGCCTCTTACAATTGGCTTCTTTCATTTAGCATCATGTTTCAAGATCTTTTTGAAAGCATAAGAACTTAAGTCTCCAAGCACTTGCAAGGCATATGGCACAGTGATTAAAGGAACAGGGTTTCAAGTCAGATTCCCCAAGTTTGACACCTGGTGCTATGACTTATTCCACCGTGAATGTTACTTAGGCCAGTTGAGTTAACCTAGATATACTCAGCTTCCACATCTGTAAAATGAGGAAAGTAATACCCTTGATTGTAAAGAAAGTTTAATGAGAATTTAAGTGAATTGTAAATCTGCATAATTGAAAAATATAGCCATGAGCCACCTGTGGCTGTTGAACTCTTGAAAACTGGCTCCTCCAAATTGAGAAATGCTATAAATGAAATTCACACCAGATTTTGAATTATTGGTATGAAGGAAAGAATGTAAATACCTCGTCGGTACTCCTTTCATATTAAATGCATGTTGAAATGAGAATATTTAAATATATTATTAAAGTTAACTTCACTGGTTGTGTGAACATGTGTATGTGTGAGTGTGTGAGGCCATGCCACGGGGCTTGCAGTATCTTAGTTCCCCAACCAGGGACTGAGCAGTGAAAGCGCCAAGTCATAACCACTGGACCACCAAGGAATTCTCAGCTACTATTAAATTTAAAAGTACATATGTGATTCAAATGTGAAGCTCACATCATATTTTTATTGGTTAGCCCTGGAATATAAATGTGCTTGGACACAAAATTACTTCCATTTAAAAATACGTAGAATTACTGCAAAATTTACTGTTGGATACTGATTTAGAAATAAGATATAAAATGTTGCTGTGAGGGCAATGAAATAATTCTATGTGTAAGAAAAATTCTGCTATGTTATTGGCCTGTTATAGATGCCTTTCCCAAGACATTTGTCTATTCTTCAGAATTAAACCATTTAGCAAGGATTTGCTGTCTGCCAGGCTCCATATTAAGTATTCTGCACTCACCATCTTATTGAATAATATGGTCCTACAGTTAGCACTGGAGACATGGAGGTAGGGAGGGGCAATATATAATAGGAGTTGTTGTTGTTTAGTCCCTAAGTCTTGTCTGACTCTTTTGCAACCCAATGGACGATAGCCTGCCAGGCTCCTCTGATCATGGGATTTCCCAGGCAAGACTACTGGAAGTGGGTTGCCATTTCCTTCTCCAGGGGATCTTCCCGACCCAGGGATTGAAACAGCATCTCCTGCATTGCAGGCAGATTCTTTACTGCTGAGCCACCAGGGAAGCCCCAATAGGGGATTTTTAAAAAAGATGACTACGGGATTAAATGAAATCATGTGTGTGAAACTTTTGCAAATTGTAAAGCACTATAGAATTCAAAAAATTAAACTGGGAAAAAAAACCAACAAAACAAATGAACAAAATAAAACCGTGATTAGGTTAGTGGTCACCCATGTGGGAGGGGTTGGAGTGGGTGACGGGTGAAGGGCGTCAACTGTATGCTGATGGATGGTAACTAGAATTGAGGTGTTGATCACTCTGGAGTGTGTACAGATGTTGAATTATAATGCTGTATGCCTGAAACTTATATAAGAATAAAACAAAAAATATGTATAATTTAAATATATATACAAAACACATATATAACATAAAACATAAAATATGCTATTTAGAGTCCACATTAAGGCTTCTATTAAGTTAATATATTAATACATTACTCTCTCTTGAATGATGACAGTCTCTCTGGAGTATGAAAGAAATGGCTGTCATAGCAAATGTGTCTGTGTCACAGCCAGGGGGATGTCCCTGGGAATGTGGTTCAGATCCAGACATTATCTGATTCATCTTGGTGGGAAAAGGGCAAGAATCCCTTCTGGAGAGAGAGCAGAAAATTAGAAAATCTTTTAAAGTCTGGCATTTCCTGGAAGCATCACTAACTCTTTAAACCTTAAAGCTCCCTAACCTCCAGACATGCAATATGAACCTACTTAAATAATGTTTCCTCTCTTTTGAGTCTAGGTGCTGAAAAAATCCTCCCCACCCAGCTCTTTGACATTTCAGCTGAATTAATCCATAAAGGAATTGTAATTTCCCATTAAAAGGTGATCTAAACCTTGGCTTCTCTGCAGAGGCAAGAAAAAGTAAAGTCTAAAGTGTCCATTTCGTCTGTTCTGGTCACCCTGTACTCCTTGTAGAAGCAAAAAGAGGCATGAGATTTTCTTGGTACCAAATTTATAATCCTGAGCCAAAACAAGCAAATCCACTGTGAGCTTTGGATAAGGTGATAACCTTCCCCACCGAGAACTTGTATTAGGGCTTTATCTCTGGAAGATACTAGAATGATATTTCCCCTTTCTGTTTTCATTAGGCGCCAAAATGACCTTTTCTAACTTACGATAAGAGAGAGTGAAAGTGAGATCTTGCCGGGTCAGCTGGAGTGAAAGGAATGAGGAATACTGGTTAGATGCCTTTTGCCTTGTCCTGGAAGAAGTTTCAGAGAAGTTTAAGGACTACGTAACGGGAATTTGAAAGTGTTCCTGGTTTGGGGTGGATGTTTGTAAGAAGGAAAATATTTACCCAGGAACTTTGTCAAATTCCTGTGGCCTAGCCTATAGACTTGCTGCATTTTTCCTCATCCTTAATTTCTTCTCTTCTGTAGAACAGAGAGACACCCCTGCACCTCTCAAGTTCAGTCTATGTTTAGACTGACCTTGTTCTCCTCTGCTGCTGCTGCTGCTGCTGCTAAGTCGCTTCAGTCGTGTCTGACTCTGTGCTACCCCATAGACGGCAGCCCACCAGGCTCCCCCGTCCCTGGGATTCTCCAGGCAAGAACACTGGAGTGGGTTGCCATTTTCTTCTCCAATGCATGAAAGTGAAAAGTGAAAGTGAAGTTGCTCAGTCGTGTCCGACTCTCAGCGACCCCATGGACTGAAGCCCACCAGGCCCCTCCGTCCCTGGGATTTTCCAGGCAAGAGTACTGGAGTGGGGTGTCATTGCCCTCTCCTCTGGACTGTCCTTTAGAGCACAGTGTGGCTTCCCTCCTCACCACTCCTTCCTTCTCCAGCTGTTCTTCCTTTTTCGCGTCTTTCATGGTTGAATTGTCTGTGCTCCCTGTTTCCATTTCCTCACTCGCTCTGTCTCTGTGTACTTTATTTTTTTCAGAAAATCTTCGTTGAACTTGTTGCTAACACAATATTGCTTCTCTTTTTTGTTTTGGTGTTGGGCCCTAAGGCAGGTGGGATCCTAGCTTCTGTACCAGGGATCAAACCCGCGACCCCTGTATCAGAAGGTGAAGTCTTAACCACTGGACCAGCAGGGAAGTCCCAGTCTCTGTGCACTTGAATCTCACTCCCACTGATACTGCCTGAATAGTTCTCAGTGAGAGAGGCAGGTCACCATATCCAATGGGTGCTGTGCTAGTCTCATATTACTGGGAATTCCAGTAACGTTTCACCCAACTGACTTCTCCCATCTTGAAATATCCTCTTCCCTGGTGATATAGCACTCTTGGCTTTCCAGTCACCTCCTTACCCACCTCAGTCTTTTTTGGTGAATTTTTCATGTTGGAATAGCACAAGGTTTGTTAATAGGTTAGACTGTCTTCAAACTTGATATCCTTTTCCCAGGTTATCTCATTCATCCAGTTGTCCAACTATACACTATAAATTTTGTTTCCAGCACAGATGTCTCTTTTAAGTCCAGATGAGTGGTATATTCAATTTCCTACTCAGCTTTTCCACTTAAATATCTCATAGACTCTTCAAACTCAGCATATTCAGAACTGGGTTCCTAATCTCTCTCCATGCCCTTCTTCCCAGGTCACCCCAAGTCCTGACATTTCTGAGACACCATATACTGGTTCTCCCCCTGTATATACTATCTAGGAGATGGTTCCATGATTCATCTAACTGTGCAAGTAGGACTCCAGGTCTCTTATATATCTTTCTTCCTCACTTCTTATATCTAATCAATCTCCAGTTTCTAAATAACATTTTATCTCTGTTACAATGATCCAACTGGGCTCACACAAAAGACTTTTAACAAGTGGGTGTCCCACATCCACACTCCTCCAGCTAAAATTCCACAATACTCTCAGAATGCATGGGGTAGGGGTAGGGACAAAATACATGAAGGGGATTCAGTTCAGTTCAGTTCAGTTCAGTTGCTCAGTCGTGTCCAACTCTTTGCGACCACATGAACCACAGCACGCCAGGACTCCCTGTCCGTCACCAACTCCTGGAGTTTACCCAAACTCATATCCATTGAGTCAGTGAGGCCATCCAATCATCTCTTCCTCTGTCATCCCCTTCTCCTCCTGCCCTCAATCTTTCCCAGCATCAGGGTCTTTTCCAATGAGTCAGCTCTTCGCATCAGGTGGCCAAAGTACTGGAGTTTCAGCTTCAACATCAGTCCTTCCAGTGAACACCCAGGACTGATCTCCTTTAGGATGGACTGGTTGGATCTCCTTGCAGTCCAAGGGATTCTCGAGTCTTCTCCAACACCACAGTTCAAAAGCATCAATTCTTAATTGCTCAGCTTTCTTTATAGTCCAACTCTCACATCCATACATGACCACTGCAAAAACCATAGCCTTGACTAGACGGACCTTTGTTGGCAAAGTAATGTCTCTGCTTTTTAATATGCTGTCTAGGTTGGTCATAACTTTCCTTCCAAGGAGTAAGCATCTTTTAATTTCATGGCTGCAGTCACAATCTGCAGTGATTTTGGAGCCCCCAAAAATAAAGGGGATTAAGAGGTACAAATTATAGTATAAAATAAATAAGTTACAAGATATTGAGCATATACTCAATATCTTATAATGACCTATACTGGAAGATAATGTAAAAAAGAATATATATATATATATGTATGTATGTATAATGTATAATCGAATCACTTTGCTTTACAATTGAAACTAACACAACATTGTAAATCAACTATATTTCAATAAACATTTTCGAAAAACAAAACTAAATAAGTTGCAAGGATAAACTGTAAAGCACAGAATATATAGTCAATATTTTATCATAACTTCATATAGAACATAATCTATATAAACATCTAATTACTATGTGGTATAACTGAAACTAATATAATAGTGTAAGTCAGCTATACTTTGGTTTAAAAAAGAATGGCTCTATCTCAACATTCCCATCACATTACTTACTTTGTGACTTAAAACTCTAAAATTTTTTAGTATTTCCCCAAATCATTAAAACAGCTCACAGACTCCTGCATTATCTAGCCCACTGTCCACCAGCCTCATTCTGCTCATCATATCCTAGGTCCTCTCTCTCCAACCACACCCTTTTCCTGGTTCCTTTGCAAAGCCAGGCTCATTTATACTCAGAATTCTCATGCATTTTATTTCCTCTGTCTTCTCATCCCTCTCCTTATGCCTGTGTATCCTCTATATCTCAGCTGAAATTTTTTTCATGAAGTAAATTCTTATCTCCCAACAAGACCAGTTCTCTATAATATATGCTCTTTCATATAATGCACTTGAGTCTTTACTCATTGATCTTAGCTTATAAGAACTGTAATTAAAATACTAACTGTAAAATTAGTATTTAATGCTCATTTCTCCTCTTCATGACAGAGAAAAAAATTGTGTGTTTTTTACTGCTGAATGTCTGTACATAGCACATAGCAGTTGCCTCATAAGTACCTGTTTAATGGGTGAAAGTCAAAGTGTTAGTCACTCAGTTGTGTCTGACTCTTTGTGACCCCATGGACTGTAGCCCTCCAGGCTTCTCTGTCCATGGAATTTTCCAGGCAAGAATGCTGGAGGGGGTTGCCATTGCCTACTCCAAGAGATCTTCCTGATCCAGGGATTGAACCCACGTCTCTTGCACCTCCATCTTTGGCAGGTGGATTTTTTACCACTGAGCCACCTGGGAAGCTAATTGTTCTATGTAAGATCCCCAAATTACTGCAAAGTTTGACAACCTAGGATACTGAACAAAACTCAGGCTTCAGAATATAATACCAATATTACCACAAAGGAAAGAATTTCTGGATAGAAAGTGGAAGTTTTTGCTCAACTAGTGTTAGTTATAAAAGAATTATGAAGGAAATGTCTGGATTAAAGACTCTGTCAGTCACCAAACATCTAGACATCTAGTTACTAAATATCTAGAAGTCAATTATAGTTATTTGAATCTCTTCCTGCAATTAATACATTTGCTACATGTATATGGCCAAAATTTTTCTCCTTGAGCCCTTTATTTATTATTTAAGAAAACTTCTTAAAAAATTAAAAGTTGCATGTGTTTGAGTTTAATGTTTCATTGACCAAGTCTTAAGGCTTTGAGAGACTTTGGGCAGGTAACCATGGTAATGGCTTTTGTAAATATCACATTAACATAATAAGCAGCAGATCTTGATTTTGCAATGGGAATACACATTTTATCCAGGACTAAAAATAGATTATTGAGATTATCTTGAAATCAACTTTAGTAATTCTCACACACAAAATGGATCATATGAGAAAAATCTTATGCTTCAAGGGAATTCATTCCTCTGAGAAGTAAGTAGGTGTTTTGTGGACACATCATTTATCTAGCTTTCAGACCTCTTAGACAAAATAACTTCTTTTAAAGAGTAATAAGATTCACAAAAGAAAATAACCTCATATCACTGAAACTACATAAACTTCTTGGAAGAAAAGCAATGTAACAATAGTACACAAATGGTTCATTTTATATGCACCATTCTTTTCTGTGCTGAAGAATGTCTTCTTAAGATATTCTGTGTCAGATGCAAGTATGATGATAAAAAACTAAATTGCCTAGTGATCATCTGTTTAGAAGTACTTTTTGTTTCTTGTCCTCAATAATATCAAACACAATTTATTAATACAACTTAATGTTTTTCATCTTTTTTGTGGGTTTTTAGTAGTCACAACTGTGCTACCTTCAACGAATATAGTAGGCAAATCTTCACCGATAACTTTTGGTGGTTTTTATAGCCTGAGCCACTGAAACATCACTGAAATTAGGGCAAGATATATCTGAACATGTCTTTAAAAAAAATTGCAAAAAAAGGAGACAAAATTGTAGAAGCTGTCAAATAACAAATAGATGAGTAAATAATATACCAAAACCAAGTAGGATATATCCCAGGTATGCAAGGTTGGCTCAATATTCAAAAATCAATTAAAGTAATCCATCACATCAATATATTTTTTTTAAATGACATTTCAAAATAAGCAGAAAAATGCTTGAAAAATCCAACACCCATTCATAATAAAAACTTTCAGTTAACTAGGAACAGAAGGGAACTTTCTCAACTTGATAAAGACTATCCACAAAAACCCTAGAGCTAATGTCACATTTAATATTGAGAAACTTGAAGCTTTCACACTAAGATCAAGTACAAAGAATGGATATTCTCACTTAACACTCCTTTTCAGCACTGTATTGGAAGTCCTTGCTAATACAATTAAGGAACAACAACAAAAAAAAAGGTATGCAGATGGGAGAAGGAAGACATAAAACTGTCTTTTATCACAGATGATATAATCGTTTTTGTAAACAATCTGAAAGAACTGACAAAAATTTCTGGAACTAATAAGTGAATAAAGCAAGGCTACAGAAGGGGACTACAGAGGATGAGATGGTTGGATGGCATCACTAACACAATGGACATGAGTTTGAGCAAACTCTGGGAGATGGTAAAGGATAGGGAAACCTGGCATGCTGCAGTTCCTGTGTGCTTGAGTATGCTAAGTCGCTTCAGAACCTATGAACTGTAGCCCCCCAGGCTCCCCTCTGTCCATGGAATACACCAGTCAAGAATACTAGAGTGGGTAGCCATTCCCTTCTCCAGGGGATCTTCCCAACCCAGGGATCAAAGCCACATCTCCTGCAGCTCCTGGACAGCAGGCAGATTTTTTACCACTGAGCTGCAGGGAAACTCATGCTGCAGTTCATGGGATCGCAAAGAGTCAGACACTATTTAGCAACTGGACAGCAACAGGATACAAGGCTGATATACAAAAGTCAATTGCTTTCTTATATTCTAATGAACCAGTAGAATTAGAAATAAAAAACACAATACTTAAATATAAATAAAATACTTAAGTATCTCAATCTAACACAGTATGTAAGAAAACTTTAATGCATGAAATCATTAATGCATGAAATGCAAAACTTTAATGAATAAAATCAGTGGAAAATTAAATAGAATGAATGAAGAAATAGTCCATGTTCATAGATAGGAAAATTCAATAGCATCAAGGTATCAGTTTTCTGAAATTTATCTGTATATTCAATGCAATACCAATAAAAATCCCAGAAAGCTATTTTGTGAATATTGACAAACTGATTCTAAAGTTTATATGGAGAAGCAAAAGACCCAGAATAGTCAACCCAAGATTGAAGGACAAGAAAAAATTTGGAGGACTGACCTACCCAATGTCAAGACTCACTATAAAGCTAAAGCAACCAAGAAGGGTTGGTATTGGTAGAAGAGTGGTTGGTAAAAGAAAACAGAAGAGAGTAGAGAACCAAGAAACAGACCCATACAAATATAGTCAACTGATCTTTGACAAAGAAGAAAAGGGAAAGCAATGGAGCAAAGATAGCCTTTTGTACAAATGATGCTGGAATTACTGGGCATATACATACCAAAAAAAAGAATCTAGACACAGTCCTTTCACCCTTCACAAAAATTAGCTCCAGATGGATCATAAACTTAAATGTAAAACACAAAACTATAAAATTCTTAGAAAATAACATAGGAGAAAACCTAGAGGAACTTGGGTATAGTTCCTCCATTCTCAAGGAGAGCGATATATAGTGATCCCTTTTTAGATACACCACCAAAGACATGATCCATGAAATAAATAATTGATAAATCATGCTTCATTAAAATTAAAAACTTCTGCTCTTCAAAAGCTAGTATCAAGAGGATTAGAAATAAGCACAGACTTGGAGAAAATATTTGTAAAAGCTTCATCTGATAAAAGACTATTATCTAAAGTATACAAAGAACTCTTAAAACTCAAGAATGAGAAAACAAACAACCTGATCAAAAAGTAGGTCAAAGTCCTTAAAAGATACTTCATCAAAGAGTATATACACATGGCAACTAAGCACATGAAAGATGCTCCATATCTTATGCCATCAGTAAGTCAGTTCAGTCACTCAGTCGTGTCCGACTCTTTGCGACCCCATGAACCACAGCATGCCAGGCTTCCCTGTCCATCACCAACTCCCAGAGTTTACCCAGACTCATGTCCATTGAGTAGGTGATGCCATCTAACCATCTCATCCTCTGTCGTCCCCTTCTCCTCCCGCTCTCAGTCTTTCCCAACATCAAGGTCTTTTCAAATAAGTCAGCTCTTTGCATCAGGTGGCCAATATGGGAAATGCAAATTAAAACAATGAGATCTTGCTGCACACCTATTAGAATAGCCAAAATTCAAAGTATTGACAACACCAAGTCCTGGCAATAGGAAATTTTGACATTGCTGGCAGGAATGCTTAATGGTACAATTTGGAAAACAGTTTGGCAGTTTCTCAAAACGATACATACCCTTACTATACAATCTAGCTAACACACTCCTTGGTTTTTATCCAAAGGAGCTGAACACTTATACCCACACAGAACCTGTACGGATGTTTATCTTAACTTTATTCATAATTGTCACAACTTAAAAGCAAGTGAGATGTCCTTCAGTGGGTGAATAAATAAACTGTGGCACACCCAGACAGAAGATTATTATTCAGCACTGAAAAGAAATGAACTATCAAATTATGAAAGATCATGGCAGAAACTCAGGTATATTAGTAGTGAAAGAAGCCAATGTGAAAAGGCTTCATAATTCAAACTATGTGACATTCTGGGAAAGATGAAACTATGGAGAGAGTAAAAGGATCAGTGGTCTGTAGGGGTGGGAGTAGTAAAGATGAACAGGCAGAGCACAGAGAATTTTTAGGGCAGTGACAACATTATTATCATGAATTAACATTATAATGACAGGTTGATTACATTATCATATATATGTCCAAACCATAGTATATACAACACCAAGTGTGAACCAAAGGTAAACTATGGATTTTGGGTGATTATGATGTGGAGAAGGAAATGGCAACCCACTCCAGTGTTCTTGCCTGGAGAATCCCAGGGACGGGGGAGCCTCGTGGGCTACCGTCTATGGGGTCGCACAGAGTCAGACATGACTGAAGAGACTTAGCAGCAGCATGATGTGGCAATGTAGGTTCATCCTTGGTTAAAAAAAAAAAAAAATGTACCATTTTGGTGAATGATATTGGTAATGTGGGAAGCTATGCAAGTTGGGAGCAGGGGTTATGTGGAAAATCTCTATACCGCTCTCTCAATTTTACTGTAAATCCAAAAGTTTTCTAAATAATAATAATAAAGTGAAAAAATTGTAGGTTCTGGAAAGCAAGGTTGTAGAGTTTAAGAAAGATACTTAGAGATTGTGGTTGTTTTGTTTTCTTTTTTCCCCACCCCCAAGAAGCAGTATTACTTAAAACAGTTGAAAGAATCTCTTCAGTTTAAAAATAGAATCACTGAAAAGTTACTCTTTAACTAAGCTTTGTCTAAGAAATCATCATGCAAATCTCTCCTATTTGCTGATGTTATTTCCTTGACATTGACAACTTTGGTTGGTATGGCAAAAGAACGTCTTCATTTAGTTTATGCACATAATACACTTCTTAATCCAGCTTCATGCCTGTTCTCTGGAAGCAGTTTCCAATGACCACAACCAAGATCTTGAATGAGGAGTGAGTACAGAGAAGAAAAAAAATCTCTCTCTGAATCAAAAATATCCATTTCTAAATGCTGTGACTCATCAACACTCAGTAAGTATCCTACTACAACCTCACTTGAGTTGCCTTAACAACCCTGGCATCTTTCCACATCGTTTCTTATTTTTCCATCCTTGTTCTGAAACTGATTAATGAATTAAAACAAGTCTAATATTTGTTCCCAGAATACCTCTCAATATTAATATAAATTTCTGTTTACTTGATATTAACACAAATTTCAGTCTACTTGAGAATACCTCTCAATATTAACAGAAATTTCATTTTCCTTGATCCCACTACTTGGATGGAATTGTGTTATTAAAGAGAAGCAAAATACCAAATGTATGAAAGGTGAAATAAGAAGCTTTACTTTTACCTTAAACTTTAACATAAGTTTTACATGAAAGGAAAATGGAAATTTTGATTTGGTTTATAAATATGTATCATATTAATGTATTCATGTCCACAGTATTTCCTATAATGTCTCACTGTATTGGGCTTCAATAAAATGTATTCATCTGTTTTAAAACTTAGATTTTCTCATAGACTGGAGAATGTTAAAGACATATTACAATGAGATTCAGTCAGAGTTCCCAATAATACCCACATTCTATCCTAGCTCAGCCACTCTTCCTATGAGAGCCTCTGGTGAGTAGTTAAGCATCAAGGAACATGGCCAGCAAAAGTACTTTCCTAGCTGGATGCTTGGCCCCTAACCCATATATAGAATATTCATAAGGAAGGCTACGGATGCCATGAGTTGCTGTTGCCCACAATCCACCTCAAAATAAGGAAAGCAGAAAAGCCTATTTTTTGTCTTTGTGTAGAGCCGGTGCTTGCATCTTGACTATTGATGCTGTGATGGGAAGAAAGCTCAGGGCAGAGCATGCTGGTCACTTCCAGGAGGAAGTAAGTACAGGAACAAGTGAGAGACACAGCCTCCAACCCAGGGAAAGGCTACTCAACTCTACTAGTGCCTGAGGATCTGAGAGACCAAAGACAGACTGAAGAAGGGAGCCAAAGAAAAAGTGAGATTTGCCTTCCCATATCCTAGGAAGAAAAATATACTCAAAGGAAACAAAGGGTGAGAGATGAAAGAGACACAGAAAGAAGTGTGGTTACAGCTAGTGTTTGCCCCAATAGATACCACATTAAAAAAAACTATATGGCCCAATTAATATTCTTGACTTTCACTGAGTCATAGCCACATTCTTCACAGGGAATGTGAGAATTTAGGCACTTTAATAAGAGAAACTACAGGTTTCAAGCTAAATTTGTCATGATATTTTACTCTCCAAGGTATTTTTATGTGTTATAAGATCTTGAAATCTTTTTATATAAAAACCTTTATTTATACACAAACAATCCCCCTCTCCTAATTTTGAATAGAAAACTATCTTTAAAATCCTTCGTGTTTATTGACTTTTGTTTACAGGAGACAGCCCTTGAGGTCAGGAACCATATCTTGCTCCATCAACCAAGCAAACATGAATAAAGAATTATGAACCAGATGAGAATAAAGTTGACTGAAGTTGTCTGCCCTGCTTCATATAGCCAGCAAATCTTGACAAATCTAAAACTTAAAACAGATGAACAACTTGAATTCTTTCATTTTCATTTCTGCTGCACACCTGGCACTAGTTCCTGTTGTGTGAAAGTATAAATTATAACAGGGGTCTATTGCTTTGAGAATTGTCACATTACCCTTGAATATGAAGAAAACATGTGCTATATTGGAGTGTCGAATCAAAGAAGTCTGTAGTCCAGGACTGAACCTCAGTCTTTTCCCAGGAGTGAAACACTTCACCCAATATTTATCTACTGCCTGTTCTGCACCAGGCATTGCTGTAAGTGCAGGAGATTTTAAGACAAATTAATACTACCCTCATCAACTTTATAGAAGGGAGACAAATAGAAACCTAGGGCTGTAAATTCATCTCTCCTTAAAAGCCTTTTAAAACTTAAACCATGTATCTACATTAAATCTGATCTCTTCTCCTGGCACCAATGGTCACTTCCAAACTCCTGACCTGAAATCCTGGACCCCTTTTATGGTATACTTCATTCTCACACCCTCTGAATGTGCCTTTGATTAAAATATTTCAAGAACTTAGTAGCATGAAACCCTTTTTAAGATTATCACTATCCAAAAGCTATATGAGCTTTTCCAGTAGAAGTGGGCTTAATCCCAAGTCCTCAAAGTGGCGCCTGGTGACACATGTCAGAAGTTAGCAAGGAAAAAGCCTTAAGTATGGCCCCCAAAGCATCAAATTCTTATAATTATACAGAAAATGTTCTCCATATTCACTAGGCAGCAGAATCATGAATATACAGATTACTGGACCCTAATCCCAGACAGTCCATCAATTGATCTGAGAGTGACTTCAGGCATTGTTTTTTTAATTAAAAAAAATTTTTTTTTTAATGTCTAGGTGATTCTGGGCTTCCCTGGTGGCTCAGATGGTAAAGAATCTGCCTGCAGTGTAGGAGACTTGAGTTCAATCCTTGGGTTGGGAAGATCCCCTGGAGAAGGGGATGGCTACCCACTCCAGTATTCTTGCATAGAGAATTCCATGGACTGAGGAGCCTGGCGGACTACAGTCCATGGGGTCGCAAAGACTCGCACACGGCTGAGTGAGTAACACTAACACTATTGGATTGTTAGGACTCAGGAGTGCAGGCAGAACTTGAGTGAAAGCAATTAACATGAAACCTCAAGCAGCTCCATGTTTCAAATCATTTAATACAAAGTATGTGCCAAGAACTACAAGGGCGAAAGATCCTTGTCAACTATAACAAGAGGGTTTGAAAACCAAATGACTGCAACATCTGACAAATGAGTTAAGTTTTAGAATATAGTTTTAGAATAGTTTTGATTTAGATATAAATCAAAAACAATATATAGGTAGAATCACCCCTGAACATCCCTTAGAAAAATGCCACTGTCTATCAAGACAATTCTCTAGTGTTGGAATATACAACTGTTTCTTTGGTTGAATCAAGCTCAGGTCGGTGAGCTTCTACTATGATAAGCATTGTAGAAATAAAATAATTCAGTAAAAAGCAAAACAGAAAAAAACCCAAATATAAAACAAAGACAGTTAAGGGAGGCCCAGGAGGTGGGTTGGGTGTTTTTATGGGCAACTGAGAGGCATTCTAACACTCCATGACTGACCAACTTATTGACTTATAGACACTCTTTCATGAAAGAATAGCCATCTGAAATGTTGTCACCCACTTGAAACAAGATTTGGGCAGAAACGTGTGACTTTTCTCACCTCACTTGTTAAGTCATGAAAGCGCCTTCTCAGTTATTCTTAGAAAGAAAAATATATTTTGGCAACCATATAGCATTTAGGAAATGGGACTGTTTCTTCTGAACACCCCTATTAGCAAGGGTATTCTATTATTATAACATGCTGAGGTATCTATTTCGGGAGTTCTGGGTTGGGGGCAGGGGTTGTTTGGGTTTGGTTTGGCTTGGGGTTTTTGAGGAGGGAAAGAGAGGAAGTGACTGGACAGTAAAACACTGCTTCATGACAGAAACAGATCCCTGGGCTTTAATTAGGAAGCAGTGTAGTGTCTGTTCAGCTGAGCAGTAAATCAGCGTTCTGTGGGTCTGGCTGACTTTAACAACTGAAGTTCAGCTTTCCTACATTGGGGAGAAGTTGACCGTTCATGCTCATATTAACTGTGGGCTTAACTGCAGAGTACAGCTTGGCCTTCCAATCACGCCCCACCCTATTTCTACCAGCAAATGCAGAAAAAAGAGAGCCAGCTACACTCCCACAGAGGCTGGGAAAGGCTCTGTATCACTTTCAGGCTTAATAATTCTCTTTTTATGCACATCATTTTGATTCATCCAGCAGGAAAGTGCTCAGGTCAACACCTATTATCTCCAGGGGAAAGAGTCTCAGAAATTATAAAGTGCGCCCAAAGCAATCTCCTGTATTTTCTTTCACACAGGGGGGAAAAAAAAATTACTGTGGACAGAGGAATGCAGACTGGGTTCCTGCCCAATTACATCCCATGCAGTATTCCTAACTAACACCACTGTGGCAGGACACACACACACACACACACATACACACACACAAAGCATCCTATTTTTCTCTCATTTGAACGCCTACATTTTCCTCTGTTGTTGATCATCAGCATCAGAAGAATGTCTTTAAAAGGATGATAAATCCGGGGACTTCCCCAGCAACCCAATGGTTAAGACTCCATGCTTCTGCTGCAGTGATCGTGTGTTCAATCCCTGGTCAGGGAACTATGATTCAGCATGCCACAGGGCATGGCCAAAAAGTAAAAAAAAAAAAAAAAAAGATAAATCACTATTTCAAATTTGTTACCTACTGTATTAGAAATTATAAAAGCTTTAGTGTGTGTGAAGATCAAATGTGTTAACTGAATTATATTTGTTGAATTGTCTGTGCATTTAGGCATCCTTAATACCACCTTTGGGCTTCCCTGGTGGCTCAGATGGTAAAGAATCTATATGCAATGCAGGATACTACGGTTGGATCCCTGGGCTGGGAAGATCCCCTGGAGAATGGAATTCCAGTATTGTTGCCTGGAGAATTCCATGGACAGAGAATGCCACCTTTGCAGAGAAAATCAGAAGCTGACTATTAACACATAAAGGATTACAATGAAACTGAACATGATGAAAAGATAGGTTCAGTTCAGTTCATGCAATTAAGGCTTTCCTTTTTGTGGGATTAAGGTGAGGAATGAAGATAGACATGAGTAGTTAGTGTGGAAGACTGGAAGATAAGGTCTTAAATACCATAGTGCATAAAAATCACCTGAGGGACCCTCCCACAGCAGAGACTTATGTGGGGTCGAGGAGTCTGCATTTTTAACACACATTCCTGAGCCATACTTCAAGAAATTCTCCTAGAGTGGAACCCCTTTAACTTTAGCTGCAATATTGAAAGGAGGAACCATCTCTCACCATGTAGTATCTTGGGGAATTTGGGTTCATTTGCTATAGCTGAAATTTCATTTCATTGCTATAGCTGAATATAACCATTACTATCAGTTCAGTTCAGTTCAGTTGCTCAGTCGTGTCTGACTCTTTGCAACCCCATGGACTGCAGCACACCAGGCCTCCCTGTCCATCACCAACTCCCGGAGTTTAATCAAAGTCATGTCCATTGAGTCGGTAATGCCATCCAATCATCTCATCCTCTGTCATCCCCTTCTCTTCCCACCTTCAATCTTTCCCAGTATCAGGGTCTTTTCAAATGAGTCAGCTCTTTGCGTCAGGTGGTTAAAGTATTGGAGCTTCAGCTTCCACTGAGTATATTCAGGGCTGATTTCCTTTAGGATTGACTGGTTTGATCTCCTTGCTGTTCAAGGGATCCTGAAGAGTCCTCTCCAACACCACAGTTCAAAAGCATCAATTCTTTGGCATTCAGCTTTCTTTTCGGTCCAACTCTCACATCCATACATGACTACTGGAAAAACCATAGCCTTGACTAGATGGACCTTTGTTGGCAAAGCAACGTCTCTGCTTTTTAATATATGCTGTCTAGGTAGGTCATAGCTTTTCTTCCAAGGAGCAAGCGTCTTTTAATTTCATGGCTGCAGTCACCACTTGCAGTGACTTTGGAACCCAAGAAAATAAAGTCTGTCACTGTTTCCATTGTTTCCCCATCTATTTGCCATGAAATGATGGGACTGGATGCCATGACCTTTGTTTTCTGAATGTTGAGTTTTAAGCCAACTTTTTCACTCCCCTCTTTCACTTTCATCAAGAGGCTCTTCAGTTCTTCTTGGCTTTCTGCCATAAGGGTGATATCATCTGCATATCTAAGGTTATTGATATTTCTCCCAGCAATCTTGATTCCAGCCTGTGCTTCATCCAGCCCAGCATTTCTCATGATGTACTCTGCATATAAGTTAAATAAGCAGGGTGACAATACACAGCCTTGATGTACTCCTTTCCCGATTTGGAACCAGTCTGCTGTTCCATGTTCAGTTCTAACTGTTGCTTCCTGACCTGCATACAGACTTCTCAGGAGGCAGGTAAGGTAGTCTGGTATTTCCATCTCTTTAAGAATTTTCCACAATTTTGTTGTGATCCACAGAGTCAAAGCCATTATTATAATGCATGGATTAGCAAGATCAAACCAGTCAATCTTTAAGGAAATCAACCCTGAATATTCATTGGAAGGATTGATGCTGAACCTGAAGCTCCAAAACTTTGGCTATCTGATGCGAAGAGCTGACTCAGTGGAAAAGACCCTGGTGCTGGGGAAAGTTGAGGGGCAGTGGAGAAGGGGCTACCAAGGATGAGATGGTTGGATGGCATCACCAACTCAACAGACATGAGATTGGGCAAACTCTGGGAGATAGTGAAGGACAGAGAAGACTGGTGTGCTGCAGTCCATGGGGTCGCAAAGAGTGGGATGCGACTGAGTGACTGAAAAGCAACAGTGGATTAGCCGTGTTGGCTTGAGTAAGGGAAAAAGCCTAAGAGTCCATCGTTTGCCGAGTGTCAGATGTGTACACGACATCTCACTAGGTATCAGGGAATTAACAAATATCCTCACTTCTTCTACCAGGCTCTTCAAAGGACATGTTAAGTTTTACATAGAAGCTACACATTAGTTCAAGATAAAGCCACACAGATTCCAAACTTCTCATCATTCCTTAGGGTGCTTAAAAATCCCCCCAATCTATTTTTTGTCTCTTTTCAGAATAAAAGTTAGATATTTTTTTTTAACCTACAAAAATTTCATGCTGTACAGATTTTAAATTTGTAGTTACCAACCCACATATTTCTAAGAATGTTATGAAGTTTTAGTCACGAAGCAAAAGGTATAATACATCGTCTTATAAATAACAATAATCTGGTAACTTAAAAAAATAAATCAGGCATCAGTGAAAAATGTCTGTCCTTGACCATGCTTCCTAGCTCCAAAGCATACCCCAAGAAATTATTGGGGATAATATATTAAAACCACCAAGCCAATCAATGCTGAGGAAAAGAAGCTGGAGTGTGAATTTTTAAAATTCAGTGTCCATAGAGTTTTGAGTTTCTGTTTGTTTGTTTTTAGTTTTTTTTTTTCATGTGGACCATTTTTAAAGTCTTTAAATTTGTCACAGTATTGCTGCTGTTTTATGTTTTGGTTTTTTGGCCACAAGGCATGTGGGATTTTAGTTCCCAGATCAGAAGGTAAAGTCTTAACCACTAGACTGACAGGGAAGCCCCGAGTAAGGTTTGAATTTTAATGGACACATGCATTCCCTTTAAAGATTCTCCCAGGAAGTCACTACTGTGTTGTTTGCAGAAAGAGCCCCCATCTTAGCTCCATGTCATACTGGCTTTATAACCACCGGCAGGTTACTTGGCCTCTCTGATCATCTGTTTTCATTTCTTTAAGCCTGGATATAACAACACCCATCTACAAGTGTGACTGTTCAGAGTAAATGAGATAAAATGAATGGCAGTGTTTATCACAGAACCTGACTCATAGTAGATGCTCAATAAATTTGATATTTTCCCCATAATAGCATGACTAAGAAAGAAAAGCAAATAAAAATGAAATAATTTAATTAATTTGGAGTCCTATTTTAAGTATTTGAGAAATTGTAATACTTACCATCAGGACAATTAAGACATGGCTTTTAGAGAAACTTAGATTTAAATCCTAACTCATCCCCTCAGGACTCTTGTGATTTAAAGTTTTTAGGCATGGGCTCCTCATTTATAAAAATAGGACTAACATAGAGATACTGTGAGCATTTCCAGGAGAAACAATATGAAGTTGTTAGTATAAGGTCTGGGGCAAGATGAGCCCTTGGTTTGCAGTAGTTGTTATTCCTATCTCATTATTATCATTATTACTCATTAGAAAGATTCCTCAGAAAATATCAGGGCACTTGAACATTCACTTTTAGGCAGACTTTTCTGACACAAGGCCCATAAGTTTGCAAAAGGTCAGATTGCATGATCTTGGCCTTCTTGCAGAATGCCTTTATCAGCCTCGAAAGTAACCTCTAAACTGTTTTCCAGATTGCTGGAGGCTAGCCACATAATATTTGGCTTCCAAGTCCTGGAATGATTGCCATCTTTGCAGAGGGCTCCAGCCAGCCGAATTGGAGACCTGGCACACTCCTTACGAAATAAGCAAACCCTTGGAGTAAGAAGGTGGACATGCAGTTAACTCATTTGGTTTAAAATACAGAGAAGTGCTTGTGTCCTCAATAACCATTCAATCCTGAGAAAAGGGGGGCCTGGTATACCCTTAAAGAGATCAAAATATGTATAGATTCAACTCAGTTTTTCAGGGTAATAAAAGAAAGATTTGTGTGCAATATGCAAATCAGGTGACAGCTATGCAAATCATAAGCCAAGTCTTTCTTGAATTAGAAACAATAAAGAATTGGCTCCACCAGTTACTTCCAAACAAGAAAGGAGTGGAAGCGTAGCCCTCATCTGATTCCACACAACTAAAATATCCAGACGTATGGAGGAGAGAAAAGACCCTGATGCTGGGAAAGATGGAGGGCAGGAGGAGAAGGGGGTGCCAGAGGATGAGGTTGTTGGGTGCCATCACCGCCTCAGTGAACGTGAATTTGAGCAAACTCCAGGAGATATTTGGCATGCTGCAGTCCAAGGGGTTGCAAAGAATTGGACACGACTTAGGGACTGAACAACAACAATAGAGGGGAGAGGAGGCAGGAAGGGAATCTGAGCAGTGCAGCTATTTCAGACCCTTAGAAACAAAGTGTGCGGTGAGAAGGAATTGGGAGTTTCTGCCCCATACCCTGACCTTGTGACTCGCAGCATGTGTTGTCAAGAGTTAGTGGTAACAACATTCTCAAAATGACTCTAATCTCAGAGGATTCTGAACTTGACTGGTTCAGACTGGTTTTAGGGTGTTAAGAAAGATCATTAACTGAGCATCTCTAATTCATTGAAAGACAGTCATATTTATAAAACCTATTTCTTCTGTGTTTAGAAAGTTTTATCCACCCTTGAAGATTTACTTTTACAAATATTTCCTGTGCCAGGCCCCAGGACATAGGCATATCAGCTCCAAAAGACTTGGAGCTCACAGCAGCCTCCTTGTAGGGCTATAGGTCACAAAGATAACAAGTGGCAGAGGCTGAGAAGAGGGGGAGTTGTGAAGATCTGTCTTTCTATTAATAATAGGGAACAACAAATCTAACTCCATATTGGATCGGTGTCTTTACTTTTTAATCTAACCTTTATATTCTATTGCTTTTGCTAGAAGTTAATCACTAAAGAAATGTTGCCTATAATGGCCCATCACTGGGAACCCTGCCTCCTATCTCTGAATTAGTTAAGCTAAAATGCCTTTGTTCAGCTAATAGGAAAGACCCTGACCAGGCTCACTTAGGAATGCCTGCAGGAAGAAAGAAATTAACATACCCCCTCCGAATGTATCACCTTTTTTACTTTGCCTCCCTACTTCCCCCATATCATGTTCTATAAAAGAAACTAGTACTGAAACTCAATGACTCAAGTATGGTTCCTTGAGTCATTAGACCACCTTCTTGGTCTTCTGGCTTTCCGAATAAAATCACTCACTATTCCTTACCCCAACAACTTGTCTCTCTCGGTTTACTGGCCTGTCATGGGATGAGAAGTACGAGGTTGGACTCAGTAACATGTTGACCACAAAACTATGTTTCTTCTCTAGAAAGAGTGAAGTCACTCAGTCATGTTCAACTCTGCAACCCCATGGACTGTAGCCTGTCAGGTTCCGAATACTGGAGTGGATTGCCATTTCCTTCACCAGGGGATCTTCCTGACCCAGGGATGGAACCTGGGTCTCTCAAACTGCGGGCAGATTCTTCACCATCTGAGCTACCAGGGAAGCCCCACAAATCTATGTTTCTTCTCTAGAGATTAATGAAAAACTGAAAAAAGTTTGATGTTGAAGCTCCATCCTGAAGGAGGAGAGTATAACCATGTGACACCAAACAAGTTAGAGAAAATAAACAGAATACTTGGCGGGGGAGCACTGAAAGAAAGGAAAAGTTGCATCTGCTTGGAGAAATTTCATGGAAGAGGTGTCATTCAAGAGGGTTACAATTTGTTATTGCTGTTTTTCAGTCACTAAGTTGTGTCCAACTCTTTGCAACTCCATACACTGCAGTACGCCAGCCTCCCCTATCCTTTACTATCTCCCAGAGTTTGCTCAAACTCATGTCCATTGAGTTAGTGATGCCTCCAACCATCTTATCCTCTGTTGCCTCGTTGTCCACTTCCCCTTAACTTTTCCCAGCATCAGGGTCTTCTCCAATGAGTTGGTTCTTCCCATCAGGTGGCCAAAATATTGGAGCTTCAGCTTCAGCATCAGTCCTTCCAATGAATATTCAGGGTTGATTTCCTTTAGGATTGACTGGTTTGATCTCCTTGCAGTCCAAAGGACTCTCAAGAGTGTTCTCCAACACCACAGTTCAAAAGCATCAATTCTTCAGTTCTCAGCCTTCTTTATGTTCCAACTCTCACATTCATTTGTGAATACTGGAAAAGCCATGGCTTTGACTAGACAGACCTTTGTTGACAAAGTGACATCTCTGTCTTTTAATATACTGTCTACAGTTACAGGAGGGAAAAACATGCAGAGAGGATCAAAAATAGCATTTTGTAGAGTTAGCCTAGAAGGTAAGTTCCATAATGACGACTGAACACATACTGTACTAGCTAATTCTGTTTTTTGTTTTTTGTTTTTTAATGGGCTTTCCTTGTGGTTCAGCTGGTAAAGAATCTGCCTGCAATGCAGGAGACCTGGGTGATCCCTCGGTTGGGAAGACTCCTTGGAGAAGGGAAAAACTACCCACTCCAGTATTCTGACCTGGAGAATTCCATGGACTGTATAGGCCATGGGGTCACAAAAAGCCAGACATGACTGAATGGCTTTCACTTTAAAAAAAAAATTTTTTTTTATATATATTTCTTAATTAGTTGTCAGAGAATATAGTCTAAATGATTTCAAGATTCTTAGATTTATTTTTATTTTTTAGCATTTTTATTGAGGTGAAGTTGACTTATACATTATATGTTTCAACTTCAGGTGTACAACATAATGATTTGATATATATATTATGTATATAGGGAAATGATCACTAAAATTAGTCTGGTTAACATCTGTCACCACACATAGTTACAAAATTTTCTTTTTCTTGTGATGATAACTTAAGATTTACTCTTAGTGACTTTCAAATTTGCAGTATACTAATTCTGTTGGTGATGAAGAGTTGTAGTACTTTAGAAAAAGAAGCAATAGATAAGAATTGTTTTAGGAGGATTCATCTGGATCTGTATGTAAGAATGACCAGGTTGCAGGAGACAAAAGGATGGAAAACCCATCAGAAATCCTAGTAAAATTCTGAATGAGGATGGGGGAGGGGGCTAGTGGGGACAGAGTAATGGGGGATGGGGGCAAAGAAGGAAGGACCTGCCAGGACTGTCTGCCTTCACCAATCTTTTTAACACAGAGCACAGTGCCTGGTACTAAATTGGTTCTCATGTGGAGGGATGGAAGCCAAGGAGGGAAATAGAGAATGAGGGAAGGAGGGCAGAGGGCTGGAGAGCAGGCAAGTATTGGAAACATTGCACATGAAGATTTGAGGAACTCAGTATTGAGTATTTTCAATTTGCAAATGTCAACCCCCCAAAAAAGTGCATGTAAAACTGGTTAAATCCAAATGCAATCTGTTGTCTAGCTCACTATATTCTGCTAATGTCAGTTTTTGATACCATACCACCCTAAAGATGCTAACATTGGAGAAAACTGGATGAAGGAAACATGGGACTTCTCTACATTTTTTGACATCTCCCTATAAGTCTATATCAGTTCACATTAAAAAGCTTTCTAAAAAATTGATAGAAGTTATAAAACACACCCATCCCCTCACCTAACAGACAGCTGTCCTTGCACATGATATCTCTGGCAGCTCACCAGGCTGAATTAGAACAGCGTGACTTGCAGGGTGAGACAACCTCAGTTAGGGATCCCAGTCTCAGGGACATACCCCTGAATCTCTGGCATTCCTCAAAAAGCCTTTATTTCTCTAATCTCCTAAAAGAGCTGTTATTTTTTCTGATTGTATCAAGGTTCACAAGTTTTCCATTTCATAACCTTCCCTATTCTGAGACCCAGTGCATCAAAAGAGCTAAAAATGTTATCTTTATGTTCACATTTTCTATTAAATTTCCTGCATCTGAGGGTTGTTCAAATGAATTTACATTATCCTCTAAATGTTCTATAAGTCTTTATTCTTCCCCAATTTTATATCTATGTGATACTCTCAGCCACCTACTTTGCACACAAAACCCACTTTTCTGTAAAACTCTTAAAATGTTATACATTTTTTCATACTACCTCCTATTTTTAAGATTTCCTGATTATATGATGAAACAAGCATATCACACAAAATGCTTAGAACAGTGCTTGTGTCAAAATGAGAAGTTAGTAAATTTTAGATGATATGATCAGTAAGTTTTATTTGCCATCCCCTTCTTCCACTTAATGCCTTTTAGAAGTGTGATTTTAAAAAAAAAAAACTCTTTAGCTTATACTTCTAGTTTTTATTTTTGGTATTATTTAATATTTTGTTTTATTTTAAATCTAGCAAAAGGGAAACATGCAAAGTTAGAAAACACCGGGAAACAGAAACTACAAAAGCAATCTCCCATATTCAAAACTTGTTTTAAAAAAATTATTTTAAAAGTTCTCCAATCTTCATTGACTATTGCCTCTAGATAACGTCCCAAATGATGTGGCATCTCTTAGAAATCTATGATCTATTGGTCTATAGTCCAGCAATTATTCTAACTTAGAACGCATTAGCTTAAACAAAGAAACAGAAAGTTGGGTCATCCTATTGGAAAACCAGGCCTTCCATTTTTATTTCAGGCATTCAAGCTTTTCTGGGTAGGGTTTACATTTACTGTAGAGGTAAAGGTAGCTCAGCTGGTAAAGCATCCTCCTGGAATGCAGGAGACCCTGGTTCAATTCCTGGGTCAGGAAGAACCCCTGGAGAAGGGATAGGCTACTCACTCCAGTATTCTCCATGAGGCCGCAGAGTCGGACACGACTGACCAACTAAACATCAAGAACTCTCATTTTCTTGGACCTCTTCTAGGGAGGGGACCACTCACTGGAAGGGTGAGATCAGTCTCAAAGTTAATTGGAAAGAGGTGTCTCTCTCCTAACAGAAACAAGAACTTAGATAGAATCGAAGTGAACTGTAGGGAGGGGACCTTTCCTGGATTTCTCCATGCAGGTATCAACATATGGGTGGGAGTTCCCAGGTAAAGGCTGTGAGGATGGCACCTCCAGATAGAGAGAGGCTAGGAGATGAGCACCAGAGAAACTGTGCCAATCCTGCCATGGATAAAGGAGGCTGGTGGACTATACAGTCCATGGGTCACAAAGAATCAGACATGACTGAACTATGTTGGGAACACCTTGTTTAACCTTAATTACTGCCTTTGAGACCTGGTCTCCAAATACACAGCCTTCCCATGTGGCTCTAGTGGTAAAGAACCTGTCTGCTGATGCAGGAGACATAAGAGGTGCAGGTTCAATACTAGGGTTGAGAAGATCCCCTGGAGGAGAGCATGGCGATCACTCTGGTATTCTTGCCTGGAGGAGTCCATGGAGTCTGGCAGGCTATAGTCCACTGAGTCTCAGAGAGTCGGACACAACTGAAGTGACTTAGCACTCCAAATACAGCCATATTGGGAGTTAGAGCTTCAACATATGAATTTTGGGAAGGAGCAGCACAAACATTCAGTTCATAAAAACATCTTAAGACAGAGTGCAGAGCAGATCATCTGGAAGCCATCACCTAGACATCATGACACCTTCATGGTCATATACAAGTAAGAAGGATCACCTCTCTGCAGTCCTCTTAGCATACTTGTTTCTGTTGCAAAAGACACAGCTGCATAGGATCTGAAAGTTATTCTTTTAAAAACATGCAGCATTTAACCGTTATCTGTAAACTTCTCTGGTAGCTCAGCTGGTAAAGAATCTGCCTGCAATGCAGGAGACCCTGCTTCGATTCCTGGGTTGGAAAGATCCCCTGGAGAAGGGAACGGCTACCCATACCAGTATTCTGGCCTGGAGAATCCCATGGACTATCCATGGGATCACAAAGAGTCGGACACAACTAAGCAGCTTTCACTTTCTTTTTTCTTTTGTAAGCTTCTGGATTTATTTCTTTCCTTTTTCCCTTGGTATATATAAAGGCTGCTCTGAGTGTTCTTTAACTACATTCAGATTTGGGACAGAGATCTGACCAATAGAGCACTGGCTTCCTGGAGTTATCATGTAGAGTCACTACTAGGCAGAAGGTGATAATTAAGGGTCCAAGTCAAGACTGCTATGTCTGCCTTTTGGAGCATCTCTTTTCAGATCAGATTCTGAAGATTCCGAATTTATTAATTTAATAAATCAGGAAGCATTCTCTTCCACAGTCCCCCACTTTTCTACTATCGTGTCTAATTTATTTTCCTTGTACTCTGTTTGCCAGAATATCCTGGTCATGATTCTTGAATGCTGATTGTTATGGGTCGAATTGTGGTCCCACAAAAAAAAGTCTTAACCTTTAATATCTGAGAATTCAACCTTATTTGGAGATAAAATTTTTACAGAGGTAATCAAGTTAAAATGAGGTCAAGTTAAAACTAGCAGTGGTTATGAAAATATCCACATTTTATGGGATTAGTTTAACAGATGACTATACTGGGGCCATTTAGGTAAAAAATTGAGACCTTGTTAGTAGAAATTAAATAATTGAAATCTCTATTTCCTTTCTCCCAGTCAAGCTCTCTTTTAGGTTAAACATGTATTATTTTGAAATAATTATAAATTCACAAAAATATTGCAGAGAGAGCTTATATGACCATCAGCTAGCTTCCTCCAGTGGTGGAAATTGGATTAGAGAGGACCCTAATTCAAAATGATTGGTGTCCTTATAAAAAGGGGAGTTTTAGACACAGAGAAATACATACAAAGGAAAAATGACATGAAGACACCCATAGGGAGAACATCAGGTGAAGATCAGAGTTATGATGCATAAGCTAAGGAATTACCAGAAGTTAGGCAAGGAGACAGTAACTTTCTATTGTTTTCTGTTGTTTAAGCCACCTCAGTTCAGTTCAGTTCAGTTCAGTCGCTCAGTCGTGTCCGACTCTCTGCAACCCCGTGAATTGCAGCACGCTAGGCCTCCCTGTCCATCACCAACTCCCGGAGTTCACCCAAACTCATGTCTAACGAGTCAGTGGTGCCATCCAGCCATCTCATCCTCTGTTGTCCCCTTCTCCTTCTGCCCCCAATCCCTCCCAGCATCAGAGTCTTTTCCAATGAGTCAACTCTTCACATGAGGTGGCCAAAGTATTGGAGTTTCAGCTTCAGCATCAGTCCTTCCAAAGAACACCCAGGGCTGATCTCCTTTAGAATGGACTGATTGGATCTCCTTGCAGTCCAAGGGACTCTCAAGAGTCTTCTCCAACACCACAGTTCAAAAGCATCAATTCTTAATTGCTCAGCTTTCTTCACAGTCCAACTCTCACATCCATACATGACCACTGCAAAAACCATAGCTTTGACTAGATGGACCTTTGTTGGCAAAGTAATATCTCTGCTTTTGAATATGCTATCTAGGTTGGTCATAATTTTCCTTCCAAGGAGTAAGCATCTTTTAATTTCATGGCTACAATCACCATCTGCAGTGATTTTTGGAGCCCCCCAAAATGAAGTCTGACACTGTTTCCACTGTTTCCCCATCTATTTCCCATGAAGTGATGGGACCAGATGCCATGATCTTCGTTTTCTGAATGTTGAGCTTTAAGCCAACTTTTTCACTCTCCTCTTTCCCCTTCATCAAGAGGCTTTTTAGTTCCTCTTCCCTTTCTGCCATAAGGGTGGTGTCATCTGCGTATCTGAGGTTATTGATATTTCTCCCGGCAATCTTGATTCCAACTTGTGCTTCTTCCAGCCCAGCATTTCTCATGATGTACTCTGCATAGAAGTTAAATAAGCAGTGTGACAGTATACAGCCTTGACGTACTCCTTTTCCTATTTGGAACCAGTCTGTTGTTCCATGTCTAGTTCTAACTGTTGCTTCCTGACCTGCATACAGGTTTCTCAAGAGGCAGGTCAGGTGGTCTGGTATTCCCACCTCTTTCAGAATTTTCCACAGTTTATTGTGATCCGCACAGTCAAAGGCTTTGGCATAGTCAATAAAGCAGAAATATATGATTTTCTGGAACTCTCTTGCTTTTTCCATGATCCAGTGGATATTGGCAATTTGATCTCTGATTCCTCTGCCTTTTCTAAAACCAGCATGAACATCTGGAAGTTCACGGTTCATGTATTGCTGAAGCCTGGCTTGGAGAATTTTGAGCATTACTTTAGTGGTAATTAATTGCAGCATCCTCAGAAATAAATGGATGAAATGAGTTAAGTCGGGTTCTCATTGGCATTAGATTAAACACAGCTTACTTTACTCCTTTCAGTATCAGTCACTGATAACCGGGGACCTTTCTGTTGATTGGATCAAAGAACTATATGCCTCAAAGGGGGAAGACTGAAAAGGACCAGATGGGCATTTCAGAGAAAGTCTGCCCCCAAAGATACTGACTGCAAGGGAGTAAGGGATGGTGGAAAGGGAATATTATAGAAATGGAGAATCGATCAGGGTTGCCAGCATTTCTAGAAGGAAGGAAAGGTATGACTAGACAGAGGTAACACTAGGAGTTCCCTAGCATAACAAAGCAATACTGTACCTTGATTGCTGTGGTGGTTATACAAATCTGTATATGGAATAAAATGTCATATACGTTATGCAACGTATATGGTTATACAAATCTGTATATGGAATAAAATGTCATATACATTATGCAACGTATATGGTTATACAAATCTGTACATGGAATAAAATGTCATATACGTTATGCAACGTACATGGTTATACAAATCTATACATGGAATAAAATGTCATATACGTTATGCAACGTACATGGTTATACAAATCTGTACATGGAATAAAATGTCATATACGTTATGCAACGTACATGGTTATACAAATCTGTACGTGGAATAAAATGTCATATACGTTATGCAACGTATTTGGTTATACAAATCTGTACGTGGAATAAAATGTCATATACGTTATGCAACGTATTTGGTTATACAAATCTGTATATGGAATAAAATGTCATATACGTACACCTCCCCAAGAAAATAATGATTACATTCCAAGGTTGGTGAAATATCAGTAACATCTGTAGTCTAGTTAGTTGTATTGTTCTAATGTCAGTTTCCTGGTTTTGCTAATGTATTGTGTGTTTTCATTTTTTTATTAAAGTTTTGTATGTGGATAATTTTTTAAAGTCTTTACTGAATTTGTTACAATATTGTTTTTATTTTATGTTTTGGTTTTTTGACCACAAGCCATGTACGATCTTAACTCCATAACCAGTGATCAAACCTGCACCTCCTGCATTGGAAGGCAAAATCCTAGTGACTGGACCTCCAGGGAAGTCCCTTGATAATATATGGTTGCTATGTAAGATGCTAGTTACCATCAGAGAAGACTGGTTAATGGGTACACATTTGTACTATTTCTGCAACTTTTGGGGGGTAAATTTGTAATTATTTCAAAACAATAAATGTTTAACCAAAAAGAGTACCTGGCTGGCAGATAGGAGATAGAGATTTCAGTTCTTTAATTTTTACCCACATGGTCTCAACCTCGATGGCCCCAGTATAATCTGTTAAACTAATCTCATAAAATGTGAATATTTTCATAATCACAACTAGTTTTAAAGATTAGATTTCAAGGGCAACAATAGCAAAATTTTAAGCATGTACCGTTGAACTTAGTAGAACTTCAGCTTTTAGTCTAGTATTTATTCCACCCTCTCTCATACTTTCTGCTCTAATTGAACTCTGTTAAACACTTAAAAATAACACACAAATGGAACCCCTCTGGACTGTAACACAAGTGGACTTCAAAGCAACATCGTGAGTCACCAGTTGGCAGCTGGCTATCATTGCAGTTATCAAGTTCGGATTATCTCTAATCCTGTACCAGCCTTAGTTTTACTTTTTGAAAAATGAAATAATTGATTCTAATAAGTGATCCAAGACTTATCATTAGTGTCTTTTTAATTTCTCCCTGGTATTTCTTTTGAGCTCTAATCAGATCCGGGTCTCTTTAGTACAGTTTTCAGGCAATATTCATATATTCTATTTTCAAGATTTATTTTTAAAATGATGGTACTTGAGATGCTTGGTAACTGAGTAAACAAGCTACAGAACAGGATTATGGATAGGCTCATTTCTGTATGAAATGCATGTGCGTGGGTACAGGCACATTACATTTATTTTAACATATGCACAGAAAGAATCTGGACAAATAGACTCCAATCTGTTAACAGTGGTTATCTCTGAAGGACTGAGGTTACAAAAAGGTGCATTTTTAAGGAATGTGTTTCCATAATATTTAATCAGTAAAGATCAGTTTATGTTTGATTTGTTGGCCCAATGATATTGGCCAGCAAGATGCATATATTAATCTCATTCCTAGCTACGTCACTACACATGGGCACATGCACTCACACAGAGTATATATTAGCAAATCACTCACCCTCAGGAATGATGCAGAGGAAACCTTAGATTATATGGAAGAATCACAGGCCTTTTCATTCTTGCCTCTTACTTTTTAATCCAGCCTATTCTAGCCATACATCTCAACAGTTCTGGTCCATTATACTCTGTTCCTAATGCTTTGATTCCTTCTCTGTCTGCTTCTGAACACTTAGGGTTGTAATATTGACTTCCATCTCACCTCTGATCCTAAAACTTGGTGCTTATGAGTGGTCTGTTGTGTTTGAAACTTAGCATGGTTTACTCCTTCATGGAAAGTTTGTGGCAATGCTCTCCACCTGGATCCAGCCTTGGAAAAGATTGCATGCCTCAGCCCACATCTCAGCCCATCTATTCTGCCAGTGATGGCTGGGGTAAAAGATGCCTATTAGGGTGGGTAAATAGTGAGGAAGGAAGAGGGGGTCTCAGTGCTGGCAGCCTGACACACACACAGGAGGGACTGAAAATGCTTGCTTTTGCATAGAGCATCACCCAAACATAATGACATCATTTGTGTAAAAAAAAAAATTGCAACATAAAGAAGAAAAAACAAGAGGTCACTGCTGATGTGGCTTTTGTACATCTAAGTTCAATACAAATGTACATATTTAAGTAAAAGAATTAAGAGAGAGCTAGAGTTCTGCATGAGCAAAGGACAGGGGAAGACAACATACACAATACGTCACTGACATCCCAAAGGGGAGAGGAGGAAGTACGGACACAGAGTGGGTGCTACTTCTCAGATTAAAGCATGGTGGAAGAGAGGGATTGCATCCTGATGGGGGCCCACAAGTATCAGGGGAGTCTTTAAAGACTGTGTCCTGCCGAGAAGTTGGTTCTTTGGGGACCACTGACTCAAGACAGTCTGAGCTCCCTTCTACTGATCACCTTCCCAGCCTACATACAGAATTGAGCCAAAAGTCAAGACACAATCATGAAGAAAAGCCATAGCCCTTACCTTTTGTGGGAGAAGGAAGGAGCAGTTCACAAATTATCAGCAGTATTGTGGTGAGGGGACCACAGTTCTGAAAGCTTTATGGGTGATAACTTTGAACTCTGATGAGCATTAGACCTTTTCAGCTGAAGAATGTGTCTTAAGTTCATTTACACAGAAGTTTGCACAGTCTCAGGGAGTTCACAACCCCAGCTTAAGAACTTTTTAAAAGCTAAATTTCCTTGCAAAAGGTTAAAACTCAATGGAAAAACAGGAAGTTCTTAGTGTGGAATTTAGAATACTTAAGCAAAATATGGAGGAAATGAAAATAGGAAAACTAATAACAAAATGAAAGCCAAGATGAATAGGCTTTGTAAAATAGCAAAATCTCTTTGGACCAGACTTTAAACAAAAAAGTCATCTAGTAAAGCTGAATGTTTCCTCAAAGGAACAATAGAAAAACCACAAGGGTTGAAATAAATAGAGAAGGAGCAAGAAGAAGCCCAGTTGACTATGCAAACACTCACATTACAAATTAAAATCACAAAAAGAAACTTGGCCAGCTTACCCAAGAGAGCACAAAGAGATAGCAGGTAATTGGGCTAAAATCAGAAAATAAAAGACAGAAATGAGATGCAAATTGCAAGATGCAAACAAAGACATGTACAAAGTGTTTTAAACATAAAGCGCAGGAGGCAATTACAAGGATGTTGGTCTTCAAATGACTTCTTTAAAAGATTTTTTAATCTCTTAACAACTTACAACTGTACAGGAATTTAGTTTGCAAAGTTTTTAGAAGTCAATAGTAACAGTAATAGTAATGTTAAGAATAGTAATAATCATAAAATCACCAGTGTGTCATAGGTATGAAACATAAGTTCCAGATATGAAATCTTGTTTCCATTCATTTACTCCCTCAACAATAATTTTCAGATCATATTAGTGGAGATCTTAAATTAGTAAATCCACATAAAGCACTTAATATAACTATTAGTACTGGTATTACTATTGGTTTCCCAAGTGGTGCTAGTAGTAAAGAACCAGCCTGGCTGGGTCGGGAAGTTCCCCTGGAGGAGGGCATGGCAACCCACTCTAGTATTCTTGCCTGGAGAATCCCATAGACAGAGGAGCCTGGTGGGCTACTGTTCATATGGTTGCAAAGAGTCAGAAATGACTGAAGTGACTGAGCACACAGCACATTATTATTGTTATCAATGTTTCTGCTTGCTTAGCAACCATTCACCCTTTTGTGATTCAAGAATCTCTTTTCTCTCCTTGTGAACCATCCTCACCCTACTCTGAATCTTTATGAGTTGAATGGGGTTGACTTCTGCTCCTAGGTCCTGAAAGGTCTCCTGACTCCAAGTAAGGCAGACTGCCTCAATCCTCAGTTATGGTTGTGAACCCATGAATGGCACTTGACCCAAGCAGACCCATGAAAACCCTAGCTGTGATATTTGCTGAAATGATCTCTTTCTAAGACATGGAGTACTGAGAATCAGATAAGCCTGAAACAATCAGAGTCATCTTGGCCCCTACAAAGGCAGAACATGACTAAGAGTAAAAGCAACCAAAAGAGAAGCTGAAGGACAAAGTTTGAGTCCAGAGACTTGGCTAGGATGAAACCACCCATTTCTAGTTCTAGATTCACCAGTTACATGATCCACTGATGCCTTTTTCTTGAATAGGTTGGTGTGAATTGCATTTCTATAGCTTGCAACCCAGAGTACTGGCCAGAATAAGTGCTTACATGTACACCATATGTGCTGGAGAAATGTCAGAGTCTAAGCTAGAAGAGGGCTCCATCTTCATGGAGCCTGGAGTCTACTGAGGAAGTCTGGTATGAATAATTCATTCTGATGCATTGAGAGTTATAAAGAAGGAGTGCAGGTGTCCAATAACAGAGTTTAATAATAGGTGCACCTCACCTGGCCTGAGAGATTGGAGAAGAATTCCCCAGTGATGAGACACTTATTCTAAGATATGAAGGATGAAAAGGAGTTCACCTGATTTAAACAGATTACATTGAAGAGACAAAATTCTTGTATATATGCCAAATCCTTGAACAAAATTTTTACTCCATATATGATATAGAAGGAAACTTTGACTAATAGGGCGGATAATATCAGAAAGGCAAAGACAAAAATATACACTACTATGTATAAAATACATAACTAGTGAAAACTGACTGTATAGCACAGGGAATTCTACTCAATGCTGTGTGGTGACCTAAATGGGAAGGAAATTCAAGGAAGAGGGATATACATATACATGTAACTAATACATTTTGCAGTACAGCAGAAAGGAACACAGCATTGTATAATAAAGTGACTATACTCCAATAAAAAATTTTTTAAAAAGAAATGCAAAGTCAAGGATACACATTATGTAGAAATCAAGCTATTTATAGATTAAAATATGTGAGATATATTCATTTATATATTTATATATATATATAAAAAAATGAGAAATTATACACAAGAAGACTGCTAAGGAAGTGTACAAGGAATTATGAATACATGGTGCTGAAGATCATTCACTCTGGGAAAACAAAGTATTGGGGCAGTTTAGATAGAGCAACTGTATTATGCTGAAGTCTGGAAAATTCCATGGACAGAGGAGCTCGGCAGGCTGCAGTCCATGGGGTTGCAAAGAGTCAGACACGACTGAGAGACTAACACTATTAGGTTGAAGGGTTGAGGCGTTAGGAGTTCTGAGGACTGAAAATTACTTCTGTGATCTTAGAAAAGTCATGCAAATTTAAGACCTCATTTTTTTTTCAGCTTAAAGAATACAGAGAGCTAATTAAAGGTCTCTAAGAAATTTTGCACTAATCAAATTCTATGATGGGTCTCCAACCCAGTGCTTCAAAGGTTAATTCTGACATGTTAAAGCATGATTCAGACATCTACCAAGGGTCACATTCCTGAGTTCATATTTCAGCAGGGCCTTTGTATTAATTATTCTTCGCTTGTAGGATTGCAACCTACCTCAAGAACTTGACTTTAAAAGAAAGATAGAAGCTATAACCCATGTTTCACGTCACTGTGGTTGTTCAGTCCACAATGAACAAAAAACCACTGTGGTTGTTCATGTCCGACTCTTTGTGACCCCATGGACACCAGGCTTCCCTATCTTTCACAATCTGCAGGAGTTTGCTCAAACTCATGTCCCTTGAGTTGGTGATGCTATCCAACCACCTCATCCTCTGTCATTCCCCTTCTTTCACATCGTAGAGCATAGGATATAGGCAAAGTGTGATGCTCTTAAGAATCAAACAGAGCTCTCAAAACTATTCTTAGAAATGAATCTGGATTGAGAAATGATAGCAAAAGTAAATTACATGCATGACAATGAGTATAAAATACTGTGTCTGGCTTCAAAAGAAAAAAAAAAATACCAAGTGGACACGAAGTCTTTCAAAGAATTCTCTTGGGAGATGAATCCCTGATCCTAGACCTGTGCTTAGCCACACACCAGGCAAACTTTAAGAAACTACATCTTTGAATTGCCTATGGACACATTGCTTGTTCTTTGTACTACCCTTAAGAGTGATACAATCTTTCCTTAGGATGATTTTTGAAAACAATGAAAAGGTACTTAGCTCCAAGCCAGAAGAATAAAGTGGATAATCAAGCTGTAGAGATCCACTTTGATCTGAGACATAAAGCAGAGAGTTTTATCCCTCTGAGCTCAAACCGACTGTAGGTCAATTTCACATAAGATCTTAAAAAAATTTTTTTAGCAGTGACAATATCTTGAGAATAACAGTGTCTCCTGCTAGGGTGACTACTCAAGTACATACTCTGGGTTGACGGAATATAGGTAATTTTTAAATCACTTATTATACCAAATCGAATATACATAAAATTAAAATGGGCACCCCTCTAATAATTGTCTGAGTTCATTGTTCCAAAATATTTTGGAGTCTTTATCACGAACCATGCCCTGTACATAATAGGCACTTGGAGAATAAGTGCAGTCTAGAATCTTAAAGCTGAGCAGAAGCAAATAAGTACTGGAGCCAATCCTTGAGTTTAAATTCCTACAGTAGGACCCCAGAGAGCATCTGGCAATTGACAGCAATAACAGCATGAAAATTCAAGACTATAATGATGGGGCTTTGGGGAAATTAAATGCAATTTCTGACCGACATTTTGAAAAATTAATGGGATCTAACTAAATCTATGTATTTCATGCTCAAGAGACAAGACAAGCTTCCTAAATTATATTTGGAGTAACCCCTTTGAACAGATCTTCCACTTCATAGGAGCTCTAACTTCCCAAAGCAAAGTTCTGTAAGAACTTAAGAAATCTGGATTATTGTCTTTTCTACATGTTTACTGCCAATAGTTGTAACTGTTGACAATGAAATCAATAATATTCAAATCTATTTTTACCCTTGAGAAAAAAGATACTTTTTCAATTTAAGTCACTGTAGAGATTCAGAGAAATTCACCAGTCTTTAATTTTTAAATCCATAATCATCATCATCTATTTTAGCATCCTAGCTTTCCCCAACTTACTTAGGCAATACTCAAAAGGACTATGTGAACCCAGAGTTTCCTGGGTGACTTTAAATTCTCAAAACTTTTGGGTGGAAAAATTGGTAACATACAACTTTTTTTAGAAATCTCATAGTGTATGCTGAGAGAAATTATAAGATATAGTAAGAAAAGAACAGACAAGAGACTCACACTTCACCATTCACAGAAGTCTCCCAATAATGCAGTGTACACGTTTACTCTGGAAAATATCTTTAATTTTCACTTAAGAGAATTTAAATGCCCTCAAATAGCATTCCTTTTAGGTCAAAAGTCATTTTAAAATGTTTCTCTAAATTTATCTTTAGCTACTAATGTTGAAGCCAGTATGTTAAGTACCAAAAGTGGGGAAAAAAAGTTTTTATTCCTTAGACAGAGGAAAACACATTCTACTTCATCCATTAGATAAAACGACCTAATTCAAAACCCTGATTGCATCATGTCACCCAATTTATTCACCAAAAATCTCTGCTAGAAGATTATGAGTCTGTCATCTGAGGGTATAATTTCTATAAAAGAAGTCATAATGCTCTGTTCAAATGGAATTGATTTGAGCCAAAAAAGATTTTACAAGACCAAACTGTTCATATTTTCTGGGTCAGCACAATCCCATAGAGAGAATATAGTGGTCCCAGGGGCATGGGCCAAGTTCTCTAAGAACCTAAATGTGGTTTTTGGAAATGGTTCTCTTTCGCTGGAGAGTTCCACCATTCCAACTCTTCCCTACCCCTAAACTCATATAGGAAATTCTAGAACAAAGGTTAAAGCTGAATGTGATACTTCCTTTTGTTGCTTGATATTATTTTATAGTTAAACATTAAAACGATCTTGCAGAATTTTCGTGTTTTCTTCACGTCTAATAGATTGACAAGTAGCTGAGTTTCCCATGTGGGTTTATAGAAAAGGACCCCTGTTTTTGCTGGATTTGAAGTCTAGTCGGGTAGATAGGAGACCTCTGGGAAAGAACACATGCATACATGCGCAATCGTATCCGACTCTTTCGCGACCCCATGGACTGTCATCCTCTGAGCTCCTCTGTCCCAAGGATTCTCCAGGCAAGAATGCTGGAGTGGGTTGCCATGCCGTCCTCAAGTGGATCTTCCTGACCCAGGGATCGAACATGAGTCTCCTGCATTGCAGGCAAATTCTTTATGCACTGAGCCACTCAGGAAGCCCCTGAGAAAGAATAGTAAAACCTATAAATAAGTGTTCATTTGTGGTGTTCAGACTGCATGTTTCAGGGGAATTAAGATGCTTGGGAGCTGTATTGTTCAGTGAGCAAAGAGAGTGGTCTATGGAGTGGGTGACAGATAAATGTGACAACATGTTCAGACCCGTGTCTGCCACTTACTTGCAGATTGATGGTTAGGCTGTCTCACTTTTCTAAGCTTCCAGGTTCTCAGTTGTACAAAGGGGGTAAGATTAGTAGCTTCTTTATGAGTTATCATGACCATTGCCAGAAGTGGTACTTAGCACAGTGCCTGGCCCAAATACTTGCACAGAGCTATTACTTACTCCAGCGGTAAGACTCTGTCAAGATTTTGACTGGTGGGTTAGATCTTATCAAGAAGGAAAAGAAGTTTCAGAACAGGGAGGAAGGACATGAGAACAAACCCAGAAGCAGAAATGATGATGCAGTTTAGAGATAAACGTTATTGAAATTATCAAGCTTTATACCAACTTGCACTAAGAAAATACAGCCTTATAAAATGACTATTTTATGTATTTAATCACAGGAAGAATATGAATTCCTATTCCTGTTTCCCTAGAGATTCTGATTCAGTAGATCTATGGAGAGATCAGGAATCTCTCTCTGTGTGAAAACATATTACATCTGAGAATTTTGATCAATTTGGGGGTACACTATGCCAATAAACTGATGTAATACCTAGTTTTCAGAATACTCTGACTATTCTGGCATTCCATGAAAATACCTTTTAACATAGATAGATGATAAGTAAAATTTGTTTCCAATAACTCTAGGTTGCATATTCTAGACACAGAGTTTGGAAAGCACAGATAGAATCCAAGAATTGTTGGCAGCGACATTAGGTAAACACCCCTTCATTTTACAGATGAGAAAACAGAGACCCAAAGGAATCCATGGCCTGTTAGCATGGTCACAATATAGTAGCTATAATATCAAGGAACTTGGTGAGGAAAAGCCTAGTTTTTCACTTTGTATAAGCAGTTTAAGGACTACATTATTGTTCAGTCTGGGAAGGAAGTAGGCTAAACAATAGTAAGAAAGACCACGAGCCTGCAGATTTGCTAAAAAAGTGGCTCGTCTGCAGGTGCGGAGGCAAGGTCTTGAAATCTATTAAAGCAAGCAGAAATTGATTTCTCCTGGACTCAATCAAAGGTGTATAAAAACATCTGGGCCTTGGTGGACAAAAATGTGGCCTTCCAGGCACCTTGAGATGCACCAAAATCTGCAACCTCAGCTCACCGTGAGAAAGTATGTGACTTCACCAACCCCACCCCAGATTAAGTTGGAATTGGACAGGGTCTTATTTACCAGACATAACTAGACCTAAATTTATGCAAAATAAATACCAGTGGGAATTTGCTCTATGACTCAGGAAACTCAAACTGAGGTTCTGTGACAACCTAGAGGGGTGGGATGGGGTGGGAGGTAGGAGGGAGGCTCATGAGAGAGAGAATATATGTGTATCTATGGCTGATCCATGTTGACGTATGGCTGAAACCAGCACAATATTGTAATTATCCTTCAATTAAAAATAAATAAATTAAGAAAAAACCCCTAAATTTAGCTTTCCCAACAGCACAAGAAGAGACTTCAATTCCATACATCTAAGTAAAAACAAACTCTCATAATACTAAACAGTCCAGCCCATAAGTCAAATTTGCTTTGGGCATTTGTATTTGGTCTGTGATTTCACTTGGAACATTTATTCCTCCAAAGTCAGAATTTGATTACAAATGCCAGGGTCTTACACAGGTCCTAAAACTTAGCCCTGTCTCTACTCTTGTTTGTTTTATAGCTACTTAAAATTGGAATGTCTTATTAACTGCTTAATTTAGAAAATATGCACTTCCCAGGGGAATACTTACTAGAGTATCCCAAATGCTGTCTTTTTTTAGCATATGGTGACCTTACTAGACTGGCATCATAGTCTATAGATCTTTATAATCTCGATGGTGCTTTGGAGTAGCAAAGGTTGATTTAAGTTTCTTTAAGTTGCACTCTTCTCTAAAATTGGACAAATTCATTCCAGATATATAAGCCAGAAACCCGGGGGTTATTCTTGACATATAATAATTTCTCATGCCTTAGAATCAATGCATCATAGTGTGTTGTGTTGTTAGTCACTCAGTCATGTCCAGCTCTTTGTGACCTCTTGGACTGTATAGCCCACTAGGCTCCTCTGTCCATGGGATTCTCCAGGCAAGAATACTGGAGTGGGTAATTCCCTTCTCCAGAGGATCTTCCAACCCAGGAATCGAACCCAATTCTCCTGCGTTGCAGGCAGATTCTTTACTGTCTGAGCCATGAGGGTCAGGAAGAATATTTACTCCTAAATCTTTCGAAAATCTATTTTCATCTCATCATCTCTAGAGCAGACTCTAGTCCAAGCTACCATTGCTCTGCCTCCTCCATTCCAAATTCTCTCCAATCTGTCTCTGCTTTGCAGTCAGTTTTCTTCTCAGTGTGAAAGTATTAATTATGATACCTCAACCTCATTGCTTAAAACCAGCCAATGTCTTCCTGCCCTGTATTCAGCCCAGGCCAACCTTCTGGCCTCATTACATGTATTCCTGCCCCTTGCTCTCTGCTCTCCACCTCCACCAGCTTCTTTCATCCATTTCCTCTCATTACATGGTTTTTGTTCTTGCTGCTTTCTCTGGAATGTTTACTGCCTGCCTGTTCTTATCTTTATATAGATCCCATTTTCCAGAGGGCATTTCAAAATCATGTCCTAAGGAAGTTTAACTCCCCTGCCTTCAAGGAAGCTCACTAACTTTAATAATAAACATATGTGTATGTATATGCATCTATTTTTTATCACATTAACCTATGATAAATATATAATCAAGGTTTTAAAATAGTTTAATTTATTTACATCTTGCAAAATGCTAGGGCTTCCCTGGTGGCTCAGACAGTAAAGAATCCGCCTGCAACACAGGAGATCTGGGTTCGATTTATGGGTTGGGAAGATCCCCTGGAGAAGGGAATGGCAACCCACTCCAGTATTCTTCCCTGGAGAATTCCATGGACAGAGGAGCCTGACAGGTCTATGGGGTTGCAAAGAGTTGGACACAGCTGACACACACAGTAAGATGCTAAAGTTTGGGGGAGTTTATATATACCAACACCCATGGTACCTCCTAGACGGCAAAGAAAACTAATCACCAACTCTCAAATCAAGATTCATACGTCACGGCAGTAATTGGGTCTCACGAACTAATTTTTCTTTGGCAGTAGAAGAAGGAAGGGATCATTTTGGAAGAAGGGGACTTTAGGGAAGGGCAGGATTCTAGGGGAAAGAGCTTTACAATACCAGAAGGAGTGAGAGTTTCTGAGAACTTCTGTGACTTGGTGATACTTCCCAGGGTCTGAAACAGATGCTGGGCTCCCAAAAATCTCCCCTGTGTTGCCAGCTTGGTTGCCAGGAGCCAAGCTGAGATCTCATGACTTGTGTGTGATCCTCCGATTCCCATCTCAGCTGAGTCTCCCTTGCCCTCCCAGCTCGCCTTCTTCAGCCCGATGTTTATTCTGCCCCTCCTCTCTTCCTAGGAGAAGGGAAGATAAAACATCAAAGAAAGAACTATATCAAAGAAAAAGATATATCTCTGCCAGTTTTTATCAGTATGGAGAAGAAGTTTAATTCTCCTTGTTACCAGCTTTTCCTTCCTTGGGGGAGTAACCTTACCCTTATTATGTTCACTTAATATTGAAGTCTCCCTTTTCCAAGGACCACATTCCTCTAGAAATCTACTTCCTCCCTTTGGTGGTTCTCAACTCCAGCTGTGCACCAAAAAATGGCCTGATGAGCTTTCTAGAAATACTGATGTCTAATCCAGCAGATCTGTGTTGGGAGAACAGGGTAGAGCTCTGTGTCCTTTAAAGTATCCTAGAGTTTAACTTCACTTGGGACTGGGAATGAACTGTTATGTTATACCAAGAGTCTCTTGAATATGTAGTAGCCAAAATGGAGAAAAGGCTGGCAGGATAGAAAGCAGTAGAAGGAGAGAGCAGAAATGCCATTGGAGAGAAATAACAAACAGGGAGAAGAAGAGCTAATAAGGTTTCATTTAAACCCCTGGAGAGATTGAGATACATAAGGGGCTTAGGCATGAGTGAAACCAGGTATGCTGCTGCTGCTAAGTCGCTTCAGTCATGTCCAACTCTGTGCGACCCCACAGACGGCAGCCCACCAGGCTCCTCTGTCCCTGGGATTCTCCAGGCAAGAACACTGGAGCGGGTTGCCATTTCCTTTTCCAATGCATGCATGCATGCTAAGTCATTTCAGTCGTGTCTGACTCTGTGTGACCCTATCGACAGGCACCCACCAGGTTCCTCTGTCCACGGGATTCTCTGGGCAATAATACTGGAATGGGTTGCCATGTCCTCCTGAAACTAGGGCGGGTGCCTTGTTTAAGCCGCACAAGCATTGTCAGGTCCAGAACCCAACTCTGCTGAACCCTGATCCACTGTGTCTTTACCTTGAGGGCTTTGAAGGATAAAGCAAGTTTGAAGCAGATTCCAGTTCCTATGGGGGTCAGGAGAGGGAGGGATTGAGAGGCAGTTGGTCCTAACTTGGGAGCTTGGGCTCTGGAAGCCCAAGCTCCCAAGTTAGGTCACAGCTGGACCACTAGGTCAGGAGGATCTGCTGATCCTGTGGGGTTGTGGGTCTCAGTGCCTGGGCAGGGAAGCAGATGGGGCCATGGCAACTGTGTTGCTGGTGTGTGCAGTCACACTGACCAAGGCTCAAGGCTGCAGTGCGTGGTGGCTCCTCTGAAAGGCTGGGCTTATGCAGCCACCGGTGCCTGGACCAGCCTGGAGCAAACACACCGAGTCTCCCAGGAGATCCTAAGAGTAGACTGAGGAATTCAAAGAACATAAAAAGGAATGTAAGGTAAACTGAAAAGGGTTGAAAAATTCATCTGCTAATAAGTTAACTGAATATTAGAAAATGTGATAACAATTCTGCTTGCCTTAATTCTGCAGTCTGAAGGTAAAATGCGGTTGATGAGTTAAAGTTGAAGACTGTTTTCCTTAAATGGCATTTAAAACCGATAAGCATGAGAAAAATCTAAGTGATTTTGATTTGAAAAAAGAAAAGTGAAAGCATCACTCCCTCAGCCATGGGACTGAGGGACCCCTTGGACTGTAGCTCACCAGGCTCCTTTGTCCACAGGATTTTCCAGGCAAGAATACTGGAGTGGGTTGCCATGCCCTTCCCCAGGGGATCTTCCCCATCCAGGAATCGAACCCAGGTCTCCTGCATGGCAGGTGGATTCTTTACTGTCTGAACCACCATGGAAGACTAATGTTGACTTTCCATTGGCAGATGACATATGTTGAGATGGTTTCCATGAAAGGTTCCTATTAACCCATTCGCATGATCATCTCGTCCCCTTGTGGCCAAAGGTGGACACTTGAGAGCAGTTGCCTGGGGTAGACCCTCACAGTGGAAAACAGAGCAAGGGTGGATGAAAGTTAGTGCCTCCATCTCGTGAGGATAATACCCAATCTAGGCAATGCCCTACTCACGAGAATTCAATTATTTGATGAACTTAGAATTAGTCTACGCTTCTCTGAAGAGGCAGGGAAGCCTTTGAGGTGACCTTTAATGTCCAGGAAAGGAAATTTGAGGGTATGGCACCCCCTGCTGGTCAATGTTATCATCACTAGAATTTGATATTTGAGAACCAAAGCAATGGGTAATATAAGACGGTCTTGTAAATGAGGTTATGGTTAATAATGAGAACTTCACACAGGATTGCGACTCTTCCAGCAAGTCCTCTGACAGTTGCAGAGCGTCACCTCACTCTTCTGTAATAAATGGCCTGGGTAATTGTCCGTCTTTGGGTGCTTACCACCCCCTTTGTTTTCTCTAACCCAAGGACCAAGAAGGCTTAGAGTTAGAGTGCTTGAAAGTGAAAGTGAAAGTCGCTCAGTCTTGTCCGACTCTTTGCAACCCCATGGACTATACAGTCCATGGAATTCTCCAGGCCAGAATACCGGAGTGGGTAGCCTTTCCCTTCTCCAGGGATCTTCCCAACCCAGGGATCAAACCCGGGTCTCTTGCATTGCAGGCAGATTCTTTACCAGCTGAGCCACAAGGGAAGTCTGTACTTAGAGTAGGTGAAAAGAGAAAACAGAACTCAGAGTAAGAATAAAGCCATGTGATGCCTTTGGATGCCAGCCTCCCACTACATCATTTCTTTCATTCTTCCAGGAGATCCAGGTTTGATCCCAGGTTGGGTAAGATCTCCTGGAGAAGGAAATGGCAACCCACTCCAGTATTCTTGCCTGGGAAATCCCATGGACAGAGGAGCCTGGAGGGCTACAGTCCATGAGGTCTCAAAGAGTCAGACACAACTGAGCGACTAAACCACCACCACCACTCCCATTTACAAAAAAGAATTGCCACCACTCCCATGGAAATCTCTAATCTAGATCTAGACCAACAAAGACTTCCTTATTCAATGAGGGGAATCCAAATAAAAATTCACTTTTATTCCATTCTTGAACGGCTCCAATACCACATCTTGTCCTATTTATTCAAATCCTATGGACAACCTCACCATTGTTTGCTTCACAGCAAAGGCCAACTTTGTTCTCAGGGTGATATCCTCTTTGGCTGATCCTCCTTCTCTAGGGTAAGTGTTTTAAAGTATCCCTGGGCTGCATAAGGACCCCAGTGAAGACACTCTCCTTTGTGAGTCCATATCTGTTGTGCATGCTGTTTGTTCCTCTAATAACCACTCCCACTAGATTTACAATTATCCACAGTGGTGCCAGTACCCTTTCTTATATTAAAATGTGTCACATAATATCCCAAAGGAATCAAACTGTTCAAAATCTTCCTTTCTCCCCAGATAAGTAGACTTAAGGAAAGGACATTAATAGTATGAAATTCAAATAAGAACTAGACTATTTTAGCACAGATCCTCTCACAAACTAACTGGTCCACTCACATGAAATTGACTATAAGCTTTGTAAAGTTTTTCAGATATTTCACCATCTCCACCGTGATATCTACAGTCTCTTTACTTTTGGGTATTCACGGCCATAGACCTCTGAACTTTTTCAATGTACTCTAAAAGTGTAAAATAATGATAATAACAATAATATAAACCAGTGTTTTAATATGGTTTCATTAATTCATTTATAGAATGTAATTCTTTTAAGCTTGGAATTTTCTCTTTTTTATAATATGGCAAGCCTAAAAAATTGTAAACTAAATGATTTTGCCAGGATGCCAAGAAATCACTGGCAAACAGACTTACTGACCATCTTCTGAAAATCCTGATCTACTAATAACCTGGAACACAGCTTTACTCTCTGAAAGAGGCAGGGAGAGGAATGCCTCAGCGCTCAGAGTTATTGGACCAGACAAGATTATATGAGAGTCACAGAAGTTTAAGCTGGAATGGTGACTAAATGCTTACCTTTAAAAAGTTCACACATTAGAACAAATTTTACCTAGAACGTATCTCTGTGTTTGGTCTTTGCTGGTCCATTTTGTTTTGTTTGGCAAGATAAACTTCATTGAGTAGAATTTCTCTACCTTACTCATTTTAACAGGAACATGTAGGCTCAGGCCCAAATCGTCAATCAAGAGTATTTATCCACGTGGGAGAATCCTAAGGACATTAATTATAAACTGATTATCTCCAAGTCAGATGGCTGAAAGAGTTGAGAGGCAACTTTGGAAAAGGACATTTTGTTCCTCCAAAAATAAGAGCATTTCCTTTACTTCTTCTGGAAATAGCTAAATCTTGGATCGTTTCACTATTAAAACAACAACTGAGACTCTTCTTACCATTTCCCCCCATCAAGAAGCTATAACTAATTATATTTGCAAATACAGATAGCAACTAGGTCAGGATTCTCTTGTGGAAAGCATCATGTGGGGATGGATACAAACCCAGCTCAAGTTGTGGTGACCCTGTGTTATCCACCCACTTGTGAAGGTAATTTGTTCATTTCCAGAAACTTTATTACTAAGTGGACACCCACTGTAAAAATTAACTTGTGCTTGGAGCCCTGTGCTGCTGCCCAAGGCTGCAGCAAACAGGTTGGGATGTTCTCTTTTCAACTGCAAGAGAACCTGGTGAGAACTGCCAAATCCCACCCACGTACTGTTGGTGAGTTTCCCATCCTCTGCTACTGCCATTCGGATATTGACAATGTTGGCTATCGTCTGCCTTCCTCTGAGGCAGTAAAGGCTAGAAGTGCTCAGATTTCTACAAATAAAGCACAAACACACTCTGTTTATGAAAACAAAACAGACCAATAATCTGCCTAACATCAGCTTGATTCTAAAATAAAAATGTGTATTTTTCAAAGCATGCTGATACCAGCCCCAACTTGAAAATTTAATTAGGATAATCTGCTTGAAAAGGAGACATATATGCAGGAACTAGCAATAATCACTATCATTTCTGAAGTCTCATTTTCACTATGTCATTTCCTCTTGTCATTGTTGTGAAGGATTTCAAGTGACTGTCTCAACCATATGGTGACATTTTCTCATACACTGAACTGAACCATAGCCATCAAATTACCACCCTGACTCAGAGAATAGCCCGTTTTTGAAAGCGCTAAATTATCAGTGATTTTACTCTTTCTGAGGAATTAAGAACTTGAAATTAATGGTACTGGATGCTATTTTTTATTCTTTCCAATTTGCCTGCTTCATCAGACAAAACTATTAGAATCCAAGTTTCTTCAGTCAAAAGAAAACTAAATAAAAATGTGTTCCTTGATTCCTTTTCAATGATGTTTCTTACGTAAGTCTAGGATCTTTTTTTTTTTTTTTAATCCCAGCTACTAGGAGGAAAAAGTACCTCCCCGAGATACTCAATTCAAACCACATGATGATTTACAAAACAAAATATAATTGAATAAGAACTTAAAAGTAGACAAAGACTTGAAGTATTCACAAAAAGAAATATAAATGATCAGCAAGTATATGAAAACATTTAGCTCTTTTTATTATCAGAACAATGCTAATAAAAATGAGATTTTTTTCCTCCCATCAAGTTGGAAAAGGTTTTTATTTTGGATGATGCCACTCACTGTTGGCATGGATATGACAAGGCAGGCTTTCGCTTGTGCCATCTGTGGAGGGACTGAATGGTAGAACCTTTCCGGAAGCAATTTGTCCTCATATAACAAGGGCTTTAAAGGGCAAAAAATATAGCTTGGCTCAGGAATTTCACTGCTGAGAAGTCATCAAAGAACTTGTTAATTTCCCCCTAATATCCATCCTCTCTGTCATCCTGGGTAATAAAACCCCTAAATGTAAGCTGGGGACACAGCTGTCCAGAATAAACATTCCATATGTTAGTGACCGATGTAGCCAAACATGGACTTACTAATTAAGTTCAGGCTAAGAGAAATACTGCGTGCAGGCTTCCGAGATATGTCTTTAAAAGGCGGTTGAGGACTTCCCTGGTGGTACAGTGGGTAAGAGTCAGCTTGCCAGTGCAAGATGCATGGGTTTAATCGCTGGTCCGGGAGCTTTCCACATGCCACTGGGCAGCTAAGCCAGTGTGCCACAGCCACTGAGCCAGGCACCCTAGAGTCTGTGCTCTGCAACCAAAGAAGCCACTGCAACGAGAAGCCTGCACACCACAACAAAGACCCGGTGCAATCAAAAATAAGTAAATGTTTTTAAAGGCGGTTGATATAAGTCTATTCTCTCTCCTATTGTGCTGCTTGGAAAATGGATGGCGGAGCTCTATCCCAGACCATGAAATGAGGTCCTCATCTTATTGGTCAGATCAGAAAACTGGAAGTGGCCTGGGTCCCAGACAACTGTGGTGTTACTGTGTCACTCCAGAAACTCAAAGTCCTTGGTTTTATTTTTTTTTCTTGTCTTGTTACACCTCTAGGAATTTCTTGTTTTTTGGTAAGAGGCTATATAAACTAGGTTCTAATCATTGCTTTGGGTACGCCCATGTACACACAGTATACATCCTAATGGTGGTGGGTGGCTTAGTTGCCAAGTTGTTTCTGACTCTTCTGCAACCCCATCCTCTGCCCATGGGATTTTCCAGGCAAGAATACTGAAGTGGGTTGCCATTTCCTTCTCCAACATACATTAATAAACTTTTTATTGTTCTGTTACTAATCTATCTTTTGTCAGTCTGATATTACAGGACCCAGCTGGAGAACCCAAGAGGGTAGAAGTAAAAAGAATATTTTCCTCTCCTACATGGAATGTTTCCTCAGCACCAAAGGATAAATGACTTAGAATCCCAATATCACTTTTGTTGAGTCACAGCTAGAAAGAGGTTGGTGGAACCTTAAGTAATTACTGGTCTGTCATGATAAATGGTCTCCAAAATTATTCCTCATATAATAAAGGTATCACTTCACTGACACTAATCACATTCTCAGGGTAGTAAAAAGCAATCCTTACTTGTTATTTAAAGGAGAATAAAAGACCTTGACACTACATTAGATTTTTTCATTACCTGCGGAGGCACTTTTTAAACTCCATTCTATTTGCTTGACTTTGTGCAATGAACAATTTGTAATTATAAGCAAGTAAGCTAAAGATATATCTTTCAACAGACAAAATAAAAAACTCAGAGAGTAAAAATAGGCCTCATATTCTGGCTTCTTACTCTGCCACTGCAGGCTGAATCTCAGTGGGTCGTCAGGTCTACTAAGCTGTTTTAACAAAAGAGTCAGTCTTGCTTCCATACAAATAATAAATTCCATGGTTTAAAATTCCACTGGAGTGGAGCAGAAATTAACAGGTGTATCATTTTGCTTAAATGTTTTTACATGCATGTTAAATCTCTTCTGTTGTGTCCAACTCTGTGCGACCCTATGGACTGTAGCCCACCAGGCTCCTCTGTCCATGGCATTCTCCAGGCAAGAATACTGGAGTGGGTTGTCATGCCCTCTGCCAGGGGATCTTCTCAACCCAGAGATCAAACCCGTGTCTCTTACATCTCGTGCGTTGGCAGACTGGTTCTTTACCACTAACGCCACCTGTTGTTGTGTTATTTGCTCAGTCATGTCGAACTCTTTGCAACTCCATGATCTGTCCATGGAGTTCTAGGCAAGATTATTAGAGTGGATTGCCATTCCCTTCTCCAGGGGATCTTCCCAAACCAAGGATTAAAGCCGGGTCTCCTGCACTGCAGTATTCTTGGAGCCAACAGGGAACCTGGGAAGCCCTATATTCAGGAAAATCTAAAATTTCAATAAATGATTATATTACACAGAGGGTCCATTTTATTCAGAAGAAACTTCATGTGAGACTTCTTATCAAGAAAACCACCCCATCTCCATCCTCTACCTATGGTTTTTCTTTTCTATAGTTTGAATTTTCAAGTATTCAGAGTTTAAACTGAGAGAGAGAGAAAGAGAAAAATTTCAGCAACAAGAACAGTCACAAAAATGAAACCCTAAAATTTACTCCCTTGGTTGGCTGTTTTCCAGGAGTAAGCAGAGGGCCTCCGGTCTCCCAGGTAACAATCCATAACGTCAGTCTACACTAACAGCTGTCTCCTCTTCCATCACTAGAAACACTGGGCTCCAGGTTTATAGAAGTTACCATGAATGAAATAGCTCCGTATAAAGAAAACATTCTTTTAGGCCATTACCTCCCCAAGTCCTGTAATTTATTTGTGGTTTCTGATAAGTTGAGTGGCAGCACAATTTGTCAGAATAAAGATTTGGGTTGTGGGTCCTGAGATCCCATCTAAATCAGAGATATTGTACAAGCCTCTGTGCCTACTCACTGGACAATTTTTTTTTTTTTTTTTTTTGAGATTTTGCCAACCTGTACTGCACAATAGGATAACAAACGCCCATGTGAACACCACCCTGTCTGTCAGGCTGATTCATAGCCCCCAAAGACACCAAGCTCCTTAATCCATAGAAGCCATGTGAGTTATTCAGTCATGTCCAACTCTTTGCAACCACATGGATCGTAGCCCGCCAGGCTCCTCTGTCTTTGGAATTCTTCCAGGCAAGAATACTGGAGTGGGTTGCCATGCCCTCCTCCAGGGGATCTTCCTGACCCATGGATCAAACTCAGGTCTCTTGCACTGCAGGCAGATTCTTTACTGTCTGAGCCACCAGGGAAGTCCCTTAATCCATGGAAGCCATAAATGTTTCTTTGTATGAGAAAGGAGTCTTTTCAGATGTGATTTAATTAAGGATCTTGAGATGCAGTGGCTATCCTGGATTATCCAATCAAACCTTATTGTAAAATCACAAATATCCTTAGAAGAGGGAAGCAGAAGGAGATTTGAATTCAGACAAAGGAGAAGACACCCTAGGATGGAAGTGGAGAGAAGTACACGCTATGCTTCTGACTCTGAAGATGGAGGAGTAGGACCTGAATCAAGGAATGCAATGTACTCAGGAGACTGGAAAAGGCAAGGAAAGAAGTGGATTCTACCTGAGAATCTCTAGATGGAGCAGGCCCTGCAAAAACCTTGATATTGGCTCAGTGAAACTAACTTTGGAATTCATGTCAGCATCACATTAAAATAACAATGCCTGATAAGCAAGTGGAAGTCAGAGCAGCAAACCTGTTAGTTTCATCTTTGGAAATAAAAGAATATATTTTCACATTTGAACAAATCAAGGTGGGAATAGAAATCAAGTTATCATCCTTATAGAAGCCAAAAGGCCTTGGATCAAATTCAATATTTATTTATAATATTTAATGGGATGAGTATAGATGGGGAATTTCTTAATGTTAGAATAAGCATACATACATCTTCATGACGTATAAGTACTTATTTACGTATTGCTACAGAATTGTACTCTGTACCAGAAGGAAGTGTCTTTTTGCCACTTAGTGATTTGCCAAATGGAAGCCTCTTTCACAACCTGGTCAGTCAGAACATTCCACTCCCCGGTCAGAAAAGGTTTAAAGTGCAGTGTAAGTTAATGAGAGCTTGGCCCTAGATTTTGGCTGGAATTACTAAGAGGCTTTCCTTGTCTCAAGCATTGTTAGTAGGACCTTTGAAATGTGACTGCAGAGACAGACCAAGCCTTGAGAGTTACGCACAATCTAGAGCTGTCAAAGCAAATTGGCATTCAGGAAATTATATCTAACCTCTGGGTCAACATATCTGTGGTCTAATTAGCCCATTTCTAAGAAAACTAGAATGGAATTAAGCCGAATTCAGCACTTCTGGTATGTATAAGAAATTCCTATAAGTCAGTAAGAGATAAGAAACCTTTTTTTTTTTTTTGAAAGGATGAAGGATGCGTGTGTGCTAAGTTGCTTCAATCACATACGACTTTTTGTGATACTATGGACTGTAGCCCACCAGGCTTCTCTGTCCATGGAATTCTCCAGGCAAGAATACTGGATGGGTTGTCATTGCCTCCTCTGGGGCATCTTCCTGACCTAGGGATCAAATCTGTGTCACCTGCATCTCCTGCATCGGCAGGTGGATTCTTTACCACTAGCCCCAGCTAGGAAGCCCAAGAGATAGGAAGCCTAAATTTTTTTTCAAAGGATGAAGGATATTAATAAGTGATTCACACAAGAACTAATCAGAGTGATGCCTCTCTTCTCTAATCATCAGGGGAAAGCAAATTAAAACAAAGCCAGATATGACTTTCCACATCTTGGGTTGTCAATAATAGGAAACTTGGGAACGTTAAGCTCTGAAGACAGTGTTGGAGAATAAGTGCCCTCGGACACAGCTCGTGGGACTACCTGCATGCAGAGCCATTGGAGGACACCTCCAATATTCTTGACACTGAGGCTGCAGATGCCCTGGGACTCAGAATTCCCAGCAATATTGTACTTTGTGCAAGTAAATGACACAAAGACTGCCTCACAAGTGCGAAGGGAGATGTAAACCTGTGAGCTAGGGAAATTATAGCTTCAGTAGCCAGGAATTAGATACATCGGCATCCATCTACATATGAACTGTAAATATAATAGAATTCTATGCAGTGGTTAGAAGATTAACTGGCTTTGTGTTTAGCCATGTGGATAGATCTTAAAAATACAAGGTTGAATGAAAACCAAATGAGGTTAAAAGCACAATGCTACTTAAGCAGATTTTTTCAAAACTTGGAAGAGTATACATTTGAGGCTGATGTATACAATTGAATAAAATGATGAAAGTGTGTATATTAAATACATGAGAAGAGGGAGGAGAAAATTAGACTGGGTATCATAAATGATAAAAAAAAATAAAATTTTAAAAATTTAAATATTCAGACTGATGATATGTCATAAACGGAGGTGCATAACCACCTTGATTCTACTCAAATGAGGTAAAAAATGAATAGTCTTTAGGTTTTAAAGCCCGCTTCATTTTTTAAATTTAACTGAAATGTATAAAATGATAATGGTCATGATTTTGAGTTACAAAAGCAAATAAAACAAGAAACAACCAAAATATTCCTCTGAAAATAAATATATCAACAAAGGATGGCATATTAGTTCAATAAATTGTCCTTCAGTTCAGTTCAGTTCAGTTCAGTCACTCAGTCGTGTCTGACTCTTTGCGACCCCATGAATCGCAGCACACCAGGCCTCCCTGTCCATCACCAACTCCCGGAGTCCACCCAAACTCATGTCCATCGAGTTGATGATGCCATCCAGCCATCTCATCCTCTGTTGTCCCCTTCTCCTCCTGCCCCCAATCCCTCCCAGCATCAGAGTCTTTTCCAATGAGTCAACTCTTCGCATGAGGTGGCCAAAGTATTGGAATTGTCCTTAGGCCCCTTAAAATTAAAATTAAGGTTATAAAGCATAACTAAAAGTTAAATTAACATATTGAGAACTTGTTTTGGGGACAGAATGCAAAGTATCATGTTTCAATGTTAAACAAACAATAAAATGCACCAAAAAACAAAACACAACCCACAGAAAAATTTAAAACTCATGAGCTTAATGGATAATTGTGGGATTATGGATGAAATTACATTTAATAACAAATTTTTTAAACTAATAACACAAATGTGAGAATGAATAAAAACAAGAAATATGAATTAAAAATAACCCAATAAATACATCAAAATTTTTGTCGCAACCATCTCTGAGTTTCAGTTTGCTTGCTCATGTGATTGTTTTTTTCCAATTGTGGCAAAATACACATAACATGAAATTTGCCACCTTACCCGTTTTTACATATGCCATTCAGTGTCATTAAGTACATTCACACTACTGTGCAAACACACTCCATCTCCAAAACATTTCGTTTTATAGAATGGAAACTCTAAGCCCATTGAACAGTAACTCCCCATTTTTACTTCCCAGCCCCCATTAAACACCATCTACTTTCTATCTCTATGAATCTGACTATTCTAGGGACTTCCTTTAAGTGGAATCATGCAAGGTTTATCCTTTTGTGGTCAACTTTTATTTCATTCAGCATAATGGGCTCAAGTTTCATGCATCTTGGAGCATGTGTCAGAATTTCCTTCCTTTTTAAGGCTGAATCATGTTCCAGTGTTTATTTTTTCCATTTTTCATTTACTCATGTATCTGTCAACACACCCTTGGGTTGCTTTCACTCTGGTTATTGTGAATAATGCTGCTATAAAATGGGCTATGCTCATCTGATTTTTAAACAATAACATTTGGACTTTCATCAGATGCTCCAAGAAGTATCCTCAAGAATCAAAGGTACAGATACTGGAAAGACCACAGAAGAGATGGAAGCAAAAACAAAATGGATCCAACAGTTAAATCCAAGAAGCACACACATGGTTGTCTCTATATGTCAATATGTGTTAAATATTTCATAATCAAATAAAAACTCAAAGTTTTTAAAAGTTCAATATGGTACAAAATGTCTGGCACAAACTGGGCATTCAGAAAACATTCCACATCCCTTCTATATCCCCCAGACTCCCTCAGCACCTTCCATAACATCTCAGGTTTATGCCATCCTTCACCGGTCACCATCTGTCCTGGTCACTATTTTTTGCCATTTAAGAAAAATTTATTGAAATATAGTTGATTTACAGTATTGTGTTTCAGATTTTTGGTAGAGTGATTCAGTTATACGTATATATAAATATATACTTACATTTTCTTCAATTATAGGTTATTACAAAATATTGAGTATAGTCCCTGTGCTATCCTATGTGTTTCCCTGTGACCAGACATGCCTGTTATTGCTAAAATAGTCAAGCACTGGCTGGAACCACCCAGAAGTAGGGTGTTTCTCTGAGGGTGATAGAACTATAATAACTGAATCAGTCAACAGAGGAAGCTCTAGGCCCCAGAATACAACAGGCGCACCAAGGACAGCAGCAGCCACACCAGAGCGCAAGCGTAGTTGACTCACCGGAAGCAAGGACCCCCAGGCAGGGATCTTTGACCCAGAGTCCCTGGGGCTACCTGACGGCACCTTTTAGCAAGAAACCTAATCACCAATACCCCTCCCCCACCAACTAGAATGGGGACATTCTGGTAGAAAATTTAAGTAAGTGTAAGTGTTAGTCGCCCAGTCGTGCCCGACTCTGCGACCCCATGGACTGCAGCCCACCAGGCTCTTCTATCCATGAGATTTTCCAGGCAAGGACACTGGAGTGGGTTGCCATGGGTTAAAAGGGGGAAAGATGTCTGTTAGTGCCATGTACTGCCTCTGCTGGAGACACTGGGCTTGTGGTCCCTGGGGCAGAAGACCTCAAGGGTGGGAGGCTGAAATTAGATGGGGGGAATGCTGAGAAACTCCCCTCTCACCCTCTACTGAACAATTCCTTTGTCTTTGTTTCCTCGCCTCTGTGGTCTTCTTGTTGGACTCCAAGACCACTATCACAGGATAACAGGACACAAATGAAGGTGTTATTAACCCAGATTCCAGTTGGTGCTACCTTTCTGTACAAGAGCTCAAGTGTTGGAACTGATTTCTCTCATGGCTAAATTGGTGTTGCTATTGTTCTCTCATCCCAATCTTCACTACCACCACCACCATCATCTCTGGTCAATGTCACTACCTACCACAGACAAATTATGAGATCCTTAAACCCTACTGGCCTCCTGGAGAGAAAGAGATTGAAGGCAGGAGGAGAGGAGGACAAGAGAGGATGAGATGGCTGAGTGGCATCACCAACTCAATGGATTTAAGTGTGAGCAAGCTCTGGGAGTTGCTGATGGACAGGGAGGCCTGGCATGCTGCAGTTCATGGGGTCACAAAGAGTCGGACACAACTGAGAGACTGAACTGAACTGACTGAGGATCTCTGCTTCTGGAATGTCTTATAATAAAGAACACACAGGAAAGAAGAGAAGGAGAGAGAGAGTAGTTTCTTGTCTTGGAGGGCTATATTAACTCATTTACTCTTCAGGTTCAATATCAGTGTGGAACTGGAGGGTTTTAAATAGTACAAGCATTCCTATACAGGTGTAGAGTGAAAAGTAGTGCCTTGAGTGCTCAGTTGGAAGCCTTTTTTCAAGTGCCTAGAGCCCAAACTGATTAACACCAGTGGTTTGGCTACCAGACTTGCCTGGGTGGGAAGACCTGCTGTGTAACTAAATCTCTGTATTACTTTGACCAAGTCATTTGATCTCTTTGGACCTTGGTTTATTCATCAGTAAAATGAAAACAATAACATCTACCTATGTTGCAAAAACTTAGTCTTTCCTCTATGTTTCTCTTTAAGTCTCGTACTTCAATCACATTTACTTCTTGTGAATTCTGACACTTCTTGTCACCAAATGCACAGGTTTTTGTTTTTTTTTTTTCCCCACACCAAGCTGTGACTCCAGTTTGGTGACCAACAATTTTTTTTAATTTTTTAAATTATTTTAATTGGAGGCTAATTACTTTATAATATTGTGGTAGTTTTTGCCATACGTTGACATGAATCAGCCACAGGTGTACATGTGTCCCCCATCCCAAACGCCACCCCCCACCTCCCTCCCCATCCCATCCCTCTGGGTCATCCCAGTGCACTGGCTTTGAGTGCCCTGTTTCATGCATCAGACTTGGACTGGTCATCGGTGACCTACAATTTAACTCAATTCAGACACCATCTACCTGAAGATAGTGTCAGATCCCACAGTTTAAGCACTCAGTGCCTTGAGATTGCACCCATCCCACTTCAAAAGTCAGTCACAAGTAGTAAGTCCCAGGTTACCCACAACTTCTGTCCAATTTGGCTACAAATCAGTTTCCCATGATCTCCTTCACCTCAGATTCAAAACACTTACATTTACTGATTTATGAAAGGATATGATAAAGGATACAGATAAACAGGTGAGGAGATACATAGGGTGAGGCCTGGGGTGGGGGGAGTGCTGAGCACAGCAGCTTAGTCCCTCTGGAGTTGGAGTGTATCACCCTCCTGGTACATGGATGCATTTTCCAATTGGGAAGGCTTCCTCTCATAGGCATCATCAGTTATTGTCTATCTTCCTGGAGAAGTGGGTGGGAAGAGGGTTGATAAATTCAAGCTTCTATTCATGGTTTGGCCTTTCTGGTGTCCGGTCCCCATCCAAGAGTCATCTAGGAGCTCACCTAGACCTGCCTCATTAGAACAAAGGATGATCTCAGTGCCCTTACCACTTGGGAAATTTCAAGGATTTGGGGAGCTCTGTACCAGAAACTTGGGGCAGAGACAATATATATATTTCTTGTTTTTTCACACTACCCATAGAGATGTTTGAAAATTAAATGACTTAATATATACAGAAGTTTAGAACAGTGCTTGGCACACATGGTAAGCCTTCTGTAAGTGTCAGCTACTATTTTATTAACAATTAAATGGAAGAACAGTGCTTATGCTAGAAGGTTCAGACATGTTCTCTTGGCACTGAATCTATACCTCCTAAAATATATATCCAGATGTCAAGCCCTCCCAGCAGAGAAAGATATTACTTTTAGGATTAATTTGATGTTTATTATTCCTGTGATGAATATTTGCACATTTGTTTCACTTCCAGTTGATGAGGAATGTAGACTTCTGATGAGCATTTCCAAGGAATAGCTGAGCCTTGGCATAAACCTCTCCCACAAAAAACTGATACCGTGAGTTCTTTGGTTTCCTTGTGTTTACCGAGTCCAAGTTCTTACTGCTTGCTGTATGACAGGCCAATAAATCGAGAGACAAGTTGCTGGGGCAGGAATGGTGAGTTTATTTAGAAAGCCAGACGATGGTGGACTAGTGTCTCAAAGAACCATCTTACCTGAGTTAGAATTCAGGTTTCTTTTATGCTAAAAGGGGAGGGGGTGTGGCTTGTTGGAAACTTCTTAGTACTGGAATCCTTTGTTCTTGCAGCTGTCCACCTTGGTCTGGTGGCAATGTTCCTATAAACTTCCAAAAAAACAAATGTTATTGTCTGTGCTGTAACTTTGTATCTCTGTATGAATGGAAAAGTGTTATAGTTTTAAAGGCTAGAGCCTTAGAATGGCCAGCACGTATGTTCCAGGCTATAGGCAACAGTTTTCTTACAAAAGGTACAGAGTCAGCAGGACTAAGCACAGGCAACAGAGCCCAAAGGCTAGAGCTAAAGGAATAGAACCAATATGGATCTAGGTTTGTTCTTCTCTGTTATACTTGCTCAGGAGAAAGAAGAAAACTGAAAATAGAATTCTAGTGTTATCCCACATGGAAACTTGAAATATTCACTTGTCAATAAATTTTAAAATGAGATTTATTATAATAACTTGAGGGCTCGGCTGTTTGTCCTGAAGATATCAGATGAGAGGCAGCCTATTGAGAGACATGGGTTGGACAGATACACCATGAACTCTATTTTCTCTAAATGTCTGGCCCATCATTCAAGGTTTTTTGTCTTACTGTTTGACCCTGAAGGGAATTAAGGTCCTTGAATTCTTAATCTAAAGGTTTGCAAATTCTTAAAAGGAACTAAAACAGAAAAATGAAGAAAAAAGAGAGCTAAGGCAAGAGATGCTCTGCATTTGGCAGCTGTTACTAATGACCTTGCCCCAGTTCATGATGGTGTGGTTTTCCCATAATATGGATGAACTCATTTCAAAGGCAATTTGCAAAGGTTAGACACTACAAAAATGAATTGAGTGTGTGCATTATGATGGGAATAAATTCTTGTAACTGTATGACAACCTTTTCTTACCGAAGCTCACATTTCTTTCAGTGTAATCAAATGAGTGGAATGAATTTTGATTAGAAGTCTAGGAAGGAAGACTCAGGGATGCTTGGTTTGGTGTAGCCTTTTCATATTTGCCTGGACTTGGCTGACACCAGATTGTGGCTTCTAGGACAAGGTGAGATCTGCAAAAGGCATCACACCTGGGATGTTTTAATGACTAAAGTGGCCTATAGCGCCACGGTAAGCATGATCTGGGGATTTTTTTCTGATGAATATAGTCTAGAAGTGGCTTTTTTTCACAACTAACAAGCTACTGTTTCTTGAAAGCTACTTCTGTTGCAAACCACAGTGTGGTGGGGAAAGTCTCTGCTCTGGCATTCTCCAGAGAGGAGTCTGACCTCAGACCCCAACTAGCTGGTTAAACACAGCCTCTAATTCCTCAGGCTCTGTCAGGTTATTGAGCGCTTGAAATATGGCTAGTGCAAATTGAAAAGTGCCATAAATGTGCTGGCTTTGGAAGACATTGTAGGGGAAAAAAAGAGTATAAAATATCTCATTGGGGTTTCCCTGGTGGTCTAGTTAAGAATCGCCTGCCAATATAGGGAACGAGGGTTCTATCCCTGGTCCAGGAAAATCCCACATGCCTAGGAGCAACTAAACCTTTGCATCACAATGACTGAGCCCTCGAGCCGCAGCTACTAAAGCTCAAGTGCCCTAGAGCCTGTGGTTCGCCACAGGAGAAGCCACCACAATGAGAAGCCGCGCCTGGCAACTTCAGAGTAGCCCCAACTTACTGCAACAAGCAAAAGTCCACAGACAGCAACAAAGACCCAGCACAGCCCAGAAATAAATAACTTTTTAAAAAGTCTCATTGTATGTATTATATATTGAGATGATCCTATTTTGGATATAGTGGGCTATTTTAAATACGTGAGTAAATTTAATTTCCTATTTCTCCTTTTAATTGCTTAATATGCTATAAGAAAAATTTTAATTACACATATGCCCTGTGTTATAGTTGCATTGGACAATGCTGTCCTAAGGGACTGGCTCCTGCTTCATCTCTCTCGCCCTGGCTGAGGCTCAGCTGACCTACCCACCCTGTAAGCACTGAGTTGTAATTTTCAGGGACTCTTCCCTCAGACCCATGGGATATTGACTGCATCTGTTTAGAAATTTGGATTGGGGTTGCCAGCCCCTTACCCCCATAGCATCTTTCTGGGTTGCAGCTCTGTATATGTCTTAATGTCCTCCAGTTTCTTCCTCAGCTTGCTCACAACATTTTTTTTTTCTTTCTTTCAGCATGTTCTTTGGCTGAGAGAATAGCATAGCAAACTTCAGCAGAATCCAAGCCTTAACACTATTTTCCCTTAAATAATGGTTCTAAAGTAAAGTAATTCATTGGAGACCAATTGAATAGGTACCAGGATAGGAAAAAAAAATATCCTTTTTCTCTAGAGGAAAATTTGGGGCTACATGTGTTTTCCTTTGATTAAATATACTATTTCATTTTCCCCTCCACAAATAAGAATATGTAATCTTTTTTACACCTGTTATTGTTGTTCAGTCGCTAAGTCATAGCTGACTGCAACCCCTATAAACTGCAGCACTCCAGGCTTCCCTGTCCTTCACTGTCTCCCAGAATTGGCTCATGTCCATTGAGTCGATGATGGACTTCCAATCATCTCATCCTCTGTCCTCCCCTTCTCCTGCTCTCAATCTTTCCCAGTATCAGGGTCTTTTCCAATAAGTCCGCTCTTCCCATTAGGTGGCCAAAGTATCAGAGCTTCAGCTTCAGCATCAGTCCTTCCAACGAATATTCAGCATTGATTTCCTTTAGGATTGACTGGTTTGATCCCCTTGCTGTCCAAAGTACTCTTAAGAATCTTCTCCAGCACCACAGTTCAAAAGCATCAATTTTAGGGGGCTCACCCTTCCTTATGGTCCAACTCTCACATCCATACATGACTACAGGAAAAACCAAAGCTTTGACTAGATGGATCTTTGTCGGCAAAGCAATATCTCTGCTTTTTAATACAGTGCCTAGGTTTATCAAAACTTTTCTTCCAAGGAGCAAGCGTCTTTTAATTTCATGGCTGCAGTCACCAGCCATACCTACCTTCTCAACAAATCCATTTTCTCTTGGAATAAAACCCAAACTCTTTCCATGACCTGCTAGGTGCTTCAGGTTCCGGTGCCTACTCGCCTCTCCAATCTCTTTTTAGGCTACTTTGCTTGCCCATCCAGCTCCCCTGCTTTCCCCTTTCTCTAAAGGCACCAAACCAAACTTCCAAACCAAGCTCTTTGCTCTCCCGGAATACTTTTATTAACTGAATAGGATATAGCTAGTAAAGCAAGAGAAATCAAAATTTCCTCCATGGTATAATAAATAAACAAAATTTCACAGGTAAAATAAAGATTTGATGAGTAAGAGTCATGGCTAGAGTCCTTTTTTATTGTTCCTAATCAAAGAAATTTATTGTATTTGTCAAACAGAATGATGGTCACTTGGCATATTTTTTGGATATGCAATAGTATATTTATTTTAATTGGAGGATAATTGCTTTACCGCATTGTGTTGGTTTCTGCTGTACAACAACATGAATCAGGTATAAGTATGCCAGTACCCCTCCCTCTGCAGCTTCCTTCCCCCTACCCAAGAGTCCTTATATTTAAAGTGTATACCTTGCACAGAATGTCATCCTAGAGGAAGGGCAGAAGGGTAGCATGCTGTGTTGGGACGTTCCATCTATAAACAAAGCAGAGCTCTGAGAAAGAAAGCTGAGTTTAAGGAACAAAAGAGGGAGAGAAAGACTCACTCAGGATGGTTATGGGAGTAGTCTATTAACTCACTGGCTGTGGGTGATACTTCAAAAGCACCTTGTTCATTTACATATTTTACTCACTAGAAGATCTGTATCATTCTCTGTAAATATCTTGTTCATTTTATTTATTAAAGAGTGTGTGTCACGGTCTGAAAGTATTTTATTTAGCTATTTGGCTGTTTATTATATATCAGATTGTCTCACTTCTTTGCAAAATACCAACCAGTTGGTCCTCCATCAAGACCTTGAGTAAAAACCAGCTTCTCGTCCTGGCTGGCCAACTCTCTGACCTCACCATATCCCACCTGCAGCTTGCCAGCTAAACTCCAGCCAGTTCTTTCTGTCCACAGAACATACAGAATTGAGTCTCAATATTTAGACCCTTTATACAGGCTGTTCTCTCTGCCACAAATGCCCTTCCTCCTGAATTCTGCATGGTCCACAGTTGATGGAGAATAGACTGCTCCTCAAAGTCATCTCCTCTGGCCAGTCTTCCCTGAGGCTCAGTTGGAGGTAGCTACTCTCTACCACAGCACTCTGGTGAGTTTTCTGTTCAGCCCATCTGATACTTTCTCATGTGTTTCTCTCTTGTTTCACTAGCTGGAATGCAAGCTCCCCCAGATGCAGGAACAGTGCTTCCTCTTCAGAACCTGAGAAAGTACCAAGAGAAACCTCTATTTGCACTCATAGAGCATAGGAGTTAGAAAAGGAGAGACTGTCAGGATCAATAGATGACACAATTGTGTGCATAGAAAACCCAAAGCTATTGATAGGAAGGGGCTTCCCTGGTGGCTCAATGATCGAGAATCTGCCTGCCAATGTAGGAGATGCCAGTTCAATCCCTGGTTGGGAAGATCCCCTGAAGAAGGAAATGGCAATCCAGTCCAGTTTTCTTGCCTGGGAAATCCCGTGAACAGAGGAGCCTGGTGGGCTACAGTCCATGGGGTCTCAAAGTCAGATATGACTTAGTTTCTAAAATGATAACAAGGATACTGATAGAATTTAGCCTGATATGAAAGTTGGTTTACAAAGATTAATTATATTCTAAGTTCCCATAATATACAACTTAAAAATATTTCAGAAGATATTATCTAGTGTAAAAAATAATTTGTACTAGGATTATACTTTGTGATTAGTAACACAGAACAGAACCTTGTGAATAATTCATATTTTCTACTAATTAGATGATGTTTGCTTCCCTGATGGCTCAGATGGTAAAGAATCTGTCTGCAATGCAGGAGACTTGGGTTTGATCCCTGGATTGGGAAGATCCCCTGGAGGAAGGCATGGCAGCCCACTCTAGTATTCTTGCCTAGAAAATTACATGGACAGAGGAGCCTGGTGGTCTACAGTCCATGGGGTTGCAAAGAGTCAGACACGACTGAGTGACTAAGCACAGCACAGGTGATGTTCAAAGTCATCCCTATGACATCATTTCACTGAGCCTACATTCTGATGTTTAAAGGGAGAGACTAGTCTCTTTGTTACCAAGATGTATTATTGTTGTTAAATCTGCTTTTTTTCCCCTAATCATCCTCGCCGTGAATAAATTTACACCAAGGAAGAAAACCAAAGATAAGAACAAACTACAGATAGTACATATACTTCTATATTTTAAGGGTACAAAAAAATTATGCTACAAGAATTCCATGTGGAAGGATTCTAATTAAAAATGGCTAAATGAGAGATAAATAAGGCAAATAATATTTGCAATAATGTTATTACTCACATTAAACTATTCTTAAAATTGTAATTACCATATATTTTAATTTAATAATCAAATAAAATCTATTTAAGTGTATTTAAAAAACATTTTTATTAGCCTTATTAATATGAATAATTGAGTCAAAGTAACAATACTCGTTAAAACACTGGTAAAATTGAAAATACAATGAAAAAAAATCTGTAATGCCTTAAGTAGAGTCCCAAATGTGTAAAATGCAGCCTACATTATCATCAGCTCTATTCCTTACATGAGCACCGTCTGTTTTGTATGTCCTTTAATCCTGTGTTCAGATCTTGGCTTTGCTCCTTAGCAGCTGCCTGATCTCAGGCAAGGGATTCAACCTCTCTGGGCCTCAGTTTCATATCTGTATGTAAAAGGGGAGCTATTGATACCCACCTCCTAGAGTTGTTGTTTTTGAAGATGAAACTAATGAAATCATATAAGGCCCAGAACACAACCTAGCACATAGTAAGCACAATAAGCCTTAGCGATCACTGTCACACCACTGGAAATTTGCACACCCCTAAGCCTTTGACTGTGTGGATCACAATAAACTGTGGAAAATTCTGAAAGAGATGGGAATACCAGACCACCTGAACTGCCTCCTGAGAAACCTATATGCAGGTCAGGAAGCAACAGTTAGAACTGGACATGGAACAACAGACTGGTTCCAAATAGGAAAAGGAGTACGTCAAGGCTGTATATTGTCACACTGCTTATTTAACTTCTATACAGAGTTACATCATGAGAAATGCTGGGCTGGAAGAAACACAAGCTGGAATCAAGATTGCCTGGAGAAATATCAATAACCTCAGATATGCAGATGACACCACCCTTATGGCAGAAAGTGAAGAGGAACTCAAAAGCCTCTTGATGAAAGTGAAAGTGGAGAGTGAAAAAGTTGGCTTAAAGCTCAACATTCAGAAAATGAAGATCATGGCATCCGGTCCCATCACTTCATGGGAAATAGATGGGGAAACAGCGTCAGACTTCATTTTTTGGGGCTCCAAAATCACTGCAGATGGTGACTGCAGCCATGAAATTAAAAGACACTTACTCTTTGGAAGGAAAGCTATGACCAACCTAGATAGTATATTGAAAAGCAGAGACATTACTTTGCCTAACAAAGGTCCATCTACTCAAGGCTATGGTTTTTCCTGTGGTCATGTATGGATGTGAGAGTTGGACTATAAAGAAAGCTGAGCACCAAAGAATTGATACTTTTGAACTGTGGTGTTGGAGAAGACTCTTGAGAGTCCCTTGGACTGCAAGGAGATCCAATCAGTCCATCCTAAAGGAAATCAGTCCTGGGTGTTCTTTGGAAGGACTGATGCTGAAGCTGAAACTGCAATACTTTGGCCACCTGATGTGAAGAGCTGACTCATTGGAAAAGACCCTGATGCTGGGAGGGATTGGGGGCAGGAGGAGAAGGGGACGACAGAGGATGAGATGGCTGGATGGCATCACCGACTCAATGGACATGAATTTGTGTGAACTCCAGGAGTTGGTGATGGACAGGGAGGCCTGGTGTGCTGTGATTCACGGGGTTGCAAAGAGTCAGACACGACTGAGTGACTGAAGTGAACTGAACTGAAGGAACCACCTATAGTTGTCTAAGATATCAGGCAACATGTCCACTGAGCTTCAGGGTATATTGGTTGACTGCTTTCTGCATGAGCAGGAGAGAGCTACTGCGGTCATCGACAGTTTAAGAGAAGCTCTGGCTAGGTGCTTCTTTAGTCCACAACTGTTCTTCCAGAGAAAAGATCATGGGACCAGTCGCCCCTCCTTCCTCTGTGCAGCCCCTTTCCACCAAAGAGAATCGCCAAGCCAGAGACCCAGTGCATCTTCTCATTGTCTCTTTCCCATCAGGGAGAAATGAAACAAACAGCACTACTGCCAGCTTCACACTCATTCATCCTGAGACAGCTGATCTTGCTGGACCTTCTCATAACCGTAACTAAGCAGAAGCTGGGTCATGTTAACAGCTGGGTAGAAACTGAGAGGGTACACAGGTTTCTTTTTTTTTTTTTTTTTTCCTTTTTTTGGAGGCATGCTGCTTGAGGCTTGGGGAATCTTAGTTCCTTAACCAGGGAATGAACCCATACCCTCTGCAGTGGAAGCATGGAATCTTAGCCACTGAACTGCCAAGGAAGTCCCTGCACATATTTCTTAATGCTTTATATAACTCTCCCTTCCCTTTACAGTCTCCATGGATAGCAGTGAATTTATTACCCCAATCACATGTGGCAATCGAGAAGCAACATTCATTTATTAAATATGTCTTCTTGTTCCATAAGAAAAATCATGCACAGGCACAGAAACACAGATAGAGACACACAGACACAATCACTGCCTAAAATCTAAGATATTTATGGTCTTCATTTTAGTGCACAGTGGGCTTGACTATGCAGTTTATAGGATAACCAAGTTGTGTCCTCCTTATTTAGATCAAAAGGTGATAGATGCATAAAGTGATAGATCAAAAGGTGAAAAGAGCATTTCTAAGATTAATAGAGAAGTTAGGAGACATCTCTATTTTTTTTCTTTCTAAATTATGGGTCCAAAACAGAAATTTTATCTCAAGAAGTATCCATCTCCCACATTGGAGTGTCTCCTTTCCGTGTGTAAACTACAAATATTCATAGAGCTAAACTATGTGTCATCTGCATATCTGAGGTTATTGATATTTCTCCCGGCAATCTTGATTCCAGCTTGTGCTTCCTTCAGCCCAGGCTGACTTTATTTTTCTGGGCTCCAAAATCACTGCAGATGGTGATTGCAGCCATGAAATTAAAAGATGCTTGCTCCTTTGAAGGAAAGTTATGATCAACCTAGACAGCATGTTAAAAAGCAGAGACATTAGTTTGTCAGCAAAGGTCCATCTAGTCAAGGCTATGGTTTTTCCAGTAATCATGTATGGATGTGAGAGTCTGACTATAAAGAAAGTTGAGGGCCGAAGAATTGATGCTTTTGAACTGTGGTGTTGGAGAAGACTCTTGAGAGTCCCTTGGACTGCAAGGAGATCCAACCAGTCCCTTCTCAAGGAGATCAGTCGTGGGTGTTCATTGGAAGGACTGATGTTGAAGCTTAAACTCCAATATTTTGGCCACCTGATGGGAAGAGCTGAATCATTGGAAAAGACCCTGATGCTGGGAAAGATTGAGGGCAGGAGGAGAAGAGGATGACAGAGGATGAGGTGGTTGGATGGCATCACCGACTCAATGGACATGGGTTTGGGTGGACTCCAGGAGTTGGTGATGGACAGGGAGGCCTGATGTGCTGCAGTTCATGGGGTCGCAAAGAGTCGGACATGACTGAGCGACTGAACTGAACTGACTGAAACTATGTGTTCCATCACTTTCACTCCAAACGCACGAGGCCTCCTCTGGTGTAACTAGAAACCAAGTCTGGCCCATTGTGAGTGATAAGAATCAACTCAAGATGGTGATTTCATCACTAATTGTACACTCTTCCTTTCCAGGCTGTTTTGCATTCTGTAAGATTGTTGTGTTAGTTAGGACTTGTCAAGGCAGGTCTACAGAAAAATACTCATGTTGTTGCAGTCAGGGGATATTTCCATCGTGTCCTTAGGCCCTTTTAAAGCTCTGTTGTTTTGGCCTGATATTATGTAGAGCAATTGAAACAGAATTCTCCAATATATATATATATATCTCTTTCTTCTTCACTTATGAGAGATTTTCTGTTAGAAAAAAACTGCAGCAATTAATTGAACAGTGCTTGATCTTAAAATAGAAGATTATTAACAGTGTCTAGCTCTGTGCAGCTTGCACGATTGGAGCTCAAGAAGTACTTGTTGATGAGGTGGTTGGGAATGATACGCTGGAATATGGATAGATACACACAAGCCTAAAAGCTGCCAGGGGAAGTTCTGCTCTGATGTCATTGTCTATGCAGCTGCAAAAGTCTCAGTAGAAACCACCCAATTAATATTAATTCCCAGTAAGCATTCTAAATGAATGAGGGAGACACATTGGGTTCAGACTCCTGGCTGTGTTAATTATTACAATTTTTTTTTTTTTTTTTTGCCTTTTAGATTTAAGGCAATTGAAAACAAATTTTTGCACCCTATTTTTCTGTTTAATTAGAATTGGTTTAATGTTGAGCTGGAATTTCTTTTCTATGCCTCACCTGTTCAGGACCAAATTAAGAAAATAAAAATAAATTCAGGATGACGCTCAGCTTGAGGGTAAAGAGCTAAACAATGGTTTCTCAGCTAATAATCCCACATCCAACTTTATTGATAAAATTTAAAGAATTGATAGGAAACCTCTACCCACTCTCACAGACCATCTCTACCCCATTCCTCTGTTAATGATGGATATTCAAAATCAAGTTATAAAAGACATTGTTGCTTATATTTAATGTGATTCCTGATTAGTTGCAATTAGAGCTACATATTAATCTGTTTTCCATTTGTTCCATCTGTTCTTTGTTCTCTTTTTCTGCCTGCATTTGGATCTCTTGCTGGGTTTTTAGCTATAACTCTCTGTATTGTTATTTAGTGGTTTCTCTAGGGTTCAGAGTGTCCTCTTTAACTTGTCACACTCTACCTGCAAGTAACCTTCACGTATCCTATAAGAACTTTAAGAAAACATACTTACATTTCTCTCCTCCCAGTCTTTATGCTATTGTTATCAACTTTTTTCTGCTTATATTTTAAACACTATACTACTTTGCTACTGTCTTTGCTTTAAACAAAACATTTAAGTGAGAAAACAGTCTTTTTACTCACACAGTTACTATTTCCATAGCTCTTTAGTTCCTGTGTAGAACATCAACCCATGTCTTACACTGTGTTCGTGTTAAGTCGCTTCAGTTGTGTCCCACTCTTTGCGATCTTATGGACCATAGCCCACCAGACACCTCTGACCATGGGATTCTCCAGGCAAGAATACTAGAGTGGGTTGCCATGCCCTCCTCCAGGGTATCTTCCCAACCCCTGGATTGAACCCAAGTCTCTTGCATCTCCTGCATTGGCAGGTGGGTTCTTTACCACTAGCGCCACCTGGGAAGCCTTAAGTTAAAAATAGATCACAAACTTCAGTGCAAAACCTAACATTATGAAACCTCTAGAAGAAACATAGGAGAAAATCTTTATGATGTGAGGTTAGGTAAAAATTTCTTAGATATGATCTAAACAACAGTCCATAAAAGAAAAAAATTGGACTTCATCAAAATAACTGCTCTTTGAAAGGCATTGTTAATAAAATGAGAGCATAAGCCACAGTCCGGAAGAAGATGTTTGCAACTCTCCTACCTGAAAAAGGACTTGAATGCAGAATATGTCAAACACTATAATAAACTCCAACAAGGAACAAACCCAATAAAACAAATGGCTATAAGATTTGAACAGGTATTTATGAAAGAAGATGTAAGGATGCAAATGGACACATTAAAATGTGCTTGGCATCTCCAGTCATTAAAGGATATGCAAATTAGAACCTCAGTGAGACACTGCTGCTCCTGCTGCTGCTAAGTCGCTTCAGTCGTGTCCGACTCTGTGCGACCCCATAGACGGCAGTCCACCAGGCTCCCCCGTCCCTGGGATTCTCCAGGCAAGAACACTGGAGTGGGTTGCCATTTCCTTCTCCAATGCATGAAAGTGAAAAGTGAAAGTGAAGTCACTCAGTCGTGTCTGACTCTTAGCGACCCCATGGACTGCAGCCCACCAGGCTCCTCCATCCATGGGATTTTCCAAGCAAGAGTACTGGAGTGGGGTGCCATTGCCTTCTCCAGTGAGACACTACTACATACAAATTAGACATACCACTCCTTTCAAAATAGACTGACCAGATCAAGTGTTGGCAAAGATACGGAGCAACTTGAATACCCATTCACTGCTGGTGAGAAAGTGGTTCAACCATGTTGGAAAACAGTTTAGCAGTTTTTTTTTTTTTAATAATTTTATTTACTTATTTTCGGCTATGCTGGGTCTTCACGTCCGCTTGGACTTTTGTCTAGCCACCACAAGCAGGGGCACTCTCCAGTTGTAGTGGGCTCAGTAGTTGCAGCTCCCCAGCTCTAGAGCGCATGCTCAATCGTTGTGATGCAGGAGGTTAGTTGCTTGTGGAATGTGGGGTCTTTCTGGATCAGGTACAGGAACCCATGTCTCCTGCCATTGACAGGCAGATTCTTTACCACAGAGCCACCAGGGAAGCCCAGTTTGGCAATTTCTTAAAAAGTTAAACATATATCGACCATTTGATCCAGCTATCCCACATCTTAGGCATTTTCCCAAGACATGAAAGCATTATATATACACAAAGACTGTGACATGGATGTTCACAGTAGCTCTATTAGCAACAGCAAAACCTGGAAGCAACAAATGGATAGAGTGGAATACTGCTGCGCAGTAGCTGTCTTGAAACACTTAGTAAACTTACGTTCGTGTGGTGTCCTCTGGGAGCATCCACAAGGGCTGGGGAGCATCCTCTCAGGAGCATCCTTCCCCCTCTGGACGGGTGCTGGGTCCCTCTCCCTGTGCCTTTGTTCCGCAGGGACCCGAGCTTGGACACCAACGTGATGGGACTGGCCTCAAGCACCAGCTCATCAGATGTCCACACTGACCCCACAGTGAGGACCCCAGTGCCGAGAGATCACTAAATAGCAAATAAAAACATCCTGACTGGTGGAGAAAGAACCCCAGAGGAAGAAAAATGCTGTTTTCCTGGTTTTTGAACCAGGAGCCCAACATCTTTACTTTGCACCAGGACAGGCAAATTGCGCTTCCAGCTCTCTACAGAGCTTATAGGAGAGCAAGAGAAAGCACAGCTCTGTATGAGCGTGTGTGTGTGTGTGTGTGTGTGTGTGTAGCAGCATCAGGAGGAGATAGCGTGACATGGAAGGCAGATGGAGCTCCAGCCTCCAAACCCTTATGAAAAAGGTTCTTGGCCTGCCTTTGGCATCCAGAGTATGGAAGCCTTTTCTTTGTCCCACCCTTGACTGTGGGCATTAATTAAACAATATATTAAAAAGCAGTTACCACATGCCCCATACTAGTCTGGACCCTGGAATTGCTTTACTTGGGTCGTGAGCATCTCTTTAAAAAGTGATATTTGATCTGAATGCAAAGTGGCGTCTGATTTGAAGCCATCCTGAAAGATCTGGAGGAGGAAGACTCCAAACAGAAGAAACAAAACCTCAAGGCGGGGGAAAAAACTTAACTAACAGTGGCTTAACAGTGATGTGGGTGCAGAAGTAATTTTCTGGGATATTTCACTGAAGAAAGGTTACCTCTCTCTGACCTTAAAGGGGGAACCATTTAATCTACTAAATTATAGGCTTGACCAACCCTAATGGTATCATCATTCACTTTGTCCACTGGAGAACACGGATGAGCTATTGAACATTAGCCGTGACCTCTATTTACTACCGTGAGTTGAGATTAAGTGCCTCTTTGCTACCTCCAGCCTTCCCTAAAATACTATTTAGAATAAATGTGTTCATTCAACAAATCTTGCTTAAGTACCTCTTTAATGTTCAAAGGCTCTCTAAGAGAAACACTAGGGAATAAAACCTTCATGTTCTTGGGAATCTAGTAATGGGCAAAGGGCACTTAACCTTGAGAATCTGATGAATACTTCAAGAGATGCAACCTCTGTGTCTGCTTTGGGAGCCTAGCTGGGGTAGAATCCTTTTTATCTAAGGTTTAATAGAGGGAGGTTCTGTGAACTGAGGTCTTCCCTGGTGGCTCAGCCAGTGAAGAATCTGCCTGCAGTGCAGGAGACCCTGGTTCAATCCCCAGATTGGAAAGATCCCCTGGAGAAAGGAATGGCTACCCACTCCAGTATCCTTGCCTGGAGAATTCCATGGACAGAGGAGCACCTGGCTGGTTACAGTCCATGGGGTCCCAAAGAGTCAGACATGACTGAGTGACTGACACTTTCTTCGAGCTGAACCAAGAATCTGGGTATATCAAAGAACCAGTTGATATCAGGCTGAAAAAAAGATCTTATAGATACTAAAAAACTCAGAATCTTGTGTACCATTTTCCCAAAGTCCTCTTTAGTTTAGAAGCATATGTATGCTTTTTAGGAAAAAAAAAAATTTCTGGTCTTGAAATCTAGGGTAGTGCAACTAAATTTTTTTTAAAAAATACCAATTTTCTCTTACACTTACATCTTTAAACATTTATTTATTTACTTGGCTGCCTCAGGTCTTAGTTGCAGAACTCGGGATCCTCACTGCACCATGTGGAATCTTTCATTGCCCCAAGAGGACTCTCTAGGTGTGTCACGTGGACTCCAAAGTAGGCAGGATGTGGGCTTAGTTGCTCTTTGGCACAAGGGATTTTAGTTCCCTGACTGGGGACTGAACCCACATCCCTGGCATTGCAAAGCAGATTCTTTTTCTTTTTCAAAAATTTATTTATTTATTTTATTTTTGGTTGCACTGAGCCTTTGTTGCTGCGCATAGACTTTTTTTAGTTGCGGTGAGTGGGGGTTGCTCTTTGCTGCCATACAGCAGCTTCTCACTGCAGTGGCTTTTCTTGCTGTGGAGCACAGGCTCTAGGTGCATGGGCTCAGTAGTTGGGACGCACGGAATTTGTTGCTTCGCACCATGTGGGATCTTCCTGGAACAGGTATCAACTCTGTGTCTCTTGCATTGGCAGGTGGATTCTTAACCACTGGACTGCCAGAGAAGATTCGGAAGCTTATATACGCTTTTTTAAAAGTTAGAGTACAACTATGCTCATTTATTTTACCAAACTTCTCCATGGATCAATTTGAAAAAAGAGTGAGACAAAAACTGGCATGGCAACCCACTCCAGTGTTCTTGCCTGGAGAATCCCAGGGATGGGGGAGCCTGGTGGGCTGCCGTCTATGGGATTGCACAGAGTTGGACACAACTGAAGTGACTTAGTAGTAGCAGAGACATTTAACATTTTTTAAGTTTCCACTTCTCAGAAACAATGCAATTTAAAACTCTCAAGGTGACTAAATCATAACCTTTATAAAACCTTGTTCTTAAACTATGTTTGAAGATCCCTTGGATTTAGAGCTCAACATATTTTATAGAATATTTATTCCATCCTTACATTTCAGAAATAATAAAACTAAGGTCCAAAAAGTCAATTGGCTTTACATAATTTTACATAAATTACCTCCTGGCTTCCCAGGTCAGCAAAAAACAAGACCAGGAGCTGACTGTGGCTCAGATCATGAACTCCTTATTGCAAAATTCATACTTAAATTGAAGAAAGTACGGAAAACACTAGACCATTCAGGTATGACCTAAATCAAATCCCTTATGATTATACAGTGGAAGTGACAAATAGATTTAAGGGATTAGAACTGACAGATTGCCTGAAGAACTACGGACGGAGGTTCATGAGACTGTACAGGAGACAGGAATCAAGATCATCCCCAAGAAAAAGAAATGCAAAAATGCAAAATGGTTGTCTGAGGAGGCCTTACAAATAGCTGTGAAAAGAAGAGACACTAAAGGCAAAGAAGAAAAGAAAAGATATACCCATTTGAATGCAGAGTTCCAAAGAATTAAGAAGAGATGGCAAGAACACACAGAAGAACTGTACAAAAAAGATCTTCACAACCCAGATAATCACAATGGTGTGATCACTCATGTACAGCCAGACATCCTGGGATGTGAAGTCAAATGGGCCTTAGAAAGCATCACTGAGAACAAAGCTAGTGGAGGTGATGGAATTCCAGTTGAGCTATTTCAAATCCTGAAAGATGATGCTATGAGAGTGCTGCACTCAATATGCCAACAAATTTGGAAAACTCAGCAGTGGCCACAGGACTGGAAAAGGTCAGTTTTCATTCCAATCCCAAAGAAAGGCAATGCCGAAGAATGCTTACTACTGCACAATTGCACTCATCTCACACACTAGTAAAGAAATGCTCAAAATTCTCCAAGCCAGGTTTCAACAGCAAGTGAACCGTAAACTTCCAGATGTTCAAGCTGGTTTTAGAAAAGGAAGAGGAACCAGAGATCAAATTGGCAACATCCGTTGGATCAGCAAAAAAGTAAGAGAGTTCCAGAAAAACATCTACTTTTGCTTTATTGACTATGTCAAAGCCTTTGACTATGTGGATCACAACAAACTGTGGACAATTCTTCAAGAGATGGGAATACCAGACTACCGGACCTGCCTCTTGAAAAATCTGTATGCAGGTCAGGAAGCAACAGTTAGAACTGGATATGGAACAATAGACTGGTTCCAGATTGGGAAAGGAGTATGTCAAGGCTGTATGTTGTCACCCTGCTTATTTAACTTCTATGCAGAGTACATCATGAGAAAAGCTGGGCTGGATGAAATACAAGTTGAAATCAAGATTTCCCAGAGAAATATCAATAACCTCAGATATGCAGATGACACCACCCTTATGGCAGAAAGCGAAGAAGAACTAAAGAGCCTCTTGATGAAAGTGAAAAAGGAGAGTGAAAAAGTTGGCTTAAAACTCAACATTCAGAAAACTAAGATCATGCATCTGGTCCCATCACTTCATGGCAAATAGATGGGGAAACAATGGAAACAGTAAAAGATTTTATTTTGGGGGCCTCCAAAATCACTGCAGATGGTGATTGCAGCCATGAAGTTAAAAGACACTTACTCCTTGGAAGGAAAGTTATGACCAACCTAGACAGCATATTGAAAAGCAGAGACATTACTTTGCCAACAAAGGTCTATCTAGTCAAGGCTATGGTTTTTCCAGTGGTCATGTATGGATGTGAGAGTTGGACTATAAAGAAAGCTGAGCACTGAAGAATTGATGCTTTTGAACTGTGGTGTTGGAGAAGACTCTTGAGAGTCCCTTGGACTGCAAGGAGATTCAACCAGTCCATCCTAAAGGAAATCAGTCTTGAGTATTCATTGGAAGGACTGATGCTGAAGCTGAAGCTCCAATACTTTGGCTACCTGATGTGAAAAACTGACTCATTTGAGAAGACCCTGATGCTGGGAAAGATTTAAGATGGGAAGAGAAGGGGATGACAGAGGATGACATGGTTGGATAGTATTACCAACTCAATGGACATGAGCTTGAGTAAACTCTGGGAGTTGGTGATGGATAGGGAGGCCTAGCATGCTGCAGTCTATGGGGGTCGCAAAGAGTCAGACACGACTGAGCCACTGCACTGAACCGAACTTCCCAGGTGGCGCTAGTGGTAAAGAACCTGCCTGCCAACACAGGAGATGTAAGAGACTCTGGTTCAGTCCCTGGGTGGGGAATATCACCTGGAGGAGGGCATGGCAACCACTCTAGTATTCTTGCCTGGAGAATCCCATGGACAGAGGAGCCTGGCAGGCTACAGTCCATTGTGTTCAGAGTCGAATACAATTGAAGCGACTTAGCATGCACACACAAAATGTTACATCCTTCTCTTTCACTGTCCATGATTTTTTCTTAGAATACATATGGGCTTATAACAAATTAGATAAGCTTGTAAGTAGTTTTGTTATCTGACCTGAAAATAAAGTGGAAAATAGAGAAATGGGAATAGGGATGGTCCATCTCCAAGAGTAGAAAAGACCTGCTTAAATTACCTCTGTGGTCAGAGCCACACAAAGGAACCTGTGATAAGCAAGCAAAATCTATATTTTATTTCTGTGGCAACCAAGAGATACATAGTTAAATAATGCACCTGATTCTTCACCGTAATTAATTTCTTATGTGTTGGGATGGTTAACACCTCGAAAGATCACAAAAAAAGAACCTGATGAAAACACTTTATAAACACACACACTCACAATATAAATCTAAAACCATGTTCTTCCATTTACTCTGCCTTCATTCTTACAGTGCTTTTATGTTTTATTGAGAACGTAGAGGACAGATTGCACATGTAATGGAATTTTCTTTCTCAAAGATCTCACATTTTAGCTAGCCACTTTTGCAGATATTCAGAGATTTTTGTCTCATGCATAACTTAGTTCAACTCAATCATTCTGTTGATCTGGATACATATTTACACAGTGAGCTTCACCTAAAGTATGAAAAGGGAAGATGAGAATTCCTATATGGTAAGTATTCATAGCAGTGGCTGCATATTAATGTATTTGGGGAGATTTAAAAAATACTATGTCCAGATCAGTTCCTCAGATTTCTCATTTAACTGTCTGATGCTTACTAAAAATACTTACTGTTTGTTATTAATCAAGTGGTACAAATAAGTGAAAGCTATAGTAAAATATCTAAACTTGTCAATTTAGAGATTAACGTTTTTAATTAATCTCATTCTTTGACTTAAGAGTATGACACAATTTAAGTCCCTAGGTTATGAGTTTATTCCTTGAAAGTTACAAGCAAAAAATTATCAGCTACCAAGAATAAGAACAAAACGATGATTTACAGTTTGGTAAAAATGTTAAGATCTTATATTTTAATTAAAATATGTTTATTTCTATAGAAAAGAAAAACAGAGACACAGATAGTTTAATTGACTTGTAAATACAATTGTTGGTGAAGCTAGAACTAGAACCAGTTCATCAGGCTTTGTGTCTACTCTGTCTTGACAGTGGCCTATAAATATATGGGCCCCTCCCTCACGCACATTGAATACCTGACTTTTCTTTGACTGATCTGCAAGGGTTTGGGGAATCTTTGGACTTGAAATCATGATATTAGCTTTGCAAATACCACATTAACATAATAAGCAGCAGATTTTGATTTTGCAAGGGGGTAAAACTTGAATATCTTGTCAAGTACTAAAAATGGATTATTTATTTTAAAACACACTTCAGCAATTTCCCAGGAGCAAAAGTGAATTTTCAGTCAATGGATCCTAACATCCCCCATGAAATTATTACACTAAGAACTAAGTGGACACATCATTGATCAGTGATCACGGGGCACATCATTTGCCTTGCAGTCAAACCTGTCTAGACAAAACAGCTTATTTTACTAAGTAATGAGATTCCTGAAAAAAAAAAAAAAAAAAAGTGACCTCATGTCATTTGATTACTGCACTTACAGGAAAAACTTTTAAACCCAACAGTTAACAAAATGGTTTATTTTGTATCTCTTTGAATATTTATGACTGCATTACCTTCGATGAAAACAGCAGGCAAATCTGCGCTGACATCTTTTATGACTCCCAGGGTATTCCAGGGATCAATAGAATCATTGGGAAGGATAATTTTGCTTTCTGTCATAATCAGGCCACCAGAGAATTCATTTGTGGCCTAAATGAGCCACTGAAACACACTGAAGTCAGGGCTAGAGATATCTGAAGATTGCGAAGAAAAAAGCTACACAAAAGGAAGAGGGGGCAGATTAAATTTTAGATGCTGGGGAGCAGAAATGAGGAGATATAAAGAAAGATTATAGAAACTGATTTTTTTTTTGCTTTGTTTTCTCTTGAGAATCTTGATTTATTAAAATGGCTAAAGGAATGTCTGTAATTTAAGAAAGGGGTTATTGAAAACCTAAGTATGTCAATATTCTCATGGAGAAATCTCATGAATATGCTAAATTATAAGTTCCTTGCACACATCTAAAAATAGTGTGATACAGTAAAATGGCTTTCCATTTGACCTGCGTGTAGATTTGTTACTGAAAGTGTGTGTGTGTTGAGGGCAGGGTGGGGAGCGGGGGGTCTGGCTGTTTCTGTGCTCAAAAGCCAGTAAACAGGCCAGGTTGGTGGAAAGGAAAGTTTGCTTTATTTCAGACTCCAGCAACTGGAGGAGGGAAGGTGGTGGCGGACTTCTGTCCAAAGGCCTACTCTCCCACCCCTGACAAAGCAGGGGGTGAGAACTTTTATAAACAGAGGGGGGGCAGTGGGGGGACTACATGCAGAAACAGCACAGCCATCTCTAACAGTCATCTCCAAAGTGGTCATCAGTGGTCTGACCGGCATGATCTCGATCATTTTAGGTGCGGTTAATCTTCAGTTCCAGGGTCCCTTTGTTCCCATTTCTTTGCAGTCCGTTCTCAGAATTGTGGCCTCTCATGTCCTGGATACAGTCTGATCGTCATGTACTTAACTTCTTGACCTGGTGTTTTGGTATCTATAAGACAGCTCATAGGATATGGCTCAGAATAGTATCGATAGCCCTTGAGAAAGAGCTAAAGTCCTTGACTATGCTTATGACTACATTATTATTCTTTAGTCTCCTTTGACTGTTTCCCTTTGTTTCAGCATTTGTCAGTTCTCTGATTAAACTTATTCTTCGACTAAAATTTTCCACAGGCAAAAGGCAGGGAGAAGACATGGGGGGTGGGGGATGAGGGCAAGGATCATAGAGTCCCGCTCTGTTTCAGATTTACTCAAGAATGTTTACATACATAATATTTTTTCTACTTGGCTGAAAGCAAGCACTGCAGCCCTGTTCTCTAGACCCTCAATTTCCCATGTGCATGAGATGCTAGATTTAGCCCAGGTAGAGAAAATTAAACATTTCTTAATCAAAGAAGTCATTGTTAAGCTAAATCCCTAATACTGAACAAGTTAGCAGACCTTCTAAATTAAGTTGTGTTAGTGACTTTGTATGACCAAGTACAGACACCCTAGAAAGGTCTGAAGGCCTTTTAAGAATGAATTTGAGTCAGCTATAGAGATGTGGATGAACCTAGAGCCTGTTACACAGAATGAGACGTCAGAAAGAGAAAAACAAATATCATATATGAATGCTTATATATGGAATTTAAAACGGTGGTACTGATGAGCCTATTTGCAGGGCAGGAAGAGAGATGCAAACATAGAGAACACACTTGTGGACACAGCGGGGAAAGGAGAGGGTAGGATGCATTGCGAGAGTAGCTCTGACATACACACACCACCATGTGTAAAGTAGGTGGCTGGGGGGACCTGCTGGGTAGCACAGGAAGCTCAGCTCAGTGCTCTGTGATAACCTAGAGGGGTGGGATAGGGGCAATGGTGGGAAAGAGGCTCAAAGAGAAGGAAGGTATATGTACATATAACTGATTCACATTGTTGTACAGCAGAAACCAACACAACATGGTAAAGCGACTATACTTTAATTAAAAATAAATTTAAAATATATATATAGGCCTTGTATGATCTGGCCGGGCTCACCAGGCCAAACCTGTCTCCTGCCACTGTGATGCCACTCCCACCTACACTCATTTCTCAAACAATACTTCATTTCCATGGTCTAGTCTGTGTGCTTCCAGAGCTCTGTGTCTTTTCCACTTTATTCTCATCGATGTGAAACAATACCCTCTCCTTATCTGATTTGCAAACTTTTGCTATCCTTCTGCCAGAACTGAGAGATTACTTCTTCCGAAATTTCTCCTGATCTTTCCCCAGTTGCTTCCTGCTTCATCTTCAGAGCTTCATCTACCTCTTTGCCCATGTTCCTATGAAAGCACTCAGCCCCAGCCCAACATCTATACCAGTGCCAGGCTTCAAACTGAACCAAAGAATCAGAATTATGAATAATAGTGTAGAAATGTGATTCATCTTAAGTTCCACAACTATATCAAGAATTGATGCAGTATCATAGGAGTTTATAGCTCTTGGCAAGTAGGGAAAAAATATAGTAAAAGTGATCTAGAGCTCCTGGAATGAGGGCGAGCGACAGTTAAAATTTCAGATGGGGAGGATGGAGTGGGCATCATCGAGAAGGTGGTTTAAGCAAAGATTTGAATGAGGTGAAAGAATGATGTCCTAGAACTTCAGTCAGTGTGCCTGCCCCAGAGGGAGTGCAGTGAGAGTGGAAGGGGTGAGGTCAGACTGGGTGGGACCCTGTGTGCCAACCATGAGGTTCTCTTTAGCTCTCAGACTTCTATGGGAACTCTCTTTCCTAGTGCCAGCTTCGTAGTGGGAAGCTGATATCTGAACCATCCATTTTGCAGGGAATGTCTTACCTGGAATTGTGAGTAAATTCTCAGGGGAAAGAGAGGAATCCAAAGAGGATAACATGCTACATTTGTGCCTTATGTTGCCTTGTGATAATGTGATTTATAATAAAAAGTTTATACTCGATCCTTGTCCCCATTTCTGACACAGAGCTGCTGAAACCCTTGGAATTTCCTAGGTGATGAGAGGGTGGTAACTTTCAAGCTGAACCTAAGGATGTGGGCTCGGTGCCAAGAGAACCAACCACATGATTAGAGGGTTGGAACTTTCAATCCAACCTCCTGACCTCTGGGAAGTGGCACAGGGAGAGGCTAGAGGTTAAATCAATCACTGATGGCCAAGGTTTACCTAATCTTGCCTGTGTAATGAAGCCTTCATAAAACCCCAAAAGGACAGTATTCAGAGAGTGTCTAGGTTGATGAAATATGGAAATTCAGGGAAAGTGGTACACTCAGAAAAGGCATAGAATCTCTGAGCCCTCCCTATACCTTGCTCTATGCATCTCTTCCATCTGACTGTTTCTGAGTTATATTTTTTTTTAATAATAAGCTGATGATCTAATAAGTAGAAAGTTTCCCTGAGTTCTGTGAGTCACACTAGCCAATTAACTGAACCCTAAGGAGGAGTCATTGGAACCTCCAATCTACAGCTAGTGAGTCAGAACTACAACTGACAACCCCATCTTGTGATTGGCAGCTGAAGAGGGAAAGCGAGCAATTTTGCAGGACTGAGCCCTTAACCTGTGGAATCTGACACTTTCTCCAGGCAGATAGTGTCCAAATTGAGCTGAATTGTAGGACACCCAGCTGGTGTCATGAAATTTCTGGGTGCTGTAGAAAAATTACCCCCAAGGTGGAATTGGTCCCAGAGTTTTATACATAAAGCCTGGTGAATGCCTGGCATGAATTGAAAATGAATGAATTGAAAATTGAAAAGCAGAAAGCATGGAAACATCTTTTAGGTGATATATATTAAATAATAAAAAGATGGAAAAACAGTTAGCCACTGCCTGGTATTGCTTTTGGACATCCAGATTGTCTACAAATCCCATCCACAAGAATGAAAACTAAAGGAAAAGAATAGAATAAAAGATAATATGGGATTTCATCATTAATCTTACCAAAAAGAGACCATCAGATAAGTAGGACCTACCTCTTCAGGTTAAACAAAATGATGGGGGACAGGTCATGGAGAGGGTGCCCCAAAGTAGGAGAGCCACCAAGGAAGCCCTAAGTAGGAGAGGACCTCCAAAAATAGGTCAAATTTTCTTTACTATGGGAAATCTGTCCACAAGGGCCACCATTCAGACAGAAAGAAAGTTTGTTAACAACTTGGGCTCCCTCCTGAAGTCTGCCAACAGAAGATACAGCATTGGGCAAAGGGAAAGACACATAGTCAAGAAAAATCACCATCAGTCAACATTCTGGAAAAATACAAAGGTTGGGCCACAAGTACCAGCAAGTATTTGTGATAAGGAGATCTTTTGCACTTAACTCTTCTAAACCTTTTCTAGGTCACAAACCTAGAATTTGATGATGCCTCTTGACATTCTCCCCAGGGAAATGTTCACATGAACACTCAAATTCATGTTCAGTTTCAGAGACTTCAAAGACCTCTTGTGGCCTGTGGATGCCAGGTAAGACCCTTTGGAATAGAAGCTATTCCAAAGAATTTCCCCTTCACAGAAATTTAAAGCTTGGTAGGAGAATATCCTTTCACCTGTACTGTATAAAACAAAGAAATTTTAATACAGATGGTGCAGGGGGTACAGGGGAACCATGACCTTTAATACAGTACTGCCTTAGTAGATGGAGGAGCAAAGGGTTCTGAGGAATGACTCACATCTCATAGCTGTAGCTGGCCAAGTTCTTAGCCTACAGAAATAATAATGATAGTCAAAGATTGTTGTGTACCTACCACATGTCAGGTCTCTGGCACCAAGCTGTTCATGAATTTAACAGTTAGTAATCGAGAATTTTAGTATTCATCTTACATAAGTTAATACACAGAGAGAACTTAGAGGATAGCTTGAAGTGTATCAAGGTAAGTTAGGCTTCCCCAGTGGTTCGATAGTAAAGAGTCTGCCTGCAAGGCAGGAGATGTGGGTTCAATCCCTGGGTTAAGAAAATCCCCTAGAGGAGGAAATGGCAACCCACTCTAGTATTCTTGCCTGAAAAATCCCATGGACAGAAGAACCCAGCAGACTACAGTTCATGGGGTCGCAAAGAGTGAGATGTGACTGAACACTGCACAGCACTCCAAGCAAAGGTATCTATTATTATTACAGTCAGGAAGTACTAAAGTGCTGGGGCAGGCTACATAGAAAGCCCCACCAGGGCAGCTAACACCACCCTTCCCTGAAAAGTCATTGACCCATCCGAAGCATAATAACCAAATATTCCCCTTAATGCTTATTATATTTTGGTTAAGACTGCCAGGAAACTACATTGAGTGTGAATATCCAAAGCTACTGCTGAAACCAAGACTGAACCAGGGACCTTTAGGTCTTCAGCTAATGCTCTCCCAAGCGAGCTATTTCAGCTTGCTCACGTGACTTCTCCTGTATAACCATAATGGAATAATATTTGTGTTACAATAATAAAAGAAATTTCAATAATAATAATATTGAAAATAGTATTGAAAATAATAATATTTCAATAATAAATTATAATAATAAAATAAAATTCAACTGGAGGTAGGCATTTAACCAATCTTATAGAAATGATGGGGAGAAGGCAATGGCACCCTACTCCAGTACTGTTGCCGGAAAATCCCATGGACGGAGGAGCCTGGTAGGCTGCAGTCCATGGGGTCACACAGAGTCGGACACGACTGGAGTGACTTGGCAGCAGCAGCAGCATAGAAATGATGAGGCAAGATCCCTGTTTACAAGCTAGAGCTAAATAATTTCACTTTTCTCAATACTGTGTCTAACTGCCCTGTAATCTGTTTTTCCCATTTACAAATAAATATTGAACTTTTTTCACATCAAAAAAAAAAAAAAGTCCCACATAACTTTACTTGGCATTTCTATCCTAATATATGCTTAATTTCTAGAAAAATGGCAGCATGGTCCACTTAAAAATTTAATTAAATATTACTTTTCCATAAAAGCAACATTCCCATAGGTTCCCTAACATAGCCAGGATTGGAAGCCAACTGAAGACTAAGCTCCAAGGAGATCACTAAAGTGAAATGCAGACACAAAAAAGAACTGAACGAGGAAGATGAAATAAGTGGAAATGCTCTGTGGTAACAGAATAGCAGGCCTCCAAAATGGCCCATGTCCTAATGTTACAAATCAGGTCTGGCCGCTTGCTGCTCAACAATCAATACTCCAGAGAGAGACAAATGTTAACAGAAAGGAAAGTTGCTTTTAATCAGAATGTGGGCAATTGGGGGAGATGGTGGACTCAGTGTTGTTGTTCCCCCAATACCCACCAAGACTGTCTCCAAAGATTCTGCTCGGCCATGAAAGTTTTTAAGGGGAAAAAGGGAAGTAATCTCAATTAATCACTGAGATGGAGGGTGAGAGTCATCACCGTCCTACACTGTTGCAGGCTTGTTAACTTGTGGTTTTTCTTCTGATACACTCATGTTAATACAGTTTACTCATGAGATTACTAAAGGGGAAGCTAAGGAAGACAACTGGTCATCTGCTAATTATTTAGCCTTCATTTCTACTTTTATGATCTACAAAAAGAACCAACAGATTAGTAAAGGTATGGTATGATAAAAAGATTTGAAAGGCAGACTTCCCCAGTAGTCCAGTGGTTGAGACTCTGGGCTTCCACTGCATGGGACATGGATTCGATCCCTGATCAGGGAACTAAGATCTCACATGCCATGTGGCATGGCCAAAAAAATTAGTTAATTAAAATTTTTTAAAGATTGGAAAAGTGTGCTGGGGCCAAAGATGAATAGAGCCTTGGAGTGCCTGGTTTAAGGTTAGTGATGAGACAAAGGGGTGCCTCCTGCAGACTGTGCTTTTCTGCCAAAAGCTGCCTATAAATCCATACTTGTCAGAACATCATTCCATTTCTATGGGATTACGGGCAAAAGTTGGCCTACTGTAACTTTTCATGCTGACACAGGGTGCCATTTTCTTAGAGTGGAAGATAACCACATGGGTCTCAAGCATCTCTTTGCTGACGATTGTAGTTGCCTGTTTACATACACAGGCAAAACAATCTACTTATTTTGATGCCCACAAAGATATAGATCATTATGAGCAACAGTGTTAATATTCTCTTAAGGCCAGTTCTTGGAATTGTGCCAGCCACAGATTCAGTATCACTCAAGATGGAGCAGCTTATGTCATGGCTGCGGTCTGGTCATCATGCAGTTAGCTTTTGTCCCTCTGGTGGCAGTTACAGTATCTAGAAAACAACTCAGGAATGCGCATCAGATACTGAGTCTGTGACTCTATTGTCCTAATCATTAGCTGCTTGAGGCTGCTCTTTTGTGACTCAGACAGGCCTTAAAGACTTCAGCTTTTCTACTTTTCTATAAACAAGAAGCAGAAGACAGGAAAGGGCCTTTGTGTTGTGCCTGGGATCAGGAGTGAAGGGGAAGGGCATATGGTTCTGATCTGTTGCATTAATCCCCAGACAATACAATAAGAGGTAACCTGGCAAAGGAGAATTAAGGTAGCAGATGGAGTTGTCTGCTAACCAGTTTACTTTGAGATGAGGAGAGCATACTCGACCAGCTAGGTGGGCCCATTGTAATCATTAGAGTCCTCATGGGTAGAAGAGGAAGCAGAAGAAAGAAAACCAGACAGCTAGTAGCTCAGGAGAGACCCAGCCTAACATCGCTGGACTAAAGGTGGAAGGGGACCAGAAGGAATGTGGGCAACAGCCTCTGAAAGCTGGAAAAGGCAAGAGAAAGGATTCTCTCCCTCTGTGTGTGTATGTGTGCTCAGTCATGTCTGACTCTTTGCAACCCCATGGACTGTAGCCTGCCAGGCTCCTCTGTCAATGGGATTTCCCAGGCAAGAATACTACAGCAGGTTGGCATTTCCTACTCTAGGGGATCTTCCTGACCCAGGGATAGAACCTGCGTCTCCCACATTGGCAGGTGGATTCTTTATCACTGAGCCACTTGGGGAGCCCATTCTTCCCTGGTGCCTGTGCAAAAGAACGCAGCCCCGCCGCCATCTTGCTTTTAGCCCAGGGGTGTTAATTTGGGTCCTCTCACCTCTGGAACTGTAAGACAATAATAAATGTGTGCTATTTCAAGTGACTATGGTTGTGGCAATCTGTTACAATAGCAACCAGAAACAAATATAGGTTTGTATAAAAACTTTATTAGTAAGTTAACTGAATATTGGAATTTCAGAATGTATGATCTTTGAATTTTTAATACCAAATGTGCTTTGGATTAATTTTGTAGTTTGAAGGTAAGTTCTCTTTGAAGACTTAAAGTCTCAGATTCTTTTATCCTAAATAATTTTTAAACCAACAAACTCAATAAATATTGGAAGGTAGCATTGTAACTGAGTTCTGATACTGGTTTTAAGTAGATTCCATGTGGAATTTAATGTAGGAGACTAAATCTAACATCATTTTCCTTAGTCACACAAATTCTTACATCTCCTAGATAGTTAGGTAAAATTGGTATAATAAAAGAATTGGGCAGGACTCCTGGTAAATTTTAAACTACCATACAACTTAAGAGTCTGATCTCTGGAATGCAATATCTGTTTCCTTTCTGTATAAGTATTGATAATATTACTTATTGACTATAGGGTACGCTCTGAAATGTTTTCAGTGGAAATTTGTTTGTTTCATTAATGCTGTTTCACCAGTTAGACATAATTCAACAAGTGTGAATGATACTGATGCCAGCAGAACTTCCAGTTTTTTCAGACTTAACTGCTAACTTCCCAGATGGCTCAAATGGTAAAGAGTCCGTCTGCAATGAGAGAGACCTGGGTTTGATCACTGGGTCTGGAAGATCCTCTGGAGGAGGGAATGGCAACCCACTCCAGTATTCTTGCCTGGAGAATTCCATGGACAGAGGAACCTTGCAGGCTACAGTCATGAGGCAGCATAGAGTCAGACACAAGTGAGTGAGAAACACTTCCACACTTTCCCTGGGGGTCCAGTGGCTGACTCCTCGCTCTCAATATAGGGGACCTGGGTTCCGACCCCGATCGGGAAACTAGACTGCACATGCTGCTGCGCTGCTACTGCTAAGTCACTTCAGTCGTGTCCGACTCTCTGTGACCCCATAGACGGCAGCCCACCAGGCTCCTCTGTCCCTGGGATTCGCAAATAAGTTCAAATGTTGCAACAAAGATCCCACATGCCCCAGCTAAGACAGGGCACAGTCAAATAAATAAAGAAATGTTCAGAAAAAAAAAAAGACCCATTGGGCAACTGAATTCCCTGGACCTCAGTTTCCTCTATAAAATGGAGATAATAGCTGTTAGGGACTGAATTGCATTTTCCCAAAATTCAGATGTTGAGGACTTAACTCGCAGCACCTCAGACTGTTACCAAATTTGAAGATAACCTTGAGTGGTTGTTAAAATGGGGCCCTTAGGGTAGGACACTCATCCAATCTGACTGGTGGCCTTAGAGAAGAAGAGACACAGAGGACATTGACGCACAGACAGATGCTCCTGTGAGGAAAAATCCACCGGAGGGGAGCTGCCTGCAAGCCCAGGAGAGAGGCCTGAAGCCGCCCCTGCCACCATGGCCCTCAGAGGAAGCCCACCTTGCCTGCACCTTGATCTAGGACTTTCAGCCTTTAGAACTGGGAGAATATAAATCCTTCTTGTTAAGGTACCCATTCTGTGCTATTCTGTTACAGCAACCCTAGCAAACTGACACAATACCCCATCCACAGAGTAAATAAGTAAATAATTCACAGAGTAAATAAAGAGATCACATGTGTCAGGGCACTAGATAAGCAGTCAGGGTAAAGGTATTGGGAGTAACACAGAGATGTTGAGCCAAAGACAAAATTTTAATTTTTTTAGACAATTTTTACATCTCAAGAAGTAACCCTTTGATCCCTTTGTTTTCTCCAGTAAATTTATATAGAAGAAGCACACTTCTACCCAAAAGTAAAACTGCTAATTAATATTGCAAGTATTTTGGGAGTATACGACATATTTTGAAAAAAACCAGTCATTTATCTGAAACCATCCAGAAAGGCAAGGTCCAACAGTTAGATAATCATTGCAGCCACAATTTCTTTTCACAGCAGCTTGGTGGAAAAAAAATTTTTTTTCTAATAAGAGAACATTGCTTCAGTTGCTTCTTAGGTACATTTAAATCAGCTATTTAGATCACTTCTAAATGTTTCTTTGGAAGATAAAAGCAAAGCTTTCTAAGTCATGACACCTTCAAGTTATAGATTTCAGACTCTAGAATTTGAGAGACTTAAAACTTTTGAATCAAAAAAGGAAATAATGACAGAAACATTTTTAGCAAACTTCTGAATATTGAGGAAAAACAGCTTTTACAAAAATGAAACAAACCAAAAGAAAAAAAAAAAAAGAAAAGCCACGGGTGTTTAAATCAAATTTTATGCTTAAGTCTGTGACACTTTCTCAAGCATCTCAGTTCATATGGGCCTGTTTCCCAGAAGCAGTTTTCCTCTGGACAAGCAGTGATGGTGTCACCCCTTCGTCAGAGAAGTCACGGTGGTGTTACACGTATAATAACCACTGCGTCTCAGATTTCTTTTCAAATTAGGTTTCTTTCCCCATGTATCTGCAGAGACCATCCCCCTCCTATGTGGTTCTCCATTCCTTTCATCCCAAAGCCAAGTGAAACACTGGCTCTAGGATGAAAGAATCTACGGCTTAAACTTATCAATTATGACACATTTTCAGTTTACAGAATTAATTCACAGCACATCGGGTATCAGAAATCCTGGTATTAACTCATTAATAAATACTCTTCACAAAGCCTGCCTCCATCTGCTTCACATTCCTGTTCATGTTCTTCACAGTCCACTGTTGGGATCTCCTGGGAGACTCCGCCAGTTTGCTCCAGGCTGGTCCAGGCAGTGGTGGCTGCAGGAGCCCAGGCTTGCAGGGAAGCCACCTTCCACTACAGTCTTGAACCTTGGTCAGTGTGACTGCTCATACCAGTGACACAGTGTCATGGCCCCATCTGCTTCCCTGCCCAGGCACTGAGACCCATAACCCTGCAGGCCCCGGCAGATCCCCAAGATCTAGGGGTCCAGCTGTGACCCTGGCTTCTGGAGCAGAGCCCAGGATGGTCCATAACTATTTGGGCTTCTGGGCCCTATGTATCAAAGTTTGAACCATGTGATGCTGCCGCATTTCCTGACCTGCTCTCGAGTCTGATTCTGGGTTCAGATCTCCTTTATACTAGAGATCCCAGGTATCCCCTGAATATAATGTACTCCTAGAAGGCAGAAGGGCTCTTTAGAAGCTGTTTTTTTTCTTATGGGTTTCTAGATTTCCCCATGGATTTGCTGCACAAATGCAAGCTTTGTCAAAGTGAACCTCATATAGCTATAGCTTTGATATTGTATTCCTCACACATGGTGGAGCAAACTGTCCCTTGGACTCAATATACATTTAACTCCAATTAGCTATAGTAAAACCTTATAATCAAACATTTCTGGGCTTCACTTTTCTAATGTTCTCTAAGATCTGTGCCAGGACCAGCTTCTAGGATTCCACGAGGCGTCAGCTACCTGCTAAGCCAGAAGAGACAGGGGTGGCCAAGGGGTTGTTAAAACCATCAGGGATCAACATTCTGAACGCAAGATAGTTACCGCAACCCTGAAAGATTTGGTGTAACTTCTTCAAAAAGCCTTCATTCCCCCTGTAATGGTCCCTCTGGTTATGTTCTCTGTGGCTGACTCACCACAGGCAGGCTGTATACTTTAAGCTAATTTCTCATTAGAAATGCTAGATTCACATTCATGCACTCACAGTTGATGGGACTAGAAGTTCTTATGCTATGACTCTCATTAAGATGAGCCTCTAAGAGGCTCCATAGGACCCTCTATGGAGGGTCCCTCTATGGAAGGTCCCTATGGTTCCCAATATATTAAGTCTAATGTTATGGAAATCCCCAAAAAAGTGATGAGAAACAATGGTTTGAATAACAACAGAAGTTAAAACCTGCTTTCACATAGAGGGCTTTAATTGGTCATGACACTGCTTTAAAAACATTGCAAAATTTTAAAAACAAAATAAGAAGCCACTTTATCTGATTAAAGGAAAAGGCTACCCATTAAGATTCTTCCCTATTAGGTGCCAGAGAGATTGGTTAGAACAACTGTGAAATGCTTTGATAATGACTTTCTAATGCCTTGGGGTTGTCTTGCGTTGTTTTTCCTGTTTTACACTTTCTTTGCCTATAGTCTGTGAGTTGTTGCTGCTGCTGCTGCTGCTGCTAAGTCGCTTCAGTCATGTCCGACTCTGTGCGACCCCATAGACGGCAGCCCACCAGGCTCCCCCGTCCCTGGGATTCTCCAGGCAAGAACACTGGAGTGGGTTGCCATTTCCTTCTCCAATGCATGAAAGTGAAAACTGAAAGTGAAGTTGCTCAGTCGTGCCCTACTCTTAGCGACTCCATGGACTGCAGCCTACCAGGCTCCTCCGTCCATGGAATTTTCCAGGCAAGAGTACTGGAGTGTGGTGCCATTGCCTTCTCCGGAGTCACTGCTAACTTGCCCTAACTACCTCTAACTTGTTGATCCAACTGATTACAGCAACCGAGTTACTTCATGAGCCTCCCCAAAAAGGATAGCAACCCCCTTCTCTGTCAAGACGTAATACCTTCTATTTGACCCTTGATAACTGTCAGGTTCCCTGATGCTGGGAAAGATTGAGGGCAGGAGGAGAAGGGGATGACAGAGGATAAGATGGTTGGATGGCATCACTGACTCAATGGACATGGGTTTGGGTGGACTCTGGGAGTTGGTGATGGACAGGGAGGCCTGGTGTGCTGCGGTTCATGGGGTTGCAAAGAGTCAGACACAACTAAGTGACTGAACTGAACTGAACTGAACTGTAAGGTGGGGCTTCCAAGATAGCACAGTGATGAAAAATCCCCCTCCAAAGCAGGATACTAAAGAGATGCGGGTTGGATCTCTGAGTCAGGAAGATCTGCTGAAGAAGGGAATGGTACCCCACTCCAGTATTCTTGCCTGGAGAATCTCATGGACAGAGGAGCCTGGCAGGCTACAGTACACGGGGTCAGAAAGAGTCACACACAACAGCAACTAAACAACTGTCAGGTAACTTCTGCCATCTAAAGAGCAATATTTCAGAAAATGGCCTCCCCTGACCCTTCTCCCTCTTCTTCTTCCTCTTGGCACATGGGTGGATTTTATTATGCAAAGCAATCCTTGGAAAACAAAGAGAGGGACAAAACCTTGAGTAACGTTTGACAAAGTCTGAATACAAGCTTTCTAGTCTATGTCTCAGGTCCCTTCACAGCTAGTAAAATTCTCATCTTCCAAAGTAGGTCCTTAGACGGTTCCAGAAATGCCCCTCAACACTTCTTTAGCATTTAAAATAAGAAACTGCTTCTTAAGCCCTCCTCTTTTTTCCAGGATCCTACAACCCTCTAAAGTATGCAAGTGCCCCTGCAGGGCTCCTCCCCAAAATAGATATGTGATCCTTCTTCAAGGAAATAGTGACAACCATGACTTCTCGTCTTTTCATTATATCTTATTTTCTTCTTCCACGTTCCTCTCGTCTAGAGAATGCTCCTATTTTCTGATAGGAGCATTTTGTCAACTAAAAAATATAGTCACAACCTCAAAGTTGTTGTTGTTGTTCAATCCCCCAGTTGTGCCCAACTCTTTGTGACCCCATGGACGGCAGTGCTCCAGGCTTCCCTGTCCTTCACTGTCTCCCAAAGTTGGCTCAAAATCATGTCCATTGAGTTGGTGATGCCATCCAACCAATCTGTCTTCTGTTGTCCACTTCTCCTCTTGCCTTCAATCTTCCCCAACATCAGGGTTTTTCCAGTGAGTTGGCTCTTAGCATCAGGAGGCCAAAGTATCGGAGCTTTGAAACCTGAAAAGTAGAGAGCTATTTTATTTGTTGGGAATGTTTAGGACTCTGAGCCTGGGAGACAGCATCAGTAGCTCTGAGAAAACTGCTGCAAGGAGGCAGGAGAGAGTCAGGTTATACACAAGTTTGCAACAAAGGGAGCAGGCAATCTGAACATCAAAGATTAGGTATCAAGTTAAGGAATTTAGCATTCTGTGTATGGGATGATGCAAGCTTCTGAGCTCACTGAATTCATTCCTTTCATAGGCAGCTCAGCTCTCTGGGACCAAATCCTGTTTCTTTGTTCACCTTGCTTCTTGCATTCCCCCAGCTCCTCAGCAATCACCATGGGGGCTGGCAGCATCGGCTGGATCTCAGTTTTGGAAGCCCTCAGATCAAATTGCCAACATACGCTGGATCATCGAAAAAGCAACAGAGTTCCAGAAAAACATCTATTTCTGCTTTATTGACTATGCCAAAGCCTTTGACTGTGTGGATCACAATAAACTGTGGGAAATTCTGAAAGAGATGGAAATACCAGACCACCTGACTTGCCTCTTGAGAAACTTGCATGCAGGTCAGGAAGCAACAGTTAGAACTGGACATGGAACAACAGACTGGCTCCAAATAGGAAAAGGAGTATGTCAAGGCTGTATATTGTCACCCTGCTTATTTAACTTATATGCAGAGTACATCATGAGAATCACTGGGCTGGAGGAAGCACAAGCTGGAATCAGGATTGCCAGGAGAAATATCAATAACCTCAGATATGCAGATGACACCACCCTTATGGCAGAAAGCAAAGAAGAACTAAAGAGCCTCTTGATGAAAGTGAAAGAGGAGAGTGAAAAGGTTGGCTTAAAGCTCAACATTCAGAAAACAAAGATCATGCCATCTGGTCCCATCACTTCATGGGAAATAGATGGGGAAACAGTGGAAACAGTGTCAGACTTTATTTTTGGGGGCTCCAAAGTCACTGCAGATGGTGATTGCAGCCATGAAATTAAAACATACTTACTCCTTGGAAGGAAAGTTATGACCAACCTAGACAGCATACTGAAAAGCAGAGACATTACTTTGCCAACAAAGGTCCATCTAGTCAAGGCTATGGTTTTACCAGTGGTCATGTATGGATGTCAGAGTTGGACTATGAAGAAAACTGAGCACCGAAGAATTGATGCTTTTGAACTGTGGTGTTGGAGAAGACTCTTGAGAGTCCCTTGGACTGCAAGGAGATCCAACCAGTCAACCTTAAAGATTAGTCCTGGGTGTTCATTGGAAGGACTGATGTTGAAGCTTGAAACTCCAATACTTTGGCCACCTGATATGAAGAGCTGACTCATTTGAGAAGACCCTGATGCTGGGAAAGATTGAGGGCAGGAGGACAAGGGGATGACAGAGGATGAGATGGTTGGACGGCATCACCGACTCAATGGACATGGGTTTGGGTAGACTCCGGCAGTTAGTGATGGATAGGGAGGCTGGGCATGCTGCAGTTCATGAGTCAGACACGACTGAGCGACTGAACTGAACTGATTCACATTTGGAGGCCAGAAATCACTGATGGCTGTGACATTTCCTATTTATTGATATGGCAGAAGATATTTTCATTTCGCACTCTCTTTCTCCCTTTTAAAGCCCAACTTAAAGCAATCAATCATACATAAGACTTGCACATTCAAAAGGAAAAACTATCTCAAGGTTAAAAGATACTTGTAGTCAGCTCCTGAGGATCTCATAGAACCACATCCTGGCTTCAATAGCCTAAAGTCTTCTGTCCAGTAGTGAAGAGGAATACCGTGCAGGCTGGTGTTCAGGGTATCCAGTCCTTGCTTGGCACTGGCCCCTTCTCTGGGGACTTTCAGGAACCCCAGGCTTTGCCTGCCCTCACTGCCCCATTTGAGCTTCCTGCTGTGGAATCTAACACCTCTCACTCTCTATCCCCTCTCCCACCCAACTGAAAAGCGTCAGTTGAGGCTGGGACCTTACATGATGATGATAAACTATTAGAATTCTGTGGGAGTGCTAAAATCTCAGTAAGTTACCTTGAAGCAGTAGGCCTTAAATTAAGGAAGTGTTAGTAATGGTAGAAAATTCAAATTCATCTCACATTTTCAGACTGACATGTCAGAAGACTCTCCTTCATGCTCACACACAAGTCTTCACTTTCCTGAAATCTTTTTGTCAGCTTAACATCATTTTCTGGGCTTTTCAGCACCTCCACCATGACATTGGAAACTTGCTTCACTATTTCTGGGCATTTGCTGTTCTACGCAGCCAGAGAGTTTTGAATGACTTCAAGGTATTCTAGGATATAGGGGGGGGAAATTATACAAGGTCATTTAATATGATTTAATTTTGGTAATTCAGAAACCAGAATACCAGAACAATGTAATTCTTTTAAGATCTCTGTGACCTCCTTTTTAATATAGAGGTCTAGAAATTGAAAAATTAAATGATTTTGTCAGGATAGAACAAGAAGTCAATATTAGAGCATGGAAGTACAGCCATATTCTGCAAGTCTTGATCTATTAATCAACTGAGACCCAGCTCAGCTGTCTAAAAGAGGCAAAAGAATAAAGATTCAGTTTGGGGGCTTTATAGGCTTAGAAGAGAACACACATATAGTTCAACTATAGAAACTGGAGATGGTGTGCTATTTAATACTTGCTCACCACTGAAACACTTGAATATTATAACAAATTCTGCCTAAAGTGCAATCTGAGATACTTGTTCCAGAATTATCTATCTGGTTAGAAGTTCTATGCCTTTCCAAAGTTTAATGTGAATGATGGGTATGTAGTCACATACAGGCCCAAATCCCAAGACAGCAATTATATATAATTTAACAAAAAAAAAAAACAGTTAATTATTGTAGGCTATAGAAAAGACAAAATTAAAAGAGCTCTGAAATTAGAAAGTTACACCTATCAAAAGTATGAGCTTGTCTTTCATTTCTTTAGAAATTCTGGAATATGATTTAATTCACTATTCAAGTCACAACTGAAATAACCTATTTTAAAGCCAAACCAGTCAGTTATCTTTAGAAATGGGTAAAAAAGTATCAACTGTGTGTGGCCTGGATATCTCTCAGGGAGCTGTATCACATGACACAGCTGGGGGCAGACACAACTCAAACTGGATGACCCTGTGGGTAATCAGCTGACTTATCAAGTGATTAACCACTTACAGAAATATCCTTCTATATTAAATGTTTACTACCATCATAGTAAACTTTTGCTTCTGTTGGTACACTGCTGCAGTAACAGGTTTGGGTATTTTATTCCCAACCACACTACAAGGGATCCTGAGTAAGAACCACCAAATCTGACCCATATATTGTTGGTGACCTCTGTTTTCTCTGCCATGATGGTTTGGAAGTTGACAAGATCAGCTAAGGCTTGTTTGCCTGCTGGTGAGGTAGTATAATAGGGAAGAACCTTTGTATTCTATTAAAAGTTAATCACTATAAGCTTAAGTTACACATAATGGCCCATCTCTGGGAACCCTGCTTCCCAGGTAATGGAAGCATTAAACTAAAATAACTTTGTTTAGCTCACAGGAAGTATCCCGACCAGGCCCACCTGTGAATGACTGTGCTGCTGCTAAGTCACTTCAGTCGTGTCCGACTCTGTGCGACCCCATAGACAGCAGCCCACCAGGCTCCTCCGGCCATGAGATTCTCCAGGCAAGAACACTGGAGTGGGGTGCCATTTCCTTCTCCAATGCATGAAAGTAAAAAGTGAAAGTGAAGGCGCTCGGTCGTGTCTGACTCTTCACAACCTCATGGATTGCAGCCTACCAGGCTCCTCTGTCCATGGGATTTTCCAGGCAAGAGTACTGGAGTGGGGTGCCATTGGCTTCTCCGTGAATGACTGTAGGAAGGAAGAAATTATGGCTCAATGATAAAGAATCTGCCTGCAATTCAGAAGACCCAGGAGGCACAGGTCTAATCCCTGGGTCCAGATGATCCCTTGGAGAAGGAAATGGCAACCACACTGACAGTATTCTTGTGGGGGATGGGGGTGAGGGGAGGGGATGGGAGGTTCCAAAGAGTCATCCGCGACTGAGCACTCACTCACTCTGGAGGCTAACCAGAGCCAGGAAATGTTTGACTTTACTCTCTCCCCTTTTAGTATAAAAGAAGCCTGAATTCTGACTCAGGTGAAACAGTTCTTTGGGACATCAGTCTACCAGCTTCTCCATTTGTGCTTTCCAAAATATGTTGCTATTCCATGCCTCAACAACTCATCTCTAAATTTACTGGCCTGTCTCCCGAAGTCCAAGTAGGATGAGGTTGGACTCGGTAACGGTAGTGGAGGTCGTTAAGTCTCTAGCGTTTAAGCATAAACACACTTTGCTTATAACCACAGTTAGAGAAGACAGGCTACTTAAGGCAAGGCCAGTGTGGAGGAAAAGAGAATGAGCCAGGCAGTCAGGCAAAGAAAAGGAAATTCATTAAAGGGAAACAAAAGGATGAGTGGCCCTTGAGAAGAACCAGCAGCCCGCCCTTCTGATGGATCCCTCTTATACCCCATAGATGGGAAACTGGGTCCCCTAAAGGGGGATGGTTAGTTTATCTTTAGCCTGCAACTGGAGTCTGGCAGTAAGGGAATCTTTAGAGAGCCGGAGGGTAGGGTGGTCACGTAGTCTTGGGAAAGTAAATGCTATAGGTGAAAACAGGATGTTGCTTGAGCAGTGTGGTCAGTTTCATGGGTCACTGTGACTTTTGTTTGCAAGGTCAGCATAATGAGCCATTTTAACAATGAGTCCCCACGCAGACCCTATCACTTAATATATGCCTGACTATGAGGCCAAAATAAAAATTTTAGAGCGTATTGAGACTTTTCCCCATGTTTTCACTTTAAACATTTTAATGAAAGTGAACAAAAAGACCTTTTTGTTAATAGTGACACATCAATGCAGGCAGCAGGAAGCAGGAAGAGCTATCATTTCTCAAGTCTCATTTTGAGTGTGTCTTCCCATCATGGGCACTGGATGTGAATCCCAGATTCTCTCCCATCACAAATGGTCTTTCCTCATGCACTCTGCACGCAGTACCAGGGCAGTTGACTTATCAGCCTGACTCCAAGGGTAGCTCTTAATTGAAAGAGATAAGCTGGCATTTCTTCACTGTTTTCTAAGAATTTAGAAAATCCATGGTTAATTGTGTGGAGGGTATTTTCTAGTCTTTCTGGTTCGCCTGCATCATCCAGATAAAGCCAATATGAGCTTGAATTTCCTAAGTTATAAAGGAGTCAAATAAGAATTACCATCAAGCTGTTTTTCAGTAGAGTTTTCTATGAGCCTAAAGGAAGTCTGTTGTTTGCATTCAGGTTGCTTTTAATCCTCAACATCAGAAGAAATAAGTTCACCTTCCATTTGCTATTTTATAATACCCCAAGTATCTGAATGCAGGTACCAAAAAAGTGTGCTAAAGACATAAAGAAACAATTCACAAAGAAGAAATACAGATGATCAATGAATGTATGAAAAAAAATTAGCCCTACCAATAGTCATAAAAATACAAATACAGTGATTTTTTTTTTTTTTTGGCCACACTGTGGGATCCCACATATGTGGGATCCTAGTTCCCTGACCAGGAATTGAACCTGTGCCCCCTAACAGTGAAAGCATGGAGTCTTAACCACTGGACCACCTTTCCTATCAAACTTTCAAATATTTTATTTCAATAATAATATTTAATGTTGGCAAGAGCTAGATGAAGCAAACACATTTGCACTTTATTGGAGAGAATAAAGTAGAAAAACATTTCTGGGGAACATATTGGCCACTTATATCAAGGGCTCTTCAGAAGGTAAAAGAGCTTTTAAAGACTCACTTATTTCACTCCTAGGGTCTGTACCAGGGAGTGCTGGCTTGTGCTTGTGCTTAGTCGCTCAGTTGTGTCAGATTCTTTGCCACCCCATGGCAAAGAATACAGCCCAATACGCCATGGACTGTAGCCCGTCAGGCTCCTCTACCCATGGAATTTTCCAAGCAAGAATACTGGAGTGAGTTGTCATTTTCCTACTCCAGGGCATCTTTCTAACCCAGGGATCAAACCAACATCTCTTGTGTCTCCTGCATTGGCAGGCAGATTCTTCACCCCTAGTGCCACCTGGGAAGTCCAACAAGGAGCACTAGGTGGACCCAAATATCCATTCTCCCCTTCTCTTAGAAAAGAAAATTCAACTATAGCTCATAGAATTGAGGCTACTTTTCCAACAACAATAATGTCATTAAAGGAAAAATAGTATATAAAACTTAAAACGCAGTTTGATTCTGTGTGGAGAAAAAAAAAAAAAACACTATATAATGTTGACCTACAGCAAATAGAATGCCAGTTTAAAAAAAATGGGCTTTTTGGGGATCAGCAAAGAGTTACAGTTTGGAGTCTGCAACCATGGTGAGCCACATGAAAGTCCTTAGCAAAAAACAAGAGAATTATTTTACGGTGAGAAAAGTAAGTTGGGAGGGCAATAATAAACAAAGATCCCATGGGTGAATTGGGAGATTAGGAGTGTCACATAATACACTGCTGCTGCTGCTGCTGCTGCTGCGTCGCTTCAGTCGTGTCCGACTCTGTGCGACCCCATAGACGGCAGCCCACCAGGCTCCCCTGTCCCTGGGATTCTCCAGGCAGGAACACTGGAGTGGGTTGCCATTTCCTTCTCCAATGCGTGAAAGTGAAAAGTGAAAGTGAAGTCACTCGTGTCCGACTCTTAGCGACCCCATGGACTGCAGCCTATCAGGCTCCTCCATCCATGGGATTTTCCAGGCAAGAGTACTGGAGTGGGGTGCCATTGCCTTCTCCGATATAAAATACTACTGTGCGTAAATTAGATAGCTAGTGGGAAGCTGCTGCATACTACAGGGAACGCAGCTCGGTACTGTCTGGTGACTTAGATGGGGCTCAAGAAGAAGGGGATATACGTGCACATATAGCTGCTTCACTTCATTGTACAATAGAAACTAACACAACATTGTAAAGCAATTACTCTCCAATAAAAACTTCTTTAAAAACAAGTCCATGGCTTTTTACTGGCTGATTTATAACTCTCTCTCATTCACTGAGTTATTTTTCTAACTTTTATTTTGAAATAATTTTAGACTTAATAGAAGAATCACGAAGATAGTACAGTGTTTCCATATATATAGCTTTCATCCCATCTCCCCCAATTTTAGTGTCTTATATAACCATAGTACAGTTGACAAAACTAAGAAACTAATATTGATGCAATACTGTTAGCTAAGCTACAGGCTCTGTATGGATGCCTTTTTTCTGTTCCAGAGTCCAGTCTAGGCCATCACCTGGCATTTAGTCCTCATCTCCTTAGTCTTCTCTAATCTGTGACAGTTCTTCAGTCTCCTCTTGTCCTGCATGACCTTGACACTTCTGAAGAATACTGGTTGGGCATTTCTTAGGCTATTTGAATGTGGCTGATGATTTCTTGTGATTAGATGAGGTGGTAGATTTGGGGAAGTTTACCAGAATGACAAGGAGCCCTTCTCATCCTATTGTGTCAGGGCATTGGTGAGATCAACATGTCTTATTGCTGGTGATGCTAACCTTCATCGCTTGGCCCTACAGAGTCACTACTTTTCCCTTTCCATACCCTTGAATTAGACGGGACTCAACGACGGAGCCTGGTGGGCTACCATCTATGGAGTCGCACAGAGTTGGACACGACTGAAGCGACTTAGCAGCAGCAGCACAGAACCCACCTCACACTCAAGGGGACAGGAGATAAGCTCACCCTCCTGGAAGAAGGCCTGTCAAAGAACGTGTATTAATAGGTATGTGTAAAAGCCACCATGGTAATTAGTCAGTATTTGAAGGGAGATATTTCAAGGGAAATATCCTATTTCTTCTTAAATTTTCCCCATGAATTTTAGCATTTATCAGTGGATTTTGCCTTCAGCAATGATTATCGCAATGCTCTAATGGTGATTTTTCTATTTCCCTCTCTCCTCCATTTATTAATTGGAATTCTTCTGTAAGGAAGTGTCAGCCTTTCCCTTCATTCATTTATTTATTTAATCATTTATTTATATCAGGATGGACTCATGAATATGTATTTTCTTCTTTGGGTTAAAATTAAAGACAGTTATTATTTATTTTGTTGCTGAAAATACCTTAGTTTGTTCATTGAGAGCTCTTTCAGTTGGCATCTGTGACTTTTTAATATGATCTCAACCTTTGGTTTTGGTTTGGTTTTGCTGTTGTATTTCTCTCTTTTTTTTTTTTCCTTCCAAACAGGAAATACATTCGTTGAGTTCTTGCCAAGGATAAGAACTCCCCCTTCTAGTTTCTCAACACCCTTCAAAGTGAGGTTTTTATATATATTAATATATACGGCTCAGGCCCACAAGACTGCCCTTCATTTCAGATGCTAATTGTAAGCCCAGGTTGTCACCTGTACTTCTGTCTGATTGGCTGTAAATCAGAGGTTCCCATGTCCACACTCCTAATTCAACTAGTTTGCTAGAGTGGCTCACAGAACTGACATTTTATTTGCTAGATTATCAGTTTACTATAAAAAAATATGACTCAGGAACAGACAGATGGAAGAGATGCATAGGGTAAGATATGGGGTAAGAGCATGGAGCTTCCATGACATTTCCGGGTGCACCATTCACACCAAATCTCATGTGCTCACCAACTCAGAAGCTCTCCAAACCCTGTCCTTTTGGGGGTTTATGGAGGCTTCATTACACAGTCATGCTTGATTAAATCATTGGCCATTGATGACAGATCCAGCCTGCAGCCCCTCACCCTTTCCAGGAGGTCAGGACTAAAATGTGGGACTGAAAATTCCAACCTTTAATCACATGGTTTGTTCTTCAGGCAACAAGCCCCAATCCTTAGTTATATCCATAAGTCCCTTTATCAGCATAACAAAAGATATCTTTTGGTCATTTAGCAGATTCCAAGGGTTTTAGGAGTTCTGTGCCAGAAATGGGGATGAAAATCAAGTATATATTTCTTATTATAAATTACAACATCTCAGTCAGATCATGAATAACATTTTCTTCTTTCTTTCTAATCTTCTTTAATCTTTTCCGCCCAAGATACCAATTTTAACAATCAGGAAAAGAAACATTAGAAAGTGAAAGTGAAGTTGCTCAGTCGTGTCCGACCCTTTGTGACCCCATGGACTGTAGCCTTACAACCAGGCTCCTCCCTCCGTGAGATTCTCCAGGCAAGAGTACTGGAATGGGCTGCCATTTCCTCCTCCAGGGAATCTTCCTGACCCAGGGATTGAACGCAGGTCTCCCACATTCCGGGCAGACACTTTAACCGCTGAGCCACCAGGGAAGCATTAAAAACACCACTAAAATCAAGGGACCCTATTATGTGATTCATAAATGTTATATGAGTTAATACAGTAAGACTCGCTATATTATATAGTAATCATTTACCATTACAGTAGGACAAATAATAGTTTATGGTATAGTAATGCATGCTAAATCTTTTAAAATTGTTTTAAAAATTATTATGGCAAAAATAAATAGTGATTTTCTTATCACTATTTATGCTATGCTATGCTGTGCTAAGTCACTTCAGTCGTGTCCGACTCTGTGTGACCCCACGGATGGCAGCCCACCAGGCTCCCCTGTCCCTGGGATTCTCCAGGCAAGAACACTGGAGTGGGTTGCCATTTCCTTCTCCAATGCATGAAAGTGAAAAGTGAAAGTGAAGTCGCTCAGTCATGTCTGACTCTTAGTGACCCCATGAGAAGAACAATTCAACAACTCATAGCAATTAAAATAGAAATCTCTTCTTAGTAGGTAAACCTCAAAGCATATTGATGAGTATAAAATCATGACTCACCTTTTTTCCTTTCTGTTCTTTCTCATCCTGTTGAGGAAACTCTCTCAAGACAAACCCTCATACTCCCTTCTTAGCCCTAATTTAAGGACCTTGTTTTCTCCACAGCCCCCCTCCAATTTTTATTTATGTGTCCCAATCTAATCTCTTTCCCAGCAAACGGGATGGTCTCCTCTTCAGTGATTAGTGGGTAATGTGGGCATGAGGGAGGAAGGGACCTGACAAATAAAGGATTTTCTGTAGCAAACAGGGAAGGAAGGAGTGCTGTAAACACTGAAGGGATATAAGTTTTATCCCAGCAAAGAGCAACTCCACCCCAAAACAATTGATTGAATCTCCTTGATGTATTACAGGTTAATTAAATTGAGTCAATGATGGTTCCCGACTTCCTCAATACAAGCTGTGAATTTGATCGATACAATTAGCACCTCCCTTTTTCAAGTGTTTTAGAACCATACAGAAGACCTAATCGTGAAACTTGATCAATATCAATATTTCAACAACACCCACACACAAATCAGTGTTTCTCATAAAGAAAGCTAGAGCTCATGAAATTAACGGACTGTCACCACATCATAAAAAGTCGATGACTTAGAATTCTAAAATCACACTATTTTGAATTTAGAAAGAGACCTCTGCTGTTAACATAAACTTATTAATACTCTTTTTACTGTTAAAGGGTACCAAGAATTATGACTCTTATATAAAGATATCATTTTGCTGACATGAATAGAATTCTTGGGGTAGTTAAAAGCAATGCATGCTCCTTTTAAAATGAGAGGAAAGCTTGTGCACCCAATTTTCAACACTTTTTTTTAAAACTTTTAGGAACACTTTATACTTCATTTTGTTTGGTTGGTTTCAAATAATGATAATAATTACAAATAAGTTTTTTTTAAACCGCACTTTTCCATTGCACAATATGCAATAACGCGAGGTGGGAAGAATAAGACGTTGAAGGACAACCAGGTCTTTTATTCTGTCCTGGTGGTACCACTGTAAACTGAAACTTGACATTACACTTAACAATGACAAACTGTTTTTAATAAAATGGTCACTACTGCCTCTGAGTGGTGGTTATTTTAAGAGTTTAAATTTCGTTAATTTCAAGTCCTTTTAGACTACTAAGAGAGAATTTTGAGACCAGAAGGGTATATATCTTTTTAAGTTTAAATTTTGGACATGAGATTATGGCTTAAGGACATGAAGAGTATATTTCATTTAGAGCAAGAGAGTACAAAAAGCTCATAAATGTATGCAGTTGGCAGGCTTTGTTCATAAAATCTATGTGCCACAAGGAAGCAGAGAGCTCCCATGTCTCAGCATTTTTTATCCAGGTAACTCACCTTGACATCTGTATTTTGCTGGCAGCATTGTCACTTCCAGTCATTAGATGTACTGGGCCACCACATTTATACAAGTCATCATCTATTAAACGCCTCTGTGTGTGACAAGAAAAACATTATGTTTAAATCATCAGTGCATCACAATCAGGATTTGTCTTTTTGCTGTTTATAACAATACAGTGGTAGCACAATTTAGTTTGTGAAAAATAAAAATTTGGATGATGGTTATGAAGGTTGATATAAGCAAGTGACATTGAGCTGTTCCTACAAACTGTACATACTTTTTGATGACTCACTATCAACAATATAGTTTGCTCAAATCAGACCCAATGCAATTAGCATATCAGATTTGAGACTATATGATGTTGAAAGGTGTTTATACCATTGTTTCCACTATGAAAAGAATCAAATGCACACATAAAAAAGATATAAATGGCAACTCATTTTTTGAGGAAAATAGAAAACACTAAAAACCCAAATAATGGAGAAAGTTGGGAACTTTGGGAAGAACTGGCAAAGCACAACTTCTCCAAAGTGATGAAATATCCATGGGAAAGCCTCGAGTGTGATACAAAAAGATTTCTGAGCATGGGCTGGGCTGGGAGATACAGAAGCCTACTTGAAACCCAGTTGACAACATAGAGTGAAACAGATAAGAGCAGTAATAAATAAATGAGACTCCAACCCAGTTATTTAGACAAACATAAATAAAGTGACAAACATAAATAAACATAAATAAATAAAGGCAAACCATTCAATACCACAGTAATCCAAGTCTATGCCCCAACCAGTAACGCTGAAGAAGCTGAAGTTGAACGGTTCTATGAAGACCTACAAGACCTTTTAGAACTAACACCCAAAAAAGATGTATTTTTCATTATAGGGGACTGGAATGCAAAAGTAGGAAGTCAAGAAACACCTGCAGTAACAGCCAAATTTGGCCTTGGAATATGGAATGAAGCAAGGCAAAGGCTAATAGAATTTTGCCAAGAGAATGCACTGGTCATAGAAAACACCCTCTTCCAACAATACAAGAGAAGACTCTACACATGGACATCACCAGATGGTCAACACTGAAATCAGATTGATTATATTCTTTGCAGCCAAAGATGGAGAAGCTCTATACAGTCAGCAAAAACAAGACTGGGAGCTGACTGTGGCTCAGATCATTAGTTCCTTATTGCCAAACTCAGACTTAAATTGAAGAAAGTAGGGAAAACCACTAGACCATTCAGGTATGACCTAAATCAAATCCCTTATGATTATACAGTGTAAGTGACAAATAGATTTAAGGGATTAGATCTGGTAGATAGAGTACCTGATGAACTATGGAATGAGGTTCGTGACATTGTACAGGAGACAGGGATCAGGACCATCCCCATGGAAAGAAATGCAAAACAGCAAAATGGCTGTCTGAGGAGGCCTTACAAATAGCTGTGAAAAGAAGAGAAGCGAAAAGCAAAGGAGAAAAGGAAAGATATAAGCATCTGAATGCAGAGTTCCAAAGACTAGCAAGAAGAGATAAGAAAGCCTTCCTCAGCGATCAATGCAAAGAAATAGAGGAAAACAACAGAACGGGAAAGACTAGATATCTCTTCAAGAAAATTAGAGATACCAAGGGAACATTTCATGCAAAGATGGGCTCGATAAAGGACAGAAATGGTATGGACCTAACAGAAGCAGAAGATATTAAGAAGAGATGGCAAGAATACACAGAACTGTACAAAAAAGATCTTCACGACCCAGATAATCACGATGGTGTGATCACTCACCTTGAGCCAGACATCCTGGAATGTGAAGTCAAGTGGGCCTTACAAAGCATCACTACAAACAAAGCTAGTGGAGGTGATGGCATTCCAGTTGAGCTATTTCAAATCCTGAAAGATAATGCTATGAAAGTGCTGCACTCAATATGCCAGCAAATTTGGAAAACTCAGCAGTGACCACAGGACTGGAAAAGGTCAGTTTTCATTCCAATCCCAAAGAAAGGCAATGCCAAAGAATGCTCAAACTACTCCACAATTGCACTCATCTCACACGCTAGTAAAGTAATGCTTAAAATTCTCCAAGCCAGGCTTCAGCAATACGTGAACTGTGAACTTCCAGATGTTCAAGATGGTTTTAGAAAAGGCAGAGGAACCAGAGATCAAATTGTCAACATCCGCTGGATCATGGGAAAAGCAAGAGAGTTCCAAAAAAACATCGATTTCTGCTTTATTGACTATGCCAAAGCCTTTGACTGTGTGGATCACAATAAACTGTGGAAAATTCTGAAAGAGATGGGAACACCAGATCACCTGACCTGCCTCTTGAGAAACATGTATGCAGGTCAGGAAGCAACTGACATGCAGGTCAGTTAGAACTGGACATGGAACAACAGACTGGTTCCAAATAGGAAAAGGAGTATGTCAAGGCTGTATATTGTCACCCTGCTTATTTAACTGATATGCAGAGTACATCATGAGAAACACTGGGCTGGAAGAAGCACAAGCTGGAATCAAGATTGCCGGGAGAAATATCAATAACCTCAGATATGCAGATGACACCACCCTTATGGCAGAAAGTGAAGAGGAATTAAAAAGCCTCTTGATGAAAGTGAAAGAGGAGAGTGAAAAAGTTGGCTTAAAGCTCAACATTCAGAAAACGAAGATCATGGCATCCAGTCCCACCACTTCATGGGAAATAGATGGGGAAACAGTGGAAACAGTGTCAGACTTTATTTTGGGGGCTCCAAAATCACTGCAGATGGTGACTGCAGCCATGAAATTAAAAGACGCTTACTCCTTGGAAGGAAAGTTATGACCAACCTAGATAGTATATTGAAAAGCAGAGACAATACTTTGCCAACAAAGATTCATCTAGTCAAGGCTATGGTTTTTCCAGTGGTCATGTATAGATGTGAGAGTTGGACTGTAAAGAAAGCTGAATTGATGCTTTTGAACTATGGTGTTGGAGAAGACTCTTGAGAGTCCCTTGGACTGCAAGGAGATCCAACCAGTCCATCCTAAAGGAGATCAGCCCTGGGATTTCTTTGGAAGGAATGATGCTAAAGCTGAAACTCCAGTACTTTGGCCACCTCATGCAAAGAGTTGACTTATTGGAAAAGACTCTGATGCTGGGAGGGATTGGGGGCAAGAGGAAAAGGGGACAACAGAGGATGAGATGGCTGGATGGCATCACCAACTCGACGGACGTGAGTTTGAGTGAACTCCAGGAGATGGTGATGGACAGGGAGGCCTGGTGTGCTGCGATTCATGGGGTCGCAAGGAGTCGGACATGACTGAGTGACTGAACTGAACTGAACTGAAAATAAAGTGAATCTAAAAAAAGTCCAAAAGCAATAGGAAAGAAAAAGCAGAAATCACTGAGATTGAAGCATGATCGAACTAGAAGAATAAACCAATATCTTGTTCTTTAGGAGCAAAATGAAAATTAAGAAAATCCAGAAAATTAAGAAAATCTTTATCTAATCTAATCTATCTTTATCTACTGTCTAATCTAGTAGTTCTCATCATGGGCAATTTTGCCCCACCCTGACCCCAACAGGAAGCCCTTGTGGCTCAGTGGTAAAGAGCCTGCCTGCCAATGCAGGAGACACAAGAGAAGCAGTTTCAATTGCTGGGTCGAGAAGATTCCCTGAAGTAAGAAATGGCACCCTACTCCAGGATTCATGCCTGGAAAATTCCACGGACAGAAGAGCCTGGTGGGTCCACGGGGTTGGAAGGAGTCGGACATGACCAGGCACTATCCACAGCCCAACAGACATTTTGGCTGTCACTGCTGTGATCAGTGAGTCAAGTTCAAGCATGGATAGTAATATGCAATTTATGAAAAAGAAACTAACTGTTCACTAGCAACAGAGAAATGTAGATTAAAACAACCCTGACAACTCACAGATATAGAGAACAAACTAGCGATTACCAATGGGGAGAAGGAAAGGGGAAGAGAAATATAGGGGTAGGGCATTAAGAGATACAAACTATTAGCTATAAAATGTGCTACAGTGGTACATTGTACAGCCCAGGGGACATAGCCAATATTTTGTAATAACTATGAATATAGTGTGGAGCTTCCCAGGTGGTGCAGTGGTAAAGAATCCACCTGCCAATGCAGGAGAAGCTAGAGATGCAGGTTCAATCCCTGGGTCAGGAAGAGCCTCTGGAGTAGAAAATGAAAATCTGCTCCAGTATTCTTGCCTGGGAAATCCCATGGACAGAGGAGCCTGGTAGGCTACAGTCCATGGGGTCGCAAAGAGTTGGGCATGACCAAGCACACATGTACATTCATACACACACATACACACACGAAGGTAGTATAACCTTTAAAATTCCATGTCACTATACTGGACACTTATACAATATTGGACATAAATTTTATTTCAATAATGTTTTAAATGAAAATAATAAAAATTAAAGAAAACCATGAGATACTATCTTTACCCACCAGATTGTAAAAATCCTGAATTTTGATTAAATCTTTCATTGGCTGGGATGTAGAAAAATAAGAACCCTATGAGCTGCTGGTAGGACCATAGCTTGTATGACCTTTTGGATAACAGTCTAGCAGGATTTTGTGAAACAGAGAATCGTACACCTTCAGACACAGCTTTTCTATTCCTGAATCTATTTCCCAGAAAAATTCTCCTAAAGATTCCCACGAGACCGTGTACTCATGGGCTGAGTACAGTGTTGGAGCTTCTAGGAGTGAGAGATCATGAAGGTGTCTATCAAAATGGAAACAGATGGAACTCCCCTGGTTAGGGAACTAAGATTTCACGTGTCGTAGGGCAACTAAACATGTGTGGCAACTAGAGAAAGTCTGTGCACTGCAACGAAGACCCAGCACAGCCAAACAAACAAAAATTTAAAAAAACAGGAACAGATGAGTAAACTGCGCACCACACGTACAGAAGAAAGGCGGTAGGAAGGAACTAGATGTACATACAGCAACATGGACGGATCTCAAAAGCCACATGTTCAATGAAAAAAGAAAGTAAGGAACAGAAGTGATTTAAGGCATGATACCATTTAATTTGGGCTTTCCAGGTGGCTCAGTGGTAAAGAATCTGCCTACCAATGCAGGAGACACAGATTCAATCCCTGGGTCAGGAAAATCCCCTGCAGAAGGAAATGGTAACTCACTCCAGTTTTCTTGCCTGGAGAATCCCATGGAAAGAGGAGCCTGGCAGACTACAGTTCAAGGGGTTGCAAAAGGTGTCAGACACAACTTAGCAACTGAGTATGCACGCACGCACCATTTAAGTCCGTTTTCTAAAACAGAAAGTAGTACATGTTTCTTATGAACACATGTATAAAGAAACTTATAAAGTCATTTGGAAAGGCATATAGTAAATACACCAGACATAAGGAGGGAAATAAGCTTAGGAACTAGGACTGAAGAAAGAGGAAAATAAAATGCTGAGAGAGAGATTGCAACATAAAATAATGGGGACTATATGCTATGAAATTAGGAGTGTGATCTGCTCAATTCTATGCATCCAAAAAATCTTCATGATCATAACTTGGAATTGAAAGAGGAACAAACCAAAAGCCAAAAGAAATCATTTAATATTTTCCCCCAAAGGAAATGTGGGCACACAAGCTCAACAGAATGGCAGGTAAGCACAGCAATTTTCCATGGATGTTAGCCATAGAATAAGTTTATGAAAGAATATTTTGTGGCTGCGGCAGAGGAGAAATAGAATTCAGAATTACGTGATTGCAACTACACAAAAGGAAAAAAATCATGAGAGCACAAGGAAACAGAAACAGTTATATAAGGAAGGAGAATTATGATTAAAATTCCTGTAATAAAAAAACATTAAAATAGTTTTAGAAATAAGAGTCTACTCTATAGCACAGGGAACTCTACTCAGTGCTCTTTTAATGACCGAAATGGGAAAAGAATCTAAAAGAGAGTGGATATATGAACACGTGTAATTGATTCACTTGGTTGTATAGCAGAAGGTAACAATATTGTAAATCAATCATATTCTGATTAAATTTTTAAAAATTAAAATCCCAATTTCAGAAAAGAAGAGAAGATAATAACAGAATATACAAATAAATCTCAAGGACAAGAACCGCATTACAACCGGCCTCCTTGGAAGTCAAATATTTATTCTGGCTTCTTCATTTGTTTTTAAAATTATAGTAAAATGGTGGTCTTCTACCGCATACCCCAGGCAACGCCTTCAAGGACCGAAGGCCTAGATGCTGAAAAAGACCTCAGAAGAGATGGGGAGAAATTCCACGCATTGACATCTGTTAGGTGCAGCTATGGGAGTATCCATGACATTATTTTCTGTACTCTTTTGCATGTTTGAAATGTTTCATAATTAAAAGTAAGAGCAAATCAGTGAGATAAGATGCAAAATGCTAGCTCAGGACTTTGCCTGAGGAGGTTTGCAGAAAACTTTGGTTCCCTTCCCCATCTGCTTCTGTGCCTCCCTAACCATTGCGGCACCTGCCGTGAGGCCTCAGGCTTACGACGTACCCCCCTGTCACCAATCTGCCCTGCTTATGGCTTTATACCTGTTGCCAGACTTACCCACTGCTGCTGCTGCTGCTGCTAAGTTGGTTCAGTCGTGTCCGACTCTGCAACCCCAGAGATGGCAGCCTACCAGGCTCCCCCGTCTCTGGGATTCTCCAGGCAAGAACACTGAAATGGGTTGCCATTTCCTTCTCTGATGCATGCAAGTGAAAAGTGAAAGGGAAGTCGATCAGTCGTGTCTGACTCTTTGCGACCCCATGGACTGCAGCCCACCATGCTCCTCCGTTCATGGGACTTTCCAGGCAAGAGTACTGGAGCGGGGTGCCATTGCCTTCTCCGGACTTACCCACTACCATAGCTTAAATGCTCAAACTTTTGCTGGAGCCGCTGGTCCTTTTCGTCCTTCTCAGTGGATGGGAGAACAGACCCATCCGTCTGTGGAGGAAACTCTGGGCAGAAGAACAGAAAAGCAGCAGCAGCTGGGACAGCAGCCACCCCAAAGCTCAGTCCCAGTTGTCCCACTCTGGGCACAGGGCTGGTCTGGCTGCTCCATCTACTGCCCTGATACGGGTCCCCCAGACGTTGGCACTTTGTCCTTGGCCCCTGGATCTACCTGACGTCAGCGATTTAAGATGCCTCTAACCACCACCCTGTGACACAAGGGACATTATAGTAAAAAAAAAAAAAGCGTCTAAATGCAGGAGAGGGTGATCTCTAGAACTTTACCACCAGCAAGAGCCAAAGTTGCCTGGTAGTGGCCTCCAGCTGGTTCTGCCAGGGAGGAGACCTCTGGTCTGTGGATCCTCGGGTTACCGGAGCCCATGAGAGCAGCACCCAGGTGAGAACAGCAAGTGGAGGGAAGCATCTTCATTGCCTTCTGCTGACAAGTTTCCTTGGCTTCTTTCCTTCCCTGTGAACAACCTTCCTCTCTGTCGTCTCCTGCTGCTACTGCTAAGTCGCTTCAGTCGTGCCCAACTCTGTGCGACCCCATAGACGGCAGCCCACCAGGCTCCCCCCGTCCCCGGGATTCTCCAGGCAAGAACACTGCAGTGGGTTGCCATTTCCTTCTCCAGTGCATGAAAGTGAAAAGTGAAACTGAAGTCGCTCAGTCGCGTCCGACTCCCAGCGACCCCATGGACTGCAGCCTACCAGGCTCCTCCGTCCATGGGATTTTCCAGGCAACAGTACTGGAGTGGTGTTGCCATTGCTTTCTCCAGTTGTCTCCTGCTAGATACCCCCAAACTCTAAACAGAAATGACAAGATGCCAATCAAAGCATCATCAGCCCAGGATTGCACTAGATGTGACCATCCTGCTTGAATCCGGGGCTTTTGAACCTTGAGTCTTCGTGTCGCCCTTCAGATTCCCCTGGTTCTGTGTATATCTGTCCCTTACTGACTTCTCTTGCTCCTCCTCCTCATTCTTCATTACCTGATTATCAGCTGCAAACACTACAGAGTTCCTATAAGTTTCCAGGGCTTCCTTGAGAGCTGAAGGCAATTGATAGGTTCCTCGCCCCTGAAAGAGTTTCCAGTTTAGTTGGGAGAATAAGAACTACATGAAAAGTTCTAAGAGCAACGTGTGTGACAAGTATCACGTGGGAGTGGTGATGCCTGAATCTTGGGGCATCCAGAGCCTACTTGGACAGACCTGGAGACCCTTGTCCACTCAGCACCTCCTAACTAGACAGGAACCCAGTCCAGGGCTTCAGGAAGATTGAACAGTCAGTGAGAAAGATCAGAAGTTCAGCTGGTAATGGAAGCTATTAGTGATACAAGAATCCTGCACCCTTGAGCACAAAATTGCTAACATTTTTCAGAGCTGGAAACTAAAAAGAATGCTGTAATTATAAGGATCAAGAGGGTATGGGTTTAGGAAGGGCCTCAGACATGCTGTCTTGGCACTGACCCAGAAATCCATAACTCCACCCAAGAAATCAGCCTGACTCTGATGGAAAGCTATGCAGGATAACAAGGAGCTGGGATATCATGTCCTCAGGAAACCCTAGTAAATTTGCTATCTGAGTATTACACCAGAGCAGCTAAAGGATTCTTCTCTTCTTAGTCTTGGATCCACACAGGCTCCCATGAGCCATATTAAAACAGGGAGTAGTTTTAACATTAGTCATTTCTTGTCTGAGTTCCCTGGGGTTTTTCCTGGAAAGTTAGAATGATATCACTGTTCAGGATGTGTTTCAAACTAACACTTCAGTTGTCCGATCAGGCTACTTCTTCTAAATACTAGGTACCTTATCTTTTAGCATCCTGATCTGTTCTTTATTTGTCTGAGTTATTGCTAAGCATATCTGAATAAGGCCTAGATTCTTATTTTTAACCAACAGAAACAATAAGACCTGTATTTTCCCTCTACAAACACATACTCCTTCCATGCTCAGCAAAGAACTTTCCTGTTCAGTGAAAGTCGCTCAATCATGTCCAATTCTTTGTGACCCCATGGACTATACAGTCCATGGAATTCCCCAGGCCAGAATACTGGAGTGGGTAGCCTTTCCCTTCTCCAGGGTATATAATAATATTCAAAGTTATGAGCATTGCCCCTATATTCATTGTAGCACTATTCATAATAGCCAAGACATGGAAGCAAACTAAGTGTCCAATGACAAATGAATAAAGAAGATATGGGATATATGTGTGTGTGTGTGTGTGTGTGCGTGTGTGTGTGTGTGTATGCACAATGGAGTATTACTTAGACATTAAAAAAAAAGAATGAAATAATGCTATCTTCAGCAACAGGGATTGACCTAGAGATTCTCATACTAAATGAAGTAAGTCAGACAAAGTCAAATATAATATTATGTCACTTATATGTAGAATCTTTAAAAATGCAAATAAACTTATTTATTTATAAAACAGAAAGAGACCACAGACATAGAAAACAAACATGGTTATCAAAGGGAATGATTGTTGTTTAGTTGCTAAGAAGTGCCTCACTCTTTTGTGACCCCACCAGGCTCCTCTGTCTATGGGATTTCCCAGGCAAGAATACTGGAGTGAGTAGCCATTTTTTTCTCCAGGGGATCTTCCCAACTCAGGGATAAAACCCATGTCTCCTGACTTTCAGGCAGATTCTTTACCACTGAGCCACCAGGGAAGCCCTGAAGGGGATGGAGGAAGAGATAAATTAGGAGTTTGGGATTAACAGATACACACTAAGCTGTCACTTCAGTCATGTCCGACTCTGTGCAACCCCATAGACAGCAGCCCACCAGGCTCCCCCGTCCCTGGGATTCTCCAGGCGAGAACACTGGAGTGGGTTGCCATTTCCTTCTCCAGTGCATGAAAGTGAAAAGTGAAAGTGAAGTCGCTCAGTCGTGTCCGACTCCTAGCGACCCCACATACTGCAGCCTACCGGGCTCCTCCGTCCATAGGGTTTTCCAGGCAAGAGTACTGGAGTGGGGTGCCATTAGATAGCCACTAAGGACCTATTAGTGGGACTGAGACTTCCCTGGTGGCTCAGACTGTAAAGCGTCTGCCTACAATGCAGGACACCCGGGTTCGATCCCTGGGTCGGGAAGATCTCCTGGAGAAGGAAATAGCAACCCACTTCAGTACTCTTGTCTGGAAAATTCCATGGATGGAGGAGCCTGGTAAGCTACAGTCCATGGGGTCGCAAAGAGTCGGACATGACTGAGCAACTTCAATGTCAATGTCAATGTCAAGGACCTATTATATAGCACAGGAAACTATACTCTATACTCCATATCTTGTATATAGATAACCTATAATGGGAAAGAATCTGAAAAGACTGTACCTTGCTGTACACTTGAAACTAACACAACAATGTAAATTAAGTATACTTCAACTTTTAAAAGGTTAAAAACAATAGAGACCAGGAAAAAAGTGATGTGTGCTGAGATGAAGGAGGAAGAGAATGATGAAAGAGTCCAATGAGAAATAATAAAAGGTCAGAAAGAAATATTATAAGGACAACTTCTCATGAAAATAGTTCATAGCCACCCACGGGTGGCCTTCAGGAAGGGACAAATTGCAGTGGCTCCTGATGAGAAAGAAACGGGTGAAAATTGCATAGGAGGCAGATGACATTTAAAATCCATAGTCTTCCCATGACAGGGATAGGGGTTCTCTTTTCTGAAGCATAAAAAAGGTTTATGTTACCTTAGAATCAATGTGAAGTTTTCCTGTCAGTAATATATATTTTTTAAAATTTGTAGTGGTTGGGAATATTCTTTCTAAGTAAGGTTTATAGGGGAATTCCCTGGTGGCCTGTCAGTTAGGACTCGGTTCTTTCGTTGCCATGGCCCAGGTTCAATCCCTGGTCAGGGAACTAAGGTCCTACAAGCTGCGCAGCATGGCCAAAAAACGATCTTCCCGATCCAGGGATCGAACCCATGTGTCTTAGGTCTCTTGCATTGGCAGGTGACTTCTTTACCACCAGAGCCATGGGAAGCCCTAATAATAATAATAAAGTTTATAAAATCTTTAAACCGATTTTGTAATAACCCTTTCATCCCCTTTGCTAAATGTACTAAATCAAACTCGGAGGCAGCTCCAAGCGTCTTTCAAAATTAAATTCAGAGAGCTTTTTAATATTTACCTGAAAGGGTGTGTAGAGTGGCTAGAATTTAATCTAACAAGTGTCTGGCTGTTTTCAGTGTTTGGCTCCAAATTTACTAGATTCACCTCATCTGAGAAAAATAGGTGTGGATTAGAAGCACTTGGGTTTCCCAGGTGGCTCAGTGATAGACTCGGTCTGCCACTGCAGGAGATTCGGATTGCGCCAGTTTGATCCCTGGGTCAGGAGGATCCCTTGGAGAAGGAAATGGCACCCCACTCCAGTATTCTTGCCTGGAGAGTCCCGTGGACAGAGGAGCCTGGTGGGTTACAGTCCATGGGTCACAAAGAGTCGGACACGACTGAGAACGCGCAGCATGGCACAGAAGCACTTGGTGACGGCAGCCCCTCCCTTGCTCCTAATGGTTTGGGGTGGTTTTTTGCCCACTTTGGGTTAATGCAGAGTTTTGTTTTAGTTTTTACTTTATTACAAATTCTCGTAAATATATGCGAAGCAACAAAACAAGAAAAAGTATTGTTCAAAAGCAGATGAAGCAGCTAATGCATATTGAAATGAATATTAATATGACATAATCAACTCCCAGAATAAAAACACTTCTATCTCTGATCACAAGGTGGCAATAGTGCCCTACTCATATAATATAGAAGACTGATGCTCTGAGAATTGCGGATACTTAATAAAACAGAGAGAATGTACATCTGTGACTCTATTTCTGTTTTATAAATGAGTCACAGATGTAGAAAACAAGCTTATGGTTACCAGTGGCGGGGGGTGGGGGGGGTGTGGGAAGGGGGATAAGGATAAATTGGGAGATTGAGATTGACACATACACACTTGATAACTAAAAAGAACCTACTGTATAGCACAGGAAACTATTCAATACTCTGTAATGAACTGTATGGGATAAGAATCTAAAAACGAGTGGATATTTGTATATGTATAGCTGATTCACTGTGCTGTACACCTGAAACTAACAATATGGTAAATCAACTCTACTCCAATAAAAAGCTTAAGAAACAAAAAACGGTGACAGTGCATATTGCAGATGTGTGACAGCTTTCCCCGTTTGGGTCGATTTTTTCAACGGAACAGAACTGTATAACTATTTCTGAATGCTCTTCTGAGGGAGGCCCACAGTTCCTTGGTTGTGATACAGTCCTACCAGGCTCACTTTAACACAAAGTCTAGGCTTCCAGAACAAGACAGAAACTTGAGTGGATCTTGGGCACTGTCTAGCATTGTATTGACTTGGAGAGCTCCAGTAAGGCATGGTCTCGGAAGCTTCCAGATAAGAAGGGTCTAAAATTGGCTCCTTGTAATACATTACCACCGGCAGCAGGGGTTCTTCAAGGCCAGCTTTATTCTCTTCTGTTCTTCTAAACTGCCTGGCTAGAACCTGACCTCCCTCCACGAACACCCAACTCTGACCCTTCAGAAATGCTGTTCTCCCTACTGGCAAGTGACTACGACACTTTGAGATATGGTGTGAGTCCGCCAGCCCTACACCTTCTGGATCCATCTCCCCTACCTCTTCCCTGGACAGGCTCTTTCTGCTCCCAGCCTGGTTATTGGGATGGAGATGCTGGCACGGCCCACCCACTGGAAGCCCACCCACTTACTAAAGCCAAGCCTTAATACCATTTTTCTTTAAAGAGTGCCTTCTAATGTAAGACAACTAACTCAGGTCCATTTGAACACATACCAGACTACAGTATCATACAGAGGATTTATTTCTTCAAGCTTGATGAGATTTTGTGTGCAGGTATTTTTCATTCATTTAAAACACATAATTTCTCATTTTGATACTAATTTCTCACTTAAATATTTTCTCCTCTGCAATCACCCTCTGTGTTTTTTCAGGCTTCTAACTTTATTTAGGCTTTCAATGGCTAAGTCAAAGATCTCTCTTGGTAAATGTCACACTGCCCTTGAAAATATGTGAGTTATTTTCAAATATCTTTTGATATTGATTTCTAACATAATTCACAGTGATAAGAGAACAGACTCTCTATGATTTCAATACCTTTAGACCTTGAAAACTTGCACCTTGTTTTATGTCCCTGGTTGTATTCTAGTGTCTCCTAGTTTATAGTCTATGAGAACATGAATAGAATTTGCATTCTACTATTGTGTGAAACTGTATAAATCTTAACTATGTTGAATGGGTTCATGGTGCTTTTCAGGACTACTATATCCTTCTACTATTCTGTATGTTCATTCTATGAATTCTATTGATTTTTAGTTGATATTGAAATTCCAACTAAAAATCCTAATTTATCTACTTTAAAAAAATAGCTGTTGTGTCTCAGCTGGTAAAAGAATCTGCCTGCACTGCGGAAGACCTGGGTATGATCCCTGGGTTGGGAAGATGCCCTGGAGAAGGGAAAGGCTACCCACTCCAGTATTCTGGCCTGGAGAGATCCCTGGACTGTATAGTCCATGGGTTTGCAAAGAGTCAGACACGACTGAGTGACTTCCACATAATGGAACTATATGTAACTTTGTTCTGCATTTTCCAAGTCTTCTGTAAATGAGTTATCATGATTTCATAATTTAAAAAATAACAAAGAAAAATAATAAAAAATAAATAAAACATATATGTGGAATCTGGAAAGATGGTACAGATGAACCTATTTTCAGGGCAGAAATGGAGACGCAGACATAAAGAAGGGACATGTGGACACAGTGAAGAAGGGAGGGTTGGGAGATGAGGACTGACATATGTACAGTACCCTATGTAAAACAGGTAGCTAGTGGGAATCCGCTATACAGCACGGGGAGCTCAGCTCTGTGCTCTGTGATGACCTGGAGGGGTGGGATGGGGTGGGAGGTGGGAGGAAGTTCCAGAAGGGAGTGTATATGTTTAAATACAGCTGATTCACTTTGCTGTACAGCAGAAAATAATACAACATTGTAAAGCAATTAAACTAAAATAAAAAAAGGAAGAATTTTAAAATAGACATAATATTTCATTCTTCTCCCCACTGAGAAGAATGTATAGTCAACTCGCACCCACCTTCTCACCAAGTCCATTTTCTACCTCTGCTGTGTTTTTTGAACTGCCCCATGCCACCTTCAGGGCTTCCCTGATGGCTCAGTCAGTAAAGAATCTACCTGCAATGTAGGAGATCCAGGTTTGAGTCCTGGGTCAGGAAGATCCCCTGGAGAAAGAAATGGCAACCCACTCCAGTCTTCTTGCCTAGAGAATCTCATGTACAGAGGGGCCTGGTGGGCTACAGTCCATGCAGTCACAGAGTCAGACATGACTGAGCAATTACACCAAGTGCCACCTTCATCAAAAGTACTGGGCCCCTTTGAGGTTCTCGGGAGCCAGACTGTCTAGGATGGTAATCCTAATTTAGGCATTTACCAGCAGACTGGCTTTGGGCAAGTTACTTAACCTAGCTAGAATATCACTGGCTCAGAAGGTTCTGAGTTCACACACGCAAAACACACGGCATGAGGCCACGCGCAAAACAAGTAAGTGCTCGGGAAACCGTCACCATCATACTCTCCCTGTTCCATACGTCCGGAAGTGGTCTCTTCATTTGGATTAAGTGTGTCTTTTTATTCTAATGCTTTGACATCTGGAGCCTTGCTGAGCCTGGAGAGACTGCCCCTCTCAGGACTAGCCACTTCCTGAGATAATTAAAAGACTTACCTGAGAGCAAGCCTTTCACTAACAAAACAGTCAATCCAGAGTCCACATCTCAATCACCTTAATCTGGCTCTCCCTGAATTCTTCACACTGGACCAATCTGCCTGATCCTACTCACTCCAGGGCCAGGTACCAGCTGACTAGATCCGGCCCCTACACCCGGCGTGCTTACTCACTCAGTCGTGTCTGACTCTGCGACCCCATGAATGATAGCCCGCCAGATTCCTCTGTCCATGGGGATTCTCCAGGCAAGAATACTGCAGTGGGTTGTCATCCCCTCCTCCAGGGAATCTTTCCAACCCAGGGACTGAACCCAGGTCTCCCACATTGCAGGTGGATTCTTTACCACCTGAGCCACCAGGGAAGCCGGAAATCAAACTAGCCAGTCCTAAACCTGAAGACTTGTCTCACCTGTTCCTTCTCTGGACACCACAATAAAGGCTTTTGGGCATGTTTTCTCCCTCCTCTTCTGACCGACCCTGGATCCATGTGACCCTGCATAGCATGGCATGCTGCCCCCTCTTCTTGGGAAGGGAGAGTAATAAACCATCTGTGCGTGAAACTAATCTTGTGTTGGCCCCCCAATCCATGAATACTAATAAAACCTGTATTTTAGATCGAAGATAGTTTTTATTTTAAAGAAGGCAGACCAGTTGTTTTTTTTTTTTTTTGCTGCATCTGGTCCTAGTCGTGGCACAAGGGGTCTTCATTGCATTACTCGGACTCTTTAACTGGTACCTGCAGACTCAGGGGTTGCTCCACGGCGTCCAAGATCTTAGTTCTCCAACCAGGGATGGAACCCATAACCCTTGCATTGCAAGGTGGATTGTTAATCACTGGACATCAGGGAAGCCCCTGAAGATACTCTTTAAATAGTGATGTTGTTAATGTTATAGAATAAAATTTTACCCATAGACATGATTGTCAATATAATGCAGGCAATAACTATCTAACATCTATTATGAGCTAAATACCCTATGGTATGACTTGGGAAATATGATAATTTAAGACAAGCTGTACTTTTCCAGGTCTTACCACCTCTTAGAGGAATCAGATACATGTGTAATATAAATAACACAGATGACTGAACAAACAAACATGTACATGTACATACACAGACAAACATATCAACATATATTGATACATACACTATTTAATTTGGTGGGAGTCAAGGGTATCAAAATGTGAGTATATGCCTTGAGGACAGGCATCACCTTTATGCTTTTCTATGAAAAGAGTTGGAGAAGGCAATGGCACCCCACTCCAGTACTCTTGCCTGGAAAATCCCATGGACGGAGGAGCCTGGTAGGCTGCAGTTCATGGGGTCACTGAGAGTCAGACATGACTGAGTGACTTCACTTTCACTTTTCCCTTTCCTCCACTGGAGAAAGAAATGGCAACCCACTCCAGTATTCTTGCCTGGAGAATCCCAGGGATGAGGGAGCCTGGTGGGCTGCCGTCTATGGGGTCGCACAGAGTCGGACACAACTGAAGCAACTTAGCAGCAGCAGCAGCAGCATGAAAAGAGTTGAGAATCATGGTCCATTCATTTCCTACAGCTGCTGTAACACATTATCATGAGCCTGGTGACTTAAACCAACACAAATTTATTATGTTTGAAATGGGTTTGGCAGGACGAAAACCAAGATGTTGGCAAAGCTGGCTCTTCTGGAGGCTCTAAAGAAGACTTCGTTTTCTTGCCTTTTCCACCTTCTAGAAGCCACCTGCTCATGACTCCTTCCTCCCATCACATCACCTTCTTCCCCCTGTTTTCATCATCACTGCACCTTCTGCCTCTTCTGTAGTCAAATCTCCCTCTTGTAAGAAAACTTGTGATTATATTTAGACACCACGGGATAATAATCCAGAATAATCTCCCCATTTCAACATTCCTAACCACAGTTGCAAAGTCTCTTTCTTCACATCAAGTAATATCCATAGATTCTAGAGACTAGGAAGTGGATGTCTTTGGGGACCGTTATTCAGTCATATATTCACATATAGTGAGACAACATAGGTTTGGGAATTACAGATTTTTCAGCCTGGGCTCTATATTGTTGCACAAGTAGACACTTGTGCTTATATTCTGTCTCAGTTTCCTCATTTGTTAAATAAGGATAATAATAGTACCTCCCTTGCAGAGTCGTTGTGAGGATTAAATGAGTTAACATATGTAATCGCTCACTGGCTGAGTAGGGTCCGACTCTTTGAGACCCCATGGACTATAGCTCATCAGGCTCCTCTGTTCATGGAATTTTCTAGGCAAGAATACTAGAGTGGATTGCCATTTTCTCCTGCAGGGAATCTTCTCGACCCAGGGACTGAACCCATGTCTCCTGTATCTCCTGCATTGGCAGGCGGATTTTTTTTTTTTTTTACCACTGAGCCACATATCTTTCAAATCCTGAAAGATGATGTTGTGAAAGTGCTGTACTCAATATGCCAGCAAATTCGGAAAACTCAGCAGTGCCACAGGACTGGAAAAGATCAGCTTTCATTCCAATCCCAAAGAAAGGCAATGCCAAAGAATGCTCAAACTACTGCACAATTGCACTCATCTCACACGCTAGTAAAGTAATGCTCAAAATTCTCCAAGCCAGGCTTCAACAATACGTGAACCGCGAACTTCCAGATGTTCAAGCTGGTTTTAGAAAAGGCAGAGAAACCAGAGATCAAATTGCCAACATGCGCTGGATCATGGAAAAAGCAAGAGAGTTCCAGAAAAACATCTATTTCTGCTTTATTAACTATGCCAAAGCCTTTGACTGTGTGGATCACAATAAACTGTGGAAAATTCTGAAAGAGATGGGAATACCAGACCACCTGATCTGCGTCTTGAGAAACCTATATGCAGGTCAGGAAGCAACAGTTAGAACTGGACATGGAACAACAGACTGGTTCCAAATAGGAAAAGGAGTATGTCAAGGCTGTATATTGTCACCCTGCTTATTTAACTGATATGCAGAGTACATCATGAGAAACACTGGGCTGGAAGAAGCACAAGCTGGAATCAAGATTGCCAGGAGAAACATCAATAACCTCAGATATGCAGATGACACCATCCTTATGGCAGAAAGTGAAGAGGAACTAAAAAGCCTCTCGATGAAAGTGAAAGAGGAGAGTGAAAAAGTTGGCTTAAAGCTCAACATTCAGAAAACTAATATCATGGCATCTGGTCCCATCACTTCATGGGAAATAGATTGGAAACAGTGGAAACAGTGTCAGACTTCATTTTTGGGGGCTCCAAAATCACTGCAGATGGTGATTGCAGCCATGAAATTAAAAGATGCTTACTCCTTGGAAGGAAAGTTATGACCAACCTAGATAGCATATTGAAAAGCATAGATATTATTTTGCCAACAAAGTTTCGTCTAGTCAAGGCTATGGTTTTTCCAGTGGTCACGTATGGATGTGAGAATTGGACTGTGAAGAAAGCTGAGTGCTGAAGAAGCAGAGAAGGCGATGGCACCCCACTCCAGTACTCTTGCCTGGAAAATCTTATGGACGGAGGAGCCTGGTAGGCTGCAGTCCATGGGGTCGCTAAGAATCGGACACGACTGAGCGACTTCACTTTCACTTTTCACTTTTATGCATTGGAGAAGGAAATGGCAACCCACTCCAGTGTTCTTGCCTAGAGAATCCCAGGGACGGGGGAGGCTGGTGGGCTGCCGTCTATGGGGTCACACAGAGTCAGACACAACTGAAGTGACTTAGCAGCAGCAGCAGAAGAATTGATGCTTTTGTACTGTGGTGTTGGAGAAGACTCTTGAGAGTCCCTTGGACTGCAAGGAGATCCAACCAGTCCATCCTAAAGGAGATCAGTCCTGGGTGTTCATTGGAAGGACTGATGATGAAGCTGAAACTCCAATACTTTGGCCACCTCATGTGAAGAGTTGACTCATTGGAAAAGACCCTGATGCTGGGAGAGATTGGGGGCAGGAGGAGAAGGGGACGACAGAGGATGAGATGGCTGGATGGCATCACTGACTGGATAGACATGAGTTTGAGTGAACTCTGGGAGTTGGTGATGGACAGGGAGGCCTGGCGTGCTGTGATTCATGGGGTCGCAGAGTCGGACATGATGGAGCGACTGAACTGAACTGAACTGAGCCACATATAAGTAAAAATCTTAGACTTTGAGTTGTACACCGAAAAAGTCTTAGAACAAGGCCTTAGGGACTTCCCTGGAGACCCAATAGCTACAACTCTGTGCTCCCAATGCAGAGGGCCTGGGTTTGATCCCTGATCAGGGAACTAGTCCCACATGCCACAACCAAGAGTTCTCATGTCACAACTAAAGATCCTGTATGTTGCCATGAAGATCAAAGACCCTGCATGCCACAACTAACAGCCCGTGCAGCCAAATAAAGAAATATTTTTTAAAAAAGGAACATCACCTTGGACATATTGAGTGTTCATTATGCTTGAGTGATGATTATTATCCTACTAAAGACCTGTGCATCCCCTTGGCAGGTGGACAAAACACACACATACACACACAGACACCTCAGTGTCACTTTCTCTTGTCTCCAGGGATTTATCTTAGTTCCAGGCCTGAAGCCAGTGGACTTTGGCTCTGAGCCCACGTTGACTAAGCCACCGTGTCTAGGATGCTCCGCAGCCTTCACTTGTCCCCCTGGCAACACATCCACAGAGCATCAGGAAATTTGGTTCAGCTCCTGTCACTTTAAACAAAAGATCCTGCTGCCTTGGCCACTGGCAGCTGAGAGCAGATCCTGGCCTGATTTCTGTTCCTGTTCCTGCTCCTGTGGTTGGCTTCTATCTGAGGAGACTCATTCCTTCCTTCTCCCCCAACTGCCCCTTGTCTGCAAAATAAAATGACCAACCAGGGACATAGCCCTCCTTTCTGCCTTCAGTCTCTCATGGGGCAGAACTGCACCTCCCAGTCACTCCCACCCCCTAAGTCACTCATTTACCCTGTGGACGTTGACCTCACTGAATCTTTGTGTGACTACGACCCAGAGATGCGGGCTAAGTCACTTCAGTCATGTCCAACCCTTTGCAACCCTATGGACTGTAGCCCACCAGGCTCCTCTTTTCATGGGTTCTCCAGGCAAGAATCCTGGAGTGGGCTGCCAGGTCCTCCTCCAGGGCATCTTCCCAGTCCAGGGATCGAACCTGAGTCTCTTGCATCTCCTGCATTGGTAGGCAGATTCTTTACCACTAGCACCACCGGGGAAGTCTGACCCAGGGATAATTGAGCAGAAACTACAGAGCTATCAACTCAAAGAAACAAAGCCTTTGCCTTTCTGTAAAAACTTCTGAGATTCTGGCATCTCTTTCTTAATACATTTAAAAATATCTTTCCTCATTGCCTTTTTCCCAGGCACATTCTCCCTCACTCCTCTTGGAGCAAGGGAACCGGTCACAGCCACAAGTCACAGCCAAGAGCATCTTGGCTTGTTTCCATTATGTACATTTCCTCCTCATCTAGCTCCTAAGTTTTCAGCAGAAGTGTCCTTACAAAAACCTAACATAGGCGCAGAAATTAATCATCTTCATTTGAGCACCATATAGGACAGAAAAATGTCAGTCTGCAGTATAACTGAATGGTGTCCAACATATTGAATTCAAGAGGTGATGAGGGAACACTTCAGATTTAATACAGACTTCCCAGGACAGAGCTAAAGTTTTGCTTATTTGCTAAATTATGCTCACAACAAAAGGAAAAAGAAGTTCCTTATGAAGCAGGCCTCAGTGGCCTCATTGGAATTCCTCATTTTCCTAGGCAAACTGCAAATAGTCCCAAAGTCAGATTTTACACTAAATTACTCGGCCTCAGCAAGACTTTCATGGGTGTGACTGAAAGCAAACTCTGCCCCTCCTCCGTGCGGGGAAAACCACTGAGTAACCATTTAAGGCAGTGATTTGTTCACTAATTATGAATCTCCTGGATCGACTCAATCTGCTCTTCTTTCCTTAGGAGTCCTGTGTTAAGTTTTGTAGGGCAACATCTAAGCAAGGCAGTTATGTTTTTATGCTTTTGCACTTGGGGAACATTTTTGTGGTGTCTGCAGGGCCCTCCTAAAGCTTGCTCACTTAGCACAGCAATGTGCAACGTATTTAATTGAAGCCTGGTTCTCTAGTGTACACTGACTACTTTCTTCAAAAATGTGAGAACTTTTCTCTCATGAGAAAACTGCAAGAATCAATTCTAATCCCTCCAGTCCCAAACCAGGCAAATGTTTCCTAAGTGTCTAGCCCTGTGCTGCTTGGAGGTAGAGGCTCAAAGGAGATTTATTGAGAAGACGTTTCAAAACCCTCCGTGTGCGTACGGTGCTCACACACCAACCTGCAAAGCTGTGGGGGCATCGCTGCTGTCACTCAATTATCTCTGTGTCTGGAAAGTTTCTCAAGAGAAATTACTCCATTCATACTTCTTCCCAGTAGGTGCTGGGAACTGCTTGGGTGGCAAAGCATGTTAATTATAATTTAAAAAAAAAAATAGACTAAGGCAGTCAAAAATAAGATTTAGCCTCCTACTTTTCAATCTATTAGAAGCAATTTGGAGTCCAGCTAAAGCCTCTTTTTCATGTCTCAGTTGTTCAGTGCTGAGTTAAGGAAATAAAAATTGAGGGAGGTGACTGACTTGAAAAAGGAGAGTTAGATCAAAAAAATACTTAAAGACTCTGAGCACACATGGCCCAAGGACTGCTAGCTTAATCTATAATTTGAGATGAGACAAATATTGAGAGGAGGGGGGAAAGTCAATATTGTTTACAGCTGGACTGGTAATTATAATAAGGCTAAATCTAGGCAATATGTATTTCTACATGTCTTTATCTACTATTAACTCCTAGGGCGGCATCTAGCTCATCACTTGGCACATAAATTCTGTTGCTCTGAATTAAAGGGCAGAAGCATTCACCCAGAATTATTAAAAAAAAAAAAAAAAAACAGTCCTCAGAGAGTACATATGAAAATTGAAGGGACTTCCCTGGTGGCACAGTGGATAAGAATCTACCTGCCTATGTAGGGGACACTGGTTCATCCCTGGTCTGGGAAGATCCCGTGTGCCCCGGAGCAACTGAGCCTGTGCGCCACCACTACTGAGCCTGTGCTTTAGATCTGAGGAGCCACAACTACTGAAACCCGAGTGCCTGGAGCCCATGCTCCACAGCAAGAGACGCCAATGCAACGAGAAGCCCATGCAGTGCAAGGAAGAGGAGCCCCCACTCGGCACAATTAGAAAAAGGCCACGCGAAAGAGAAGACACAGTGCAGCCAAAAATAAATAAATAAATAATTTTAAAATGGAAGACGGAGATCGATACCTGCCAGCATGAATGCAGTGGGTTAGGGGCTCACTAAATACATGGATGGCATGGTCCAGTTCCAGTTCAGTTCAGTCGCTCAGTCGTGTCCAGCTCTTTGCGACCCCATGAATCGCAGCATGCCAGGCCTCCCTGTCCATCACCAACTCCCGGAGTTTCACTCAAACTCATGTCCATCAAGTTGGTGATGCCATCCAGCCATCTCATCCTCTGTCGTCCCCTTTTCCTCCTGCCCCCATGGTAACAGGACACAATCCAAGAAAAGCAACTCTTTCATCCTTGTATTCAATCAACTAACACTCACTGTCCACTCTGGTTCAGGTACTGTTTTAGGTCTTATGACTACAGTCACAAAGATGACAGGTCCTAACTCTGACAGAGGTTATATCTGTGTGTGTATATGAGTGCCTGTGTGTGTGAGAGAGAGAGACAGAGAGAGAAATGTGAGCTAAAGTAGAGTGACAGACAGTACAAATAGATAACTAAACCAGAACAAAGTAAACCATGTCATTGTAGGGGCTCTACAGTGGATCAAACGGTGGTCCACCCAAAAGTCGTGTCCATCTCCTAACTCCCAGCACCTGTAAACGTGACCTGCTTTGGGAAAAGGGTCTTTACAAATGTAATTAAGTTAAAGAACTTGAGAGGAGATCATCCTGAATTATGTATAGGGTGAAAGGGTGCTGAAATCCAATGTCAAGTGTCACTATAAGAGACATGCTGTTGCTGCTAAGTCACTTCAGTCGTGTCCAACTCTGTGCGACCCCATAGACGGCAGCCCACCAGGCTCCCCCGTCCCTGGGATTCTCCAGGCAAGAACACTGGAGTGGGTTGCCATTTCCTTCTCCAATGCATGAAAGTGAAAAGTGAAAGTGAAGTCGCTCAGTCGTGTCCGACTCCTAGGGACCCCATGGACTGCAGCCTACCAGGCTCCTCCATCCATGGGATTTTCCAGGCAAGAGTACTGGAGTGGGTTGCCATTGCCTTCTCCGATAAGAGACATAGGGAGACATAAAGAAGAGAAGAAGGTAACGTGGACATGAAGGCAGAGATGAGAGTTTTGCAACCACAGCCAAGGAACATCTGGAGACGCTGGACAGGGCAGAGAGGGATTCTCCAATGTGTCCCTGGATGCAGAGCAGCCCCGTGTCTGACCTTGATTTCTGACAACTGCTTCTGGAGCTGTGATAGAATAACTTTCTGTTGTTTTACACCATGATGTTTATGGTCAGTTGTTAAACAACTCTAGGAAAGTAATACAGGTTTTAAAAGAAAACAAAAGGGGCTGATGGAAGCCAGATGCTAAAAGGTCTCACGCTGTCAAAACTATGTTTTTTGGGACTTCCTTGGTGGTCCAGCGATTAAGAATCTGCCTTCCAATGCAGGGAACTAAGATCCCACATGTATGGGGTAACAAGGCCCACACACCACAACTAGAGAAGCCCCCACCCCCACCCACCACCACCACCAGCCCCCAACCAATGCTGCAACAAAGAGCCTGTGGGCTGCACCTAAGATTCAACACAATCAAATAAAATAAATTAATTTAAAAAAATTATCCCCAGATTGATTTTATTAAAAAAATAAAAAAACTAGGTTCGTGGCAAGGAAAAGGCATCTAGGAGCTACATCCAGATTTCTACTCACAGAGACCACACAGAAGGTGTTCCTTCCTTACCAGCTAGAGTTGCAGTCAGCAGAGGACATCTGCTTCTATTGTCTGCCAACATCTCTTCTCAATATTTCTGATAAATAAAAAGTCCCTTTCCTACGGGAACCCACATTTTCTGTTCAGTCACTCAGTCGTGTCTGACTCTGAGACCTCACGGACTGCAGCATGCCAGGCCTCCCTGTCCATCACCAACTCCCGGAGTCCACTCAAACTCATGTCCATTGAGTCAGTGATGCCATCCAGCCATCTCATCCTCTGTCATCTTCTTTTCTTCCCACCTTCAATCTTTCTCAGCATCAGGGTCTTTTCCAATGACTCAGTTCTTCCCATCAGGTGACCAAAGTATTGGAGTTTCAGCTTCAACATCAGTCCTTCCAATGAATATTCAGGACTGATTTCCTTTAGAATGGACTGGTTGGATCTCCTTGCAGTCCAAGGGACTCTCAAGGGTCTTTTCCAACACCACAGTTCAAAAGCATCAATTCTTTGGTGCTCAGCTTTCTTTATAGTCCAACTCTCACATCCATGCATGACCACTGGAAAAACCATAGCCTTGACTAGACGGACCTTTGTTGCAAAGTAATGTCTCTGCTTTTTAATATGCTGTCTAGGTTGGTCATAACTTTTCTTCCAAGGAGTAAGCACCTTTTAATTTCATGGGTGCAGTCACCATCTGTAGTGATTTTTGGAGCCCCCCCCAAATAAAGTCTTTCACTGTTTCCATTGTTTCCCCATCTATTTCCCATGAAATGATAGGACCAGATGCTCTAATCTTAGTTTTCAGAATGTTGAGTTTTAAGTCAACCTTTTCACTCCCCTCTTTCACTTTCATCAAGAGGCTCTTTAGTTCTTCTTCACTTTCTGCCATAAAGGTGGTGTCATCTGCATATCTGAGGTTATTGATATTTCCCCTGGCAATCTTGATTCCAGCTTGTGCTTCACCCAGTCCAGCGTTTCTCATGATGCACTCTGCATAGAAGTTAAATAAGCAGGGTGACAATATACAGCCTTGACATACTCCTTTTCCTATTCGGAACCGGTCTGTTGTTTCATGTCCAGTTCTAACTGTTGCCTCCTGACCTGCATACAGATTTTTCAAGAGGCAGGTCAGATGGTCTGGTATTCCCATCTCTTGAAGAATTTCCCAGAGTTTGTTGTGATCCACACAGTCAAAGGCTTTGGCATAGTCAATAAACTTGAAAATTTTGTTCCAGTGGGGCTAACTCCTCCTCTTGTATCCCCCCAAATCTCATTCACAGAAATAGATATGGAGCCACAGCCTCACCAATCAGAGAATCCCATCATCTGGGTGCAGTGATTGATCCAAGTATGGACATGTGACTCAGGCCAGACCAATCAGAGAATCTTCTCTGGAACTCCGAGAAAAGACTTGGTCTCTCCACTAGGAGGCTTTGCTGGTGGAATGTGACCCTGGGGCTACGGTTCTCTGAGGCAAACTTTGAGTTAAAGGATCCAGTAGCTTTGATCCAGTAGCTTTCCTTCTTTCTCTTTTTTTGTTTAAGTTCTCAGTCTCTCTTGCTTATAAGCCAAACGGCTCTAACTAACTGGAGGCCCTGTCCTCCTGGTGACCTAAGCCAGACCACATGTAGCACATAGGGTTCATTTCACCGTCCCTAGACAAGTCTAGAGCAGACCTGAGTCTCAGAAGGGACTCTGCTCCCCCAGTGAGTCCCCTGCTGCTTCCTTCTTAGCCTGCTAAAGGGGCGGGGGTGGGTCTTCTTACTGTCCCAGCCGTGAGGGAGAAGAAAGAAGCAATCCCAAACGAAAAGAATCAAAAGAATCAAAGCCAAGAGAACTTCAAAGAGACACTGAACCCCCAAACGACCGGTTTTAAACAGCTTTGTTTATCCCTTTGAAAACACAATTCCCTAACGATGTGCCCCAATTTTGTGCTTGACCCAAACCCCGATCTCACTCTGTCTCACTCAATTTCACTCTGTTATTTGGTGCAAGAACAGAACTGATTGTAACTGATTCAAGCTGAAAACAGATTTATCAGAAGGCTGGGAGAACTGACTCCAAAAATGCAAAAGGAGGATGAATCACAACCAAAATCAGGCCTCTGGACCAGTGTGGGGTACAAGCCCGAAAGCCAAAGGCTGACATCACTTCTCCCTGGGACTTCTGCCCGTCACCCCCGAGCCTAAAGGAGTTTTCCCACATCAAACCTCCAGGGGAGAGCACCAGATTGGCGTCGTGACTACCTCGAGGGATGCAAGGATGGAAAGTGTTTCAGGTGGGCTCTACCTCCTGCTGAGACTCCTATGAGGAAATTTCCTGAATATAAATTAATTTAAAAATATCTATGTTGTACTCTCTTGCATTGAAGCAGAGGGGAAAAGCTTGGAGAGGCCCCCTGCAGTCATTCGATTGTATAACAACAGTGCCCTCTACTGACAGATTAATGCTCTAGTGGAAAACAAGGGAAGCGTTCACACACCCCACTAAAAAGTCCAGTCCTGCTAAGATTCAATCACACTTGGTTTCGTAATTTAGACCATTGCGTAAAGCAAGAGAAAATTGCAAGATGCAAATGCTGTCCCATGAAAATGGATATAAAAAGGATTATGATTTATAATAGACATTAGCATGCATCAACCACAATCCTAGGACCGCAGCAGCGTCTGGTGCCCAGGATGGTTTAATAGGGTATCATCTAGTCAGGCCTGTCCTGACAGGGCGTGTACCCTAAGACCTACAGGACAAGATGGAGCCCACCAGGGCAGGTCTGGGGCGTGTAAGGAGGAAACCAGGGCGGCATGCCAGTTGTCAGGACACAAGGTGTGGAGGCAGGGAGGCATCACATGGAAACAGAGATCTCCCTTCCTGATTAGGCTCTTGACCTCTCTGTACTTTGGTTTTCTCATCTGTGAAATGGGAATCATTGTAGCACCTACCTTACAGGCTTGGTGTAAAGCAGGAAATACATAGGTGAGAAACTCCCACCTAGGAAGGAAGTTCTTAAGTCAGTCATCATCAATTCAAGATTTAGTATTATTGCTCTTCTTTACAATTATTGTTCTTAAAAACCTCAGAATCACCTCTGGCAAATGCAATCTTCAAATAGGATACCTTGTTCATGCTAAGCAGAGACCTTATTGTGTCAGATAGATTCTCTGGAATAACTAGACTTCTCAACTTTCCATAAATCCTCATTATGTGCTCTCTGGAGCCATAAGCACCTTTTGTTTTCCTGTCACAAATGATGGACAATATTTTAAAATGCTAATTGTGAGAAATGCTCAGGAAATATCTTCAGACCTCAGAGAAAGGTTGGAGAGATGTGAAAGGAAGGAGCGAGCCATGGGAGGAGAGACAGGCTCATTTCTAAGTGATGCAGGTGGAACAGCCATGGAGCAGGATCCCAGCAATGAATGCGAAGTGGAGAGAATGTCCTCAGAGAAAAAGTAAACCTTCCATCTAATCCTCTCTGAGCTGAGCCAAGGCAAGCTGTCAGAAGTTCTAGTTACAGGTCAATCCCTGAGGAATCTTGGGAAATGCTGCAAAGACGAAGTATTTTAAACAGAGTGAAGAATGAAGAGAGTATCAAATTCACACCCCCACAGAAACACAGAGGGAGGAAAAGACAGAAGGAAGAGAAAAGAAGGAAAAGAAAGACAAAGGAATGAAAAGGGAGGGGTACAGAGAAAGAAGGAAAAGCAAAGGGAGGGGAAAAATCCGCACACTGTGGCTTAGATAAGACAAGAAAGATAGCCGGGAGCGGGGGGTGGGGAGGACTTCCCTGGTGGTCCAGTGGTTAAGAATTTGCCTTCCACCCATGGCGAATGCATGTTGATGTATGGCAAAACCAATACAATATTGTAAAGTAAAAATAATAATAATAATAAAATTTTTAAAATAAAAAGCCAAAACTCTAAAAAAAAAAATCTGCCTTCCAATGCATTGTTAGTAGCTCAGTCGTGTCCAACTCTTTGTGACCCATGGACTGTAGCCCGCCAGGCTCCTCTATGCATGGAATTCTCCAGACATGAAAATTGGAGTGGGTAGCCATTCCCTTCTCTAGGGGATCTTCCCGACCCAGAGATTGAACTTAAGACCTATGCATTGCAGGTAGATTCTTCACCATCTGAGCCACCAAGCCAGGAGGTACGCAGTCCAGTGGCGGGAATGCGGGTTTGATCCTTGGCCGCTGAACTAAGATCTCACATTCCGTGGGACAACTGAGCCCAGGTTCTGCAACTAGAGAAGCCCCTGGGCAGTCAAAAAAAGAAAGGCATCCAGGGTTAAGGTTAAGTTATCCCAGGAATTTCTGACTAGGTTTTATAACAAGGAAATGAAAGTTAGGAGTTTCCAATTAACAGACAGTGGGTCTGTACCCATTCTTTTCTCTCCCCTTTCCCTCCCCTTTCTGAATCTCTACCCGGGAGGGAAGGAAGGGGTTTTCACCTCCTCCCACCCCTGCCTCCAGCACCTCCTATGTGTAATTGGGTTGTTGTCAGTGGTGAAAGGACCAAGGTCAGTTCCACAAAGCCCGGCTGTAATAAAGAAGAACAAATCTGACTCCATATTGGATTTGTTTCTTTTATTCTAACCTTTGTATCGCTTTTTCTACAAGTTAATTGCTACAAAGGAATGTTGCCTATAGCTTAAAGTATACATAATGGCCCATCTCTGGGAACCCCATCTCCTGTGCCTTAATGTTAAACTAAAACATCTTTGCTCAGTTCACAGGAAACCTCCTGACCAAGCCCACGTAAGAATGACTGCAGGAAGAAAGAAATGAATACATCCCCTCTAGTCCCCAGAACCAGGAAATGTTTGCAACAACATATGGCATCACTGACTCGATGGACGTGAGTCTCAGTGAACTCCGGGAGTTGGTGATGGACAGGGAGGCCTGGCGTGCTGCAGTTCATGGGGCTGCAAAGAGTCGGACACGACTGAGAGACTGATCTGATCTGATCATCCTTTTTACTTTACATCCTCACCTCTGCCCCCACCTTTGTTCTGTAAAAGAAACTAGCATCCAAAACCCAGGTAAGATGGTTCTTTGGGACACTTGTCCACCATCATCTCAGCTTCTGAATAATATCACTATTCCTTGCGTCAATAATTTGTCTCTGGATTTATTGGTCTGTCATGTGGCCAGCAGTACAAGCTTGGATTCTGTGACACTGTCAGAGCCAAGGACAGATGGGGTGCAGCTGAGACCCTTGCTCACTTACTTTCGTCAATCAAGGTGTGTCCCTCTCCTTCCCTCTCTACTCCCCCTAACAGGCTTCCCTGTTAGGTAAAGTGGTAAAGAATCCACCTGCAGTGCAGAAGATGCAGGTTCAATTCCTGGGTTGGGAATATTGCCTGAAGAAGACAATGGCACCCTACTCCAGTATTCTTGCCTGGAGAAGTCCATGGACAGAGGAGCTTGGCGGGCTACAGTCCATGGACTCAGTAACTAAACGACAACTTCCTGTAACAAACACATTTGCAAGCTTCCAAATGTTACCGTTTCTATTAATGTTTAGCAATATCCAAATAATGCTTGCAAAAAAATGTGAATACTATGCAGGTTAAAAAGAGCCAAACAACTGAAATGCAACTGAGTTTTAATATACCTATAAAAAATATACAATTATCTGATCATCAGAAGTCCCTCATGATACATTTTACATTTCAAGAAATACAGTACAAGTAAGTAAAGAATCTGGATAATTTGTTAAATTGGATTAGACTAGTTCATAGTTTATCTCTTGTTATATGTAATTTCTTTTGAACTTTTAGGATATATTTGATCCTATAATTTTCCTCCAGATATATAAACAAAAATGACACATATTGCAAAAATATGAGAGAACTGGATTTTCTTTTTTTTCTTTTATCATTGCTTTTACTAAAGGTTGTTTTTAAAAAATCCTTTATTGTTAATACATTTAAAAATATGGGTATGAAGGATCATTTGAAATTATAATATCTTACATATTTACAGTGTTTAACAATATCCAAATGCTTGCATATGCAAATGTTGATTTTTCTAACAACCTTGGTGCAGGAGATAAGGCAACAGAAGATCAAAGGTTTAAGGTTACATATAAATAGCAAATTTTAAAACTAAGACCCAAATTTGGGCCTTTCTCATCCACCCACTGGTATTTCTCTCCTATCACATGGTAAACTGAATTCCTGTCATGAGCAGGAGGATAGAGAAGGTGATACTTTATAAGCACACTCTTATTTTACAAGTCAATTTTGTAAGTTATCATTCAAATTCCTCAATATTCTTCATGATTTCCATGTACTTCTATTCTTACCCATGTATTATGCTAAAGGAATTAGATAACCTCAAAAAAGCCAGAAAGAAACCTCAAAACTTCCTGCTGTGCTTTTCAAGGCAGCTCAATAGTTCAGTTTAAATAATACTTTAATTTTTTTTAAACACCTATTATAGAAAACTATACTAAAAGTTCTTCATTCCACATTCTAAGATCTAACTCTAATCTGAGGGAAAGAAAAAGATGGGGATGAGAATATATTGATAGTGTAAGGACAAAAATCCATTTATAAGTCTTGTCTTTGTCCATTTGCAGCTGTCTTCCATTTCTACTCTTTTAGACAGACAGAGCACATAAACCCAGTCCAGTCTCGCTACCATGAGATTCAGCCTTAAGTCTGAACTCACCCTTCTCTGCAATTGGTGTGGTAAGTGTTAGGGTCTTCAAAAGATCCAGCGATTAAGTCAGCATTTATAGTCACTTATCATCTGTTTTGGAAAATGAAGTTCTTGGAATAAAATAACCTTAATAAATTAACTGAAACACACAGACCTCAGGTGTTTTTGAACATGTGAGTATCAACCCAATCAAACAAGACACCATGTGAGCAATTAAGTATTTGCCCATTATGATTAGAATTGCAGTTCACAGTATGCCCAATCTTCAGCCACGGGTTCTTCATACAGTCTGATGCAGCAAGTGTGGTATCAATTGTGGAAACGTTCCCCAGGGAAATGTTTGCACTCCAACATGTTCTTAAAAGCTGATAGAATGGATTTATCATAAGGCAAAACCATAAACAAGTTTTGGGTTTGATGGCCACAGAACCTATGTGCACCATGTCAATGTCTTATTCAAAGGGAGGTGTTTGATACAATTTGCTGCATCAGTGAATGTATAAATGAATGAATGAGAATTACAAAGGAATTTAGCAATTTGTACATGGCCAAAAGAACCCAAGTCCTGCTCTAGTGACGAAACCAATGCAATCTTCCTGCCGCACTCGGTGGAGATTTTGAATCATCCAGTCACATCCCACTCCACTCTGCTTAATTATATGAACCACCGGCCCCACTAGAGTAGTACAGAAACAAACAAGAAATGGAGGAGCGAGAAAACCCTGGAGCCTAGCTTTCACTTTTAACCTGATTTTTTTTGGCTTCCAGGGTTGCTGCTCATTAAACAGGAAAAAAAAAAATGTTTGCAATTTTCAAAACATTTTGCATGTTAACTCATTCCAGATGCAAACAACTTCCAAGGCAAAAATCACTGGAGGGTTCGTGGTGAACAGGGCCTAGTTACCAAATGAGGTCACATAAAAATTAAAAAAACACTAAAGAATAAATAGTCCAATTCTGTCCCGGGGGCATGAGCTATGCAGCCCAAGTAAAAATTAAAACCAAATTACAGTCACTAATCAGCATTGCATAACACATCTGACTCATTTGCATACAATGCAATTATCCTGATAGAGGCTGAACTCAACACACCCAGCTGGGTTAGAGTGTCCCCAAGGATGTGAGCCATTGGTCTTTTTCCCTGTGCGTTGGCTGAATTCCCTCATGACCACGACAGCAAATAAAAACCACTCATCAACACCACACAGCACCACTAGACTTGGAACATTTGAAATAAAAGTGATGCAGATTGATGCATGGCTCACGTTCAGGCCCCCTCAGATGAACAAGAAACAGGCTGATTCTAGGTCAGTGCTCCATTTCTAGAACATCCTATTTGATCTCGAGTTTTAGAAAACCATAGTCATCTTATGCTATATAAAGAATTCTTCTTCTGCTTCTTTTGCTTCACCTTGGACTGGCAGAGGAAGGGGACATTTTGAGAGTATCTTCTTAGCACCAAGGTCCCTTTGGCCAGCAAGTGGCAAGGGGTGAACCCTTTCCTTAAAGATCCTGTTGTTTTTGGAAGCAGCTGACCCTGAGAAAGAGGTTGACAAGCATGATGGTGGCTGGTGGGTCTGAAGATTCCTTGGAAATCTGCTTGCAAAAGATGGCCTGGGTTCAGAACTGACCATGGTGAATCCGGTGTCAACATTTGTCTCTGCCTCCAGCTTCTCGAAGCTGTTTTCCCAGCCGAGGACCTTCATTCTGGCCCCGGGTTCGAGGTGAAGAGAAGACAGTTGCGGTTGGGATTCCGTGGCTGGGCTGCTGGGCTGAGCTGAGCCACCAGCGCTTTTCCACCAAGTGTTACTGGAACCGTCTGACACTGGCCGCCCACCAGGCTCAGGCAGCTCCACGGAGCTCACCTTGAACCTCCTGCCCCGAATCCTTCGACTCCTCAACTCTAGGGTCCTGATTGCAGAGACAGGGGTCAGCCTGGAGCCATGGGGAAGAGTGTCAGCTCCCAAGGTGCCATTCAGAAAAGGAGGCTCACCATTCCTCACACCAAGTCCTGGATTCAACTGGACCTACGGGACAAGGAGAAGAGTTAATGTTTTCCATTAAGTAAGTGCCAAGAACAGCTTCCCTGGTGGCTCAGAGGTTAAAGCGTCTGCCTGCAATGAAGGAGACCTGGGTTCGATCCCTGGGTTGGGAAGATCCCCTGGAGAAGGAAATGGCAACTCAATCCAGTTTTCTTGCCTGGAGAATCCCATAGATGGAGGAGCCTGGTGGACTACAGTCCATGGGGTCGCAAAGAGTCGGACACGACTGAGTGACTTCACTTCACTTTCAAAGAACAGATTACATCATACTCAGGCTTCTGCCATGCTGTGCTCATGCAGACTTTCAATAAAGTCAGTTGAACTGAATAGAAGTAAGAGGTACAGTCCTTCAACAGGATGAGCTGCCACCTTTGCTTCCTGGACATTATGTTCTACCTTTTTCTTTAATCTAATAAAGTTTTTCTCTTCTGGAACTGGAATCTGGCTATTTACACATTCAGAAATTGTTCAGGATTGATATTAGACTATGCAATCTAGAGGAGCCTCCGTGTCACTAATTTTTACCTGAACTCTATTGGAATTTTACAAGGCTGACCCTTCTCCTTTACATTTGAAGATTTCTCCTTAAATTTCTATGTCCACACATTCTTCTGGATTTTCTTTTTCCATCCACCCCTCTCAGTTTCATCACAGGACATAGTTCTTCAGTGCTAACCTGGGCCATCTTCTCTTCTCAGTCTGCACACTCTGTCAGGAAAATCTCATTAAATCCCATGCCTTCAACTATTATCTAACTGATGAAGGCATCGGAAAGTCATTATAGTTCAGATCCATCTCTTAAGCTTCAGACTTATCTATCCAACCGTCATCCAGGCACAAGCTCCTAAAACTCAACATGTCCAAAGGTGAACTCATCGCCCTCCTCTCACTAAATCTATTCTGCTAACTCTTCTCCCTCTCATAGAACCTGGCATCATTTGCTTCATGCTAGCCAAGCAAGAGCTTCATTTTCCCCTCCTCATCCTCCATGTCACCCATTCCCATGGACTCTGTCTTCCAAAGACTTCTCGGGTCTTCCTGTCCCTCCATGTCCACTGCCATTAACCCTAGGGCAGATGTCAGCATCACTCGTTGAAATACTGCAACAGCCATCTGTCGGGACACCTCATGGGTGCTCCTGGCCTCCCTCTAATCCATTCTCCACTCTACAACCAGAGGAGCTTTGAAAACAGTTTTATCATGTCACCCTCCTGCTTCAAGTGGCTCCCTGCTCTTCTTAAGATAAAATCAAATCCCTTAAATAGACCACCATACCCTTCAGGGCTTCCCTGGTGGCTCAGATGGTAAAAAATCTGCCTGCAATATAGGAACCCAGGTTCAATCCCTGGGTCGGGAAGATCCCCTGGAGAAGGACATGGTAACCCACTCCAGTATTCTTGCCTGGAGAACTCCATGGACAGAGGAGCTTGGTGAGCAATAGTCCATGGGGCCTCATAGAGTCGGACACAACTAAACAACTAACACTTTCTTTATTTTTCATACCCTTCACAGCAAATAGATGGGGAAACAATGGAAACAACGACAGACTATTTTCTCGGGCTCCAAAATCATTGTGGACAGTGACTGCAGCCATGAAATTAAAAGATGCTTTCTCCTTGGAATAAAAGCTATAACAAACCTAGACAGAGTATTAAAAAACAGAAATATCACTTTGCCGACAAAAGTCCATATAGTCAAAGCTATGGTTTTTCCGAGTTGGACCATAAAGAAGACTGAGCACCAAAGAATTGATGCTTTCAAATTGTGGTGCTGGAGAAGACTCTTGAGAGTCCCTTGGACAGCAAAGAGATCAAACCAGATAATCCTACAGGAAATCAACCCTGAATATCCATTGGAAGGACTTATGCTGAAGCTGAAGCTCCAGTATTTTGGCCACCTGATGTGAAGAGCCGTCTCATTGGAAAAGACCCTGATGCTGGGAAAGATTGAAGGCAGGAGAAGAACAGGGCAACAGAGGATGAGATGGTTGGGTGGCATCATCAACTCAATGGACATGAGTTTGAGCAAACTCCAGGAGATAGTGAAGGACAGGGAACCCTGGCATGCTGCAGTCCATGGGGTCACAATGAGTCAGACATGCCTGATAAACTGAACAACAACGAATACCCTTCACAGTCTGGCCTTTCTTACTCCAGCTTAATTCACCCCTTCTTCCTCTTGTCAAAATTGAGCCTTTTTCAATTCTTGGAACATTATTTGTTCTTTCCTAATGCCAGTGTTTGTGTATATTATTTCCTCTGTCTGGGATATGTCACCTCTGACTCTTTTTCCTGAAAACTCCTACCTTTCGTCAACTCCAAGCTTACACATCATTTCCTCCTAGAAGCCTTCTCCGTGTTACTGAATCTGGGTTGTTGTTCAATCGCTAAGTCACGTCTGACTCCTTGTGACCCTTTGGACTATAACCAGCCAAGATCCTTTGTTCATGATTTTTCAGACAAGAATACTGGTGTGGGTTCCATTTCCTTCTCCAGAGATCTTCCTGGACCAGGGATTGAACCTGTGTCTCCTGCACTGGCAGGCAGATTCTTTACCACTGAACGACCAGAAAAGAAAGTGAAAGTGAAAGTGAAAGCCGCTCAGTGGCATCTGACTCTTTGCGATCCCATGTAGCCTGCCAAGCTCCTCTGTCCATGGAATTCTCCAAGCAAGAATACTGGAGTGGGTTGACATTTCCTCCTCCAAGGGATCTTCCTGACCCGGGGATCAAACTGGTGTGTCCTGCATTGCAAGTCAATTCTCTACCATGAGCCACCAGGGAAGCCATCAGAGGTGCCCCTAAATATTGGTTCTGTCACTTATTAGTTGTGGGACTTGAAACAAGTTACCTAATTTTTCTGTACCTTGGTTTCCTCATACATAGAAGGAGATGATAATAAGTACCAATGTCAGAGAGTTGCTGAGAAGTTTAAACTGTAACAGTGCCCAGGACACAGTGTTCCTAAACATCAGTTGGCTACTCTCATCATCATTAATCATACTACTTGCTGTCCTGGCAGCCTGTACTTTCCGTATCCTAGTAGTCACCATGCTATTCTGCAGTTGTGTGCTCAAATTCTCTAGATCTTCTTCTAGACTTTGCCAACTGGAAGAGTTAGGACTTTATACACCATCTTGATCACTATATCTCCAGTACTTAGCACAATGCCCAACATGTGGTAAGTAATCACTAGATGTCTGTTGGATAAATAAATAAAGCTTAATGCCTATCAAATTGTTTGTGTGTAGAAATGTATGTCCCCTAATTATTGGCCATTAAGTGGATACAAAGTCTTTTCAAGAAACTGCAGAAGGACATCCATCCTATGGATGGTCATTTCTGCAATCTTTAAGAGAGAGAACATCAACTTTTCCTTTTTTTAAGAGAAGTCCTTAGACCATATGGTAGAAGAAAGTACAAAATTTTTACTATAGAAATGCAGGTTGTACAGTTGGAGTGAAGAATTTTCAGGAGAAACATAATGCTGAGTGATTGAGATAAATCTCAAGAGAAAATGAAGCTTCTCTTGCCAAATAAGCAATTGAAATGCATTTGTAGAGATTCTGTTTATTTAGAGCACATCTTTCTAAGAAATATTTGTAAAATGTTACGGATTGAGAGCTAGGTGTTTTCGAGTTTCAGGGAACATTAGCAAATACCTTGATGAACAGGAAGATTATTTGTCACACATTTGGCTCCAAACACTTGAGAAATAAGAGACTGCATCACTGAAACATGATCAAGCTGTTAAGGAAAATCTGACATCACGCAGGGAAAAAAATATTGTCTCTTACTAAAAGTGATTCTAAGAAATAGCAAGATTTCTCCTACATTGAGGAAAAAAAAAAAAGACTGCATGGTTCCCACATGTGTGGCCAAAAAGAAAAAAGGCCTTCTTTCCAGGGAAACTAGTCAACCCAAGTCTAACATGCTGGTGTATCATCATAGCCTAACTGACCTACAGAAGCTGAAACTCTAATACTTTGGCCACCTAATGCAAAGAGCTGACTCATTTGAAAAGATCCCAATTCTGGGAAAGATTGAGGGCAGGAGGAGAAGGGAATGATAAAGGATGAGGTGTTTGGATGGCATCACTGACCAATGGACATGAGTTTGGATAAACTCTGGGAGTTGGTGATGGACAGGGAAGCCTGGCATGCTGCAGTCCATGGGGTCGCAAAGAGTTGGACATGATTGAGTGACTGAAGTGAACTGACCCGTGGAAGAGGAATACCCAACTCCAGCTTCATCTAGCCTTTCATGTGAGAGAAGTGAAGTATTCAACTCTAGCCCACTCTAGCCATTCTCTTCCACCTAAGAGAGAAAAAACGTGTAAACGCTTGTGAAGTTCAAGGCATAGACTCATTAAGACTGAGACCTAATCTTATAATGACTCCCTTCCCCCAACTCCTTGCCACCACATTAGTAAAGCATTATTTACAGCTGTTCCTATGTCTCCTACATCATCCTGGCTATCAGGGGAAAAAAAAATTACAAGACATTACAAAAGGTAAAAAGGCACAGTGAAAAGACAGAGCAAGTATCAGAATCAGATGTGGCAGGGATGTTGGAATTATCAGGCCAGTAATTTAAAATAATTCTGATTAATATACTAAAGACTCTAATGGATAAAGTAAATAGCATGCAAGAACAGATGGCAATCTGAAAAGAGAGATGGAAGTCCTAAAAGAAGAACCAAAAAGATTAAAAAACAAAAACAAAAAAACACTGTAACAGAAATAAAGAATGACTTTAATGGGCTTCTTAGTAGACCAAACACAGCTGAGGAAACGATCTCTGAGCTAGAGGACATACCAATAAAATCCTTGAAAAAGAAAAACAGAGAGGAAAACACAGGCTGAAACAAAACGTACAAATCAGAATGGACAACCTAAAAACTGGGACAACTACAAAAAGAGTAATTGACATACAATGGAAATACCAGAAGAAGAGAGAATGAAATACTAGAAATATTTGAAACAATAATGACTGAGAATTTCCCCACATTTATGAAAGTCACTCAGTCATGTCCAACTCTTTGCAACCCCATGAACTATACAGTCCATGGAATTCACCAGGCCAGAATACTGGAGCTGGTAGCCCTTCCCTTCTCCAGGGGATCTCCCCAACCTAGGGATCAAATCTAGGTCTCCCTCATTGCAGGCAGATTCTTTACCAGCTGAGCCACCAGGGAAGCTCAAGGAGTGGATAGCCTATCCCTTCTCCAGAGGATCTTCCCAACCCAGGAATTGAACTGGGGTCTTCTGCATTGCAGGCAGATTCTTTACCAGCTGAGCTACCAGGGAAGCCCCCCTAATTTATGTCAAACACCCAACAACAGTTACATCCACTAAGGAGTGAGACTGTAGGATGAAAACTGCCAAGTGGAGAAGAGGGTAGCCCAAGGTATGCATTCAATAAGTATTTGGTGAATGAATAAACACTGACATTCCTGATCACGTATTCAGACATGCATTCATTACCGAGCATCTACTATGTACCCTAATATCAATCTCTCAAAAACACATATCCCAGGCTCTGAGAAGCATCAGACGGTCTGCACTGACAAGAGGTCATATAGGAAAAGACATGGAGAGAGACACAGCATCCTTCTTACGCAGACAATAACTACACTACAGTTTCCACTTTACAAAGCATCTCCATGTATATCCCCCGTTTTGATCTCATAATGCAAATTGTACATGTCACTACCATTCAGAGGCTCTATCAGTGACTGCTGATTATAGTCAGGATAAAATAGAAGCTACTTGGCAAGGCTTTTGCTCATTCACCCAAGAATGGTTTTGCCTACCATGTGCCAGACATTGTTGTAAGTACTGGGAATACAGGAGTGGACCAAAAATGGTCCCTGTCCCCATGGTGCTTACCCCCAGTGGCTGGCCACGTGCCTGAGGATGTGGCCTCTGCCCACCTCCCCATCCTCTTCCCCTAACCCCCTCCCTTCTCTCCAGCCACATGGGGCTATAGGGTGCTTTCTGAACATAATGGCTAAGAAAATGCTATTCTACACGTTCTCACCCATCATCTCCTCCATTCAGAACACTTTCCTCTCGTCTCCATCTGGCTACTTCCTTCTGGGCTCTCCAGTTCAGGCAGGGCCAGGTCTCACCCCTCGGGGAAGCTTTGCCCACCACCCTCACTGGATCTAGCAAACCACCCCCTGCAACCCCCTCAACACACGTCCATCCCGGCCCTGAGGAAGGGTTACATGTGGAGAAGTGAACTTGTGATTATGACTCTCCTGTAAATGCATTCATGCATGCTCAGTCCCTCAGCCATGTCTGTCTCTTTGTGACCTCATAGACTGTAGCCCAACAGGCTCCTCTGCCCATGGAGTTCTCCAGGCAAGAATACTGGAGTGGGTTGCCATTCCCTTCTCCAAGCGATCTTCCTGACCCAGGGATCAAACTCGGGTCTCCTGCATTGTATTATTTTTTTCCGTGGTGGACATCAGTCATTTGTGCTACCCATAATTTGTCCCCTCACTGATCTTCCCTGGGAATTCTTGTTCCCCCTCCCCCAGGAGTCCCAAGAGAGTCTGAGTCCAGAAAAAAACCTAAGGATGCAGGAGAGGAGTGCCTCTGCCTCAGAACTAAGCTATCCACAGAACCCCATTCCCTTGAGTGAGTGACTGAGTGCATTTGACAGAGAAGAGAGTCTGATCCAAGTTGGTACAACTGATGTGAAGTCCAGAAATTTTAGGGGACCCTTGTGGGGTGAAGAACTCAAATGGATCATCTTCAGAGTTGCTGGCAGCCAGCTGCTGACCACAGTGGCCTATTTGGGGAAGTAACAGAGCTCAGAGTCAGCTCCACGGCCTCCTTCTTAAGACCCAGGCTACTTATGCACAAAAAACAATTTAAGAACAGACTTATGGTCACGGGGCAGGGAAGGAAGGAGAAGGTGGGATATATGGAGAGAGTAACATGGAAGCATATGCACTAACATATGTAAAATAGATAGCCAATGGGAATTTGCTGTATAACTCAGGGAACTCAGACCGGGGCTCTGTAACAATTTAGAGGGGTGGGATGGGGAGGAAGGTTCAAGAGAAGGGGACATATGTATACCTATGGATGATTCATCTTGATGTTTGACAGAAAGCAACAAAATTCTGTAAAGCAATTATCCTTAATTAAAAGATAAATAAATTTATTTAAAAAGATAAAAAATTTTAATTTTAAAAAAGAAATAAAATTAAGGCTTGCACACACATGCACGCACACACACGCACGCGCACACACACACACGCTCACACAAAGCCAATGCATTTACCCCTCATTCTCTCTCCCCACAAGGAAGTTTGCAATGGGTTTCATATCCTGAAAAATTCACCCCATTATAGGAGTGAAGTAGCTATAACGTGTTATCTTATATAGTGTATTATATCCGATCCTTTGTACATGAATTCTTCAGGGACTTTTATATGACACCAGAAATAGAAGTTCCCAGAAGATAATTCCCCATTTCGTTTGCAAAAGCCTAACCTCATTGACATTTATCCAAAAAACTATTCTGCACTCCCCAAATTCAACCTAACTTTCCAATGGAGCTAAGCTGTATAAGCCATGATTCAGAAGTAAAAATGTCAGGTAGCCTTTAGAACAGAAATGTCTCTCCTGCTGCACGCACTTATTATATTTTTGCTCGACAGCGAGATTTGAATTCTGGAGATTAAGACTGAAGGAAAATTTTTAGATGCCTTGCAAATTAGTGAATTATATAATAAGCAACTAACAGAAACAGTGTCTATCTGCCTTATGTGAATGAGAAGGTAAAGGATTTAGAGATCGTTTCATATAGAATAAGTATGACTCATATTTTATTAATAACTCAAAGCTGATGAGAACAAAATTAATCAAAGGGAAGGATAATTCATCTTCTAGCCTGTTTTTACCTTATCCAGTAGGTCTTAAAGCACTTCCTGACCATTTCTCAAGGACAGAAACTTTGCTGTGAATATCACGTACACCTCCCTGCCTACACACACTTACACAGAGTACTGGACTGCAGTGGTTAACTGCCTGGTTTCTGAGCCAGGTAAACACTTAATCTTGTGTCTTGAGCAAGTAGCTGGTACCTCTACTCCTTGGTTTTGCCTTTTGTAAAACTTCCTAGGTTGTAAGAAGGACTAAATAAAATAATCAAAGTGAAATACTTAGTCTAGGGCATAATATAAACAATAAGAGCTAAAATTGCTTTCTGGGCACTATCTTAAGCTCTTTATAAATGTCAGGTCACTTAGTGTAAATAACAACCTGTCCTCTAGGAAGATGTTATACTACCCTCATTGTGCTAACAAAGGAACCAAGGTTCAAAAATCATGGTGCTACTAAGTGGCAAGGTTCAACTGCCACATAATGTAGTATAAGACATGACACGTGGTAACTGTAATTATGCTTGCTTTCAGTAGGATGCTTACCAGAAGATCTTTTAATTCAAGCTTTTCTCAATTTTGAAGGGTTCTAACCATCTAACTTGATTTGGGGTAAATTTTGACAGTGATGCAAGATACTTTAAAGTTAAGTCCATAGGACGGCATATTTAACATTTGTTGTTGTTTCTGTTTTAGTCACTAAGTCATGTCTGACTCTCTGTGATCCCATGGACTGTAGCCCACCATGCTTCTCTGTCCATGGGATTCTCCAGGCAAGAATACTGGAGTGGGTTGCCATTTCCTTCTCCATGAGATTGTCCCAAGCCAGGGCTCGAACCCACGTCTCCTACATTGGCAGGAGATTGGCAGATTCTTTATAATTGAGCCACTAGGGAAGCCCAACATAATTAACATTCCCAACTTTAATTATAACTTCAGCTTTCTTAGGTTCACATGGAAAGAACTAATGAAATTTCTGAACCGGAAGATGGGCAAAATATTTGTGTCTAGTTGAGGAACATGGTTAAAGAAAAATCTGAAAAATGGGACATTGTCTGAGTCTACTGCAAACTACATGCTGTAAGCTACCAGGTCACAGCAGCTGAACTTCCTCTTCTGTCAGATGAGGGGATTTGATTAAATCAGTGACTCTCAACTGTGCTATAAGTTACATATTAGCATTATCCAAGGAGCTTTCAAAAACTACCCAAGCCTGGGTGCCCCCAAAGATTCCAGTCTAACTGATCTGGGGTGAAGTCATGACATGAGGAGGTTTGAAAGCTCCCCAGAGATCCTGGTATTCAAACAAGGTTGAGAACCACGACATTACTTCATCTCTTGGCTGTCAAATCACACGGCTACATGGGCATCTAGAGATCACAGAGACCAAACAGACATACCTGAAGCAGAATCTTGTTGCCGTCATAGTCCTGTGTTTGCCACCGGGTGCGGCTGATGGGGACACAGGGATGGGGTAGAAGAGGCACTAACTGGCCAATCTCCTGGACCTTGAACTGCAACACTGAAGCCTCTTTGGGGTCCACCGATGTTCCGAGGGGCAGCTGCTTCAGGGAGAGCTGCAGGGCAAAGGTCTCAGTGGAGTAGAGCACGAAGAAACAGAAGTTGCTCTTTTGCAAGGTGGCTTCTCTCTGCAGGATCATTGCGTAGAGCCGGATGGCGTCTTCGTAGTTATCAAAACTGCAGTAGAGTGTCACTCTCAGGATCTCGGTGCCACAGTGCACCTGCCTCACACCCCAGATGGGCATCTGGCTGTCCAGGCTGTAGAATTCCTGATTGGCAAGAATGTAGGGGCAGGGTCTTCCCTGGGCGTTCTGAGTGGGGTAGCACTGCCATGGCCAATGCTGTAAGGAGTCCAGCACGTGGAATAGCCTCTCCTCACCTAGGTTCTCCTTCAAGAAAAGCAGAACAGACATCCCCGGGAAGCGTGACCGCTTGGAGTGGCACTTGTCATAGTATTTCACTGGACTGGCCCGCTCGGACACAAGAAAGAGACGGATATCTGGGCAAATGCAGTCTAGGAGCTGATCCAAGGTTTGCTGCAAAAGCAAGCCCTGCCCCGCGTTGGCCAGCAGGTGGACAGTCATGGCCGGGGGCTCCGGCATCTCATCCATCGTGGGTGCTGAGGATGACAAAGGATGCTGGCGAATCGGGCCCGCAGGTCCAGCTTCTGAAATGAATCGGAGGGGCGGGAGCTTCCTACACTCAGCCTTCAGCCCAACAGGAAAGCTTCAGGACTTCAGAGCCATGCTCTTACCCTGTATGCCTGGTTGCTGCTGGCCACACTGTAAACGAATCTCCACAGATTCGGGGACAACAGCCTCCATGCAACACACACCAGCAGCGGGGTCCATGTCATCCAGCCGGTGTATAATGTAACTGCGGGTACAGGGCTGTGTCAGGCGCTCCCTGGGTTTCTGTTTGACCTAAAAACCTATAATCCTGAGAAACACTCGAGTGGGTGGTTCTTACAGACACTCAGTAAAGGAAATGACCAGGCAAAAAGGAATAAGAGTCGGCTGTGAGAGGCTGATAGCAATCTGTTTAGTTGAAAAGACATCCATTTTCTGGACCCACAATGGGTTCTGGTTTCCTCCTTCCCTCCCTCCCTGTTTACAGTAGCTGCCAGGCCACCTGAACACAATGATTGCTTTAAAACAATCCTCCCAACTTGTCCCTTGGCCAGGAATTTTCCCCCTTTGTCTTTTTATTTTCTTCTTGAACAATGGATGCCTGGGCTTTGAAGAGAAGTTATTATATCCAAATAATTTTAACTGTTCACTGAAAATGATTCTCTCTGCTGCTAAGTATATTCAAAAGATATTTACTCAAGCCCATTCTTTAGAAAGAATGAGAGCTTTCTAAGGTCAATAATAATCCTTGTTCACTCTGTTGAGGATTTACTACATACCGGTCATAAACTGTTTTAGAACTTTACGTAAATCGGTTTAATCCTCCAGCAAACCTACGAAGAGACCATTGTCCCCAAATTACTGAAAAGGAAACTAAGGCACAGAAAAGTCACGTAACTTGCTCAAGGTGTCAGAGCTAAAAGTGGCTGAGGGAACATTTGAATCCAGGAACTGAGTGAGTGGCCCCCCTGTGAGCCAGGGAGAAGGTACCTCTCTGGGACCCAGATGTCCCAGACTGGACTTTCTCCCTGAATATAAGGAAAGGCTGCCCAAGCAAGTTCTCATTGCTGTTGAATCTCAAAATGAATAATCCTCAATAAGAACATCCAAGCTCTAAATATATAAACTTCCCTGATGGCTCAGATGGTAAAGAATCTGCAATGTAGGAGACCTGGGTTCGATTCCTGGGTTGGGAAGATCCCTTGGAGGAGGGCATGGCTAATACTCAATAACACCCAAGCTCTAAACATAACACCTACCCTAATGTGTTCTAAATATCCATTTAAAAATCATTTGGAATTCTGATAGCTGTGCTACTAAAAATGTGGACAAGCACATTTTTCTAACTGTAATTTTTTTAATGAGAAATTTATTAACACTTTTAGTGCAATTCAGGAGACCCCAGTTCAATTCCTGGGTTGGGAAGATCTGCTGGAGAAGGGATAGGCTACCCACTCCAGTATTCTCAGGCTTCCCTTTTGGCTCAGTTGGTAAAGAATCTGTCTGCAATGTGGGAGACCTGGGTTTGATCCCTGGGTTGGGAAGATCCCCTGGAGAAGGAAAAAGGTACCCACTCCAGTATTCTGGCCTGGAGAATTCCATAGACTGTATAGTCCATGGGGTCCAAAGAGTCGGACATGACTGAGCAAATTTCATACTCACATAACGGAACATCATGTGACTTGATAAATCACAAGTTAAAAAGCACTTCTGTGGTGAAAAACAAAACACAATAAAGTTAAGGTATAACTTACTCTAGCTTCATTTTATATATGTTGATTGCTTTAACAGTACAAGAACCAAATTTAACATCACGTATTGTTATCTGTAGGGCTTCCCTGATGGCTCAGGTGGTAAAGCGTCTGCCTGCAACTCGGGAGACCTGGCTTTGATTCCTGGGTTGAGAAGGTCCCCTGGAGAAGGAAGCGGCAACTCACTCCAGTTTTCTTGCCTGGGAAATCCCATGGATGGAGGAGCCTGGTAGGCTACAGTCCTTGGGGTCACAAAGAGTTCTGTCTTGGGTAGCCCTACATGGCATGGCTCATAGTTTCAATGAGTTAGACAAGGCTGTGATCCCTGTGATCAGATTGGTTAGATTTCTGTGATTGTGGTTTTCAGTCTGTCTGCCCTGATAGGAGAAACTGACTGAAGGGGAAACTGGGTCTTGTTCTGATAGGAAGGGCCATACTCAGTAAATCTTTAATCCAATTTTCTGTTAATGGGTGGAGCTGTGTTCCCTCCCTGCTACTTATCTGGGGCAGAATAACTTCAGATATAAGATCATGGCATCTGGTCCCATCACTTCATGGAAAATAGATGGGGAAACAGTGGAAACAGTGACAGACTTTATTTTGGGGGGCTCCAAAATCACTGCAGATGGTGACTGCAGCCATGAAATTAAAAGACGCTTACTCCTTGGAGAAAAGTTATGACCAACCTAGATAGCATATTAAAAAGCAGAGATATTACTTTGCCAACAAAGGTCCGTCTAGTCAAGGCTATGGTTTTTCCAGTAGTCATGTATGGATGTGAGAGTTGGACCATAAAGAAAGCTGAGCGCCAAAGAATTGATACTTTTGAACTGTGGTGTTGGAAAAGACTCTTGAGAGTCCCTTGGATTGCAAGGAGATCCAACCAGTCCATCCTAAAGGAAATCAGCCCTGGGTGTTCATTGGAAGGACTGATGGCTGAAGCTGAAACTCCAGTACTTTGTCCACCTGATGAGAAGAACTAACTCATTTGAAAAGACTCTGATTCTGGGAAAGATTGACAGTGGGAGGAGAAGGGAACGACGGAGGATGAGATGTTTGGATGGCATCACTGACTCAATGGACATGAGTTTGAGTAAACTGCGGGAGTTGGTGATGGACAGGGAGGCCTAGCGTGCTGCAGTCCATGGGGTCGCAAAGAGTCGGACATGACAGCAACTGAAGTGAACTGAACTGATTGTTATCTGTGGGCTTCCCTGGTAGCTCAGATGGTAAAGAATCTGCCTGCAGTGCAGGAGACCTGGGTTCGATCCCTGGGTTGGGAAGATACCCTGGGGGAGAGCATGGCAACCCACTCCAGTATTCTTGCCTGGAAAATCCCCAGGGACAGAGGAACCTGGCGGTGGCGGACTACAATCCGTGGGGTCAAAAAGAGTTGGACACGACTGAGCAACTAAGCACGGCACTGTTATCTGCAGAAGGGAATCATTTCTATTCAGTTTTTTTCCTTTTTTAAGTTTTGTGTATGTATTTATTTTTGGCTGCACTGGGTCTTCCTTCCTCTAGTCGTGGTGAGCAGGAACTACTCTCTAGTTGCGGTGTGTGGGCTTCTCACTGCGGTGGCTTCTCTTGTTTCAGAGCATGGGTTCTAGGGTGCATGGTTCTCAGTAGCTGCGCCACGTTTGCTCAGCAGTTGTGGTGCATGGGTTTAGTTATTCTGTGACACATGGAATTCTCCCAGACCAGGGACAAACCCATGTCCCTGCATTGGCAGGGCTCTCCACCACTGAGCCACCAGGGAAGCCCCTCAGCTTTCCTTCCTAAATCTAACCTATACTTCTAATCATTTGAGTTTTGTAAATCCTATACATTTTGCAATGGAAAAATCTATAAATACAGTTTATTACGGATACATTGATTTTTAATTACCATCTGTGATTCAGTAATTGAATTCATTTTGCTCCAACTTTCCAAAAATCATTAGACTTTTTAAAGGCATTATAGTTCTGAAGCTTTAAAAAAAAAAAAAAACTCTTAATTTAGATTCCACACTGGCATGTGAAGACAGTAACTTTCTCATTCCTCAGTACAATTACCCTTTCCTTTCTGCAGTCCTTCACTCACAGAGCTGATGCAGGCATTCAAGACTTTAGACAGTTTTTGGAAAAGTGTTTGCCATTCTACAAATAACTCTAAAGATTCAAGAAGAAAAATTATACCCCTGAGACAAAGATATTAACTCACAACATTTTGTAGAAGGCAAGTGTTTAAGCCCTTATATAGAAAAGGTTTTCCTCCTTGATGTTGTTTTAATCTTCCATCTAGCGTTAAAACATTATTTTTTCCTCATGAGGTTGTCATATCTGTCAGGAATAAAAAGATTTCTTTAATTTAATGGCTGCCTAACTGCCAAGAAACAGGTGGATGGGGGAGGGGGCCACCAACCTCCTTTCTGACTGGCTGCCTCTGTGGTTATTATTTCTCCAAGAACAACCTAAAATATTGACGCCTTCCCATCCCTCATGCCCAGTAATAGCCTCCATTCCTCATAGCCCCCTCCACTCATCACAGTGGCCAGATTCAGCTGGGCTCCACGGTACTCTTCATTTGTGCACACTGCCTCTGTTGAAAGCACAGGTGGAAATATTAGGGGAAGTCATCAGCTTTGCCTCCCAGTACCTGGACAGCTGACACTCTATTCACTACGTTTTTTCCCCTGAAACTTGGGAAAGATGCCCAGGTATCTGTCAATCACCAGCTTCTGGACGGCAGCCAGCTGGTCAACTCTTCACAACAAAGTGGAGAAGCTGGTGACAGGCACTGCCAGGAACTCTAAGAAATCAGCTAGTTAGGAGGGTTTGTTGGAACCCACGGACGGCCTCTGAGATTTGTCCCTACGGCAAATCTCGTAAATACACCAGGAGACATTCAAATCCTGAAATCCCACCCGCATCCCAAGAAAACTTTGAGCTTCTTTCTCTCTTTATAAGTGAAAGTGAAGTCATTCAGTCATGTCCGACTCTTTGTGACCCAGTGGTCTGTAGCCCACCATGCTCCTCTGTCCATGGGATTTTCCAGGCAAAAGTACTGGAGTGGGTTGCCATTTCCTTCTCCAGAGGATCTTCCTGACCCAGGGATTGAACCCAGGTCTCCCGCATTGTAAGCAAGACGCTTTACTGTCTGAGCCACCAGGGAAGACATATTATAAAGTTTGTCTATTTATCCCACATGTTGACAGTCAGCCACTTGCCCACAACAGAGAACAGATAATCACCAAGTCTTGCTTTGGAAAAGCAACTTCAATTATTGTCATCAGGGATCAAGGTCACTGCAGGATGCATGGAAACTCCTACGAGGGACACCAACCTAGACAAGAGGGACAAGGAAGCCCAAGGAAGAGGAGATGCTGGCAGGGGACCGCCCCCCCTTCCATCTTTCTCCACATGTATCCAGAGAGATACCGAGCATCTTGACTTTGATCACTCTGAGTGGCATTAACTTGAAGCCCATCTGGAGCAAGCTGTGGGCTGGCCATGGACCTCAGTGTGCCTGAACATTACAATCATCTGGGTGCTTTTCAAGAGATTTTGCCCAAGCCCAGTTGCAAGCCAATTCTATCAGAACCTGCCTGATCTCATTAACCTGCATTATGATATTACCCTCTGAATATCTCTAAAATCTGCCCACTTCTCCCCATTTTTATCATCACATATGGGACTGTATTATATACCCTGAAGCAATCCCCTACAGGTACATTCTAGCCTCTTCTAACCTGTTCTTCATGCTGCAACAAAGAGGGCATTTTTGAAACACACGTCACTAAACACATCATGTCCCTTGCTTAAAATCCTTCAGTGCCATCCCTGTTTTGTTTTGATCTTTTAGGAAAAAAGATCAAAACAGTAACTCCACAGGGGAGACATCATTGTGACAGACATCAGGGAAATCAAGTGACTGAGGTTAACAATACCAGTAATAAGACAAACAACTTCTATGGAAGTCTTGCCAGAAGTTCATAACCTTGGTCAAACCCTGAGAAAACATCAGACAAGCTGACACTGAGAGACATTCTACTTAATAAATGATGAGTGCTCTTCAAAAGTCTGAAGGTTATGAAGAATAAAATTGGAAATGTTACAGATTGGAGGAGACGAAGGAGACACAGCAAACGAATGGGATGTGGATTCTGGATTGGATCCTGGAATAGAGAGAGATAATGGGGGAAATGAGTGAAATTGGAATAAGTGCTTAGTTTAGTTAGGAATATCATACCAATGTTTTTTTCCTGGTTTTGGTAACCATACATACTCATGAAAGTTGTTAATCTTAGGAGGACTTAGGAGAAGCATAGATGGAATTCTCTGTACTACTTTTTCAGTTTTTCTATAGGTTGAAAATGATTTCAAAACAAAAAGTTAAGAAGAAAATCTTTAAAAAAAAAAAAAAGAGAAGATACTATTTGAAGTCCCAGAAGGTGGGAAGAAAAGGAGCCAGGCAGGTGAGGAGACTGGGTGTGGGGAAGAAGGAGGAATTCCAGGAAGAGGAAACTGCTGGGGACAAGCTATATACACCTGCAGAAGAGCAAGGAGCCTGTGATACATGGACTGAACTCAAGGTGGCTGCCGGGTGGGAACACAGATAGGGGTAAGAAGCTGGAAAGGCAGCCAGGCTTCAAAAGTCATCATAAAGACTTTGGAATTTCTTCTACTGGGAGCAGAACCACAGAAAGTTTCAAGCTGAGAACTGGCTTGAAAAGGAAATCATGTTTTAAGGAAGACCTGGATAGGAGTGAGATATGGAAAGTCAAAGTGAATGGACAGGCTTATTGGATGTGGGTAGAAAGTTGCAGTGACGGGACCAAGGGACCTCCCAGTGTGGTATTTACAGTTGAGGCTGTAAATACCACAAGGCCATCAAAGAGGGATGGTTGGAGAAAGGCAGCAGCTGGGAGTTAAGTTGAGGGGTGCGTTCCGGACAATGAGTGTAGATGCTTGTGGGTCACCCAAGTTGAGATGTCTGGTGGCCATTTAACATGGAATCTAGAGGGGAGCCACAGATCAGAGAAGGTGGGTGGGGAACCATTGATTTCTGGGCAACTGTGGGAATTCACATGATGATGTAGGTGGAGAATCTACAACGAGAACAGGCAAGGCAACAAGCAGACGGGACCCTGGAACAGAATAAGGGACATGGGGCATGTGAGTGGCACCCAGAGAGAACTGAAGAGTGGCCTCACTGTACAAAACCTGCGTGGGTGTTTGTGTCTTGGGTTGTGAGGGTTTCAGGAGATAGTGTTGGCCGGAAAGTCCACAAGACTCAGTATTACAGAATAACACTTGTGACTCAGTCTACCTCCTCAATGGAGCAAACTCAAAGAAAGCACTGAGCAGACTTTGAGTCATTCAAGCCTCTTTTCCTCGCTCCCCAGACAACCTGAACTCTGACTCTTTGTCTGATACTCATTTGCTAGCCAGGAGCTAGAAATTCAGAACTTGAGGTGGGAGCTGGAGAAAAGGTGCTGGGATGGGATTGTGGTGTGCTCACTTTTAAACCCTTGACAGCAGCCTACAACCCTGTATCTGCAGAGCAGGCACAAGATAGAAGGAATCTGCAGGGAAGAAGGAATCTTGGCATCTTCTAAAATATAAGAGCTGTGGGGAAGTGAAAGGGCTTTCCCAGCCTCACGTAGCTGGTTAGTGGCAGAGCCTGGGTTTCTGGTTTTTGAAACATGCTTCCCCACCACTCCCAAGGAAAGCCATGCACAGCAGCTGCATATATACAGTCAGGTGAGAGCCATTCAAGTTCAAGACTCATGTCAGCACATAAAAGGAAAAAGGAAGGTATGAGGGTTGGGCATTATACACACTGGGTCCCATGCCCTGGACACCTCTGGTTCACGTGTTTCTCCATCCTTAGCATTCCTGCTCCGATACTCTTTATATACTCAGCATTCACCACCCCAGACCTTCTCCTAAACACACACACACACACACACACACACACACACACATCCTGTACCCTGTGGTCAGAACTTCTGGCTTCTCTAGGAGTTAGAACCAGTGGCAGGCAGATAATGGAAACCTCTACGATTCCCACCCCACTCTGGGCTCCTCCAGGCAGAGAAGGGGAGGGAAAAAGTGGCCGTGGCAAGCTTCTTCTCCAGGCTGGCGTGGCTCTTAGCTGACGCTTCTCTCCTGGCTCCCCAGAGGATCACCCCTGCCCAACCCCAAACAATGCTATCAGGCTTCCTATTAAATTGCCATCTGTTTCCCCTTTCCCAGGACAATGCAGTCCAGTCACAGAGCCTGTGAGCAGATACCCAGCGTTTTCACAGGTGCGACAAAGAAGGTGCATTTCCTCCATCAACTTTGTGGTAGTCTTCTGCTCTGACATCATTTCTAAGGCTCTGACCAGTTATTGTTCCTGACTGAACCCCTCAGTAGCTGTTGTTGACTGAGCTAAAATCGTACAACATAAAAGTTGTGAGTTAGATTTCATCCAAGATCTTACTGAGGACGACAGCCCGGAAGACAGCCTCTCAAATAGCTTTGAGGAGCTACTAAAAAGAGGTGAGGCAGGAGCCAGATATACATGAACCTTTTTCCTGGGAAAAACATGTAGTCAAGCCTAATAAGATTACTGCCAGTCACAAAAAACAGACATCTCAAGTTTTTTATTTTAGTGCTTTTCTACGTTCTGGAAGATGAAAGAATCTGGGGTCTTTGCAAATTTTCCATAGACATGCATCTTAACTACCTAGGGGCCAGTATATCCAAAGCACAGGATGCTTCCTGTTTTTCTCCATCTTGAATTCCCCTCAGGGTGCAATGCCTGAAGTGCCTAAAGGCTTGACCCTTGTAGAACTGGAATGGTAGGCAACATTTTTTCTCTGCACTGTGTAAGAAGGAGAGGAGAAGGAAACAAGCTATGAGCCAGGGATGCGAGCCACTCTACTGAGCTCTGCTGCCCACACAGCGAGGACCTGGAATTTCTAATCCTTCAGGTTTGGTTTCATCATTCATTAAAGATAAAAAGTAGCAATAATAATAATTGGTCTGCCTTGGGCTTCCCTGATGACTCAGTGGTAAAGAAACCGCCTGCCAATACAGGAGACACAGACTCGATCCCTGGTCCAGGAAGATCCCATATGTAGCAGAGCAACTAAGCCCCTGAGCCACAGCTACGGAGCCTGTTCTCTAGAGCTTGGGAGCAGTAGCTACAAAAGCCTGAGCACCCTACAGCCCCATGCTCCGCAACAAGAGAAGCCACCGCAGCGAGAAGCCCACAAACTACAGCTAGAGAGTAGGCTCTACTCACCACAAGTAGAGCAAGGCTGCACACAGCAACAAAGGCTCAGAACAGCCAAAAATAAATTAAATAAATAAATAAAAATAAAATTATTAATAATAATAATTGACCCGCCTCTCTACATGGAGTGAATCAAATAAACTAAAATACCCTAGCGGGCCACCCAAGCTCTCAAGTGTTCTGCTAGTGTAGTCATCGCTTTATGAAAGATTTTTATGTTTAATATGGGTTTTAACTCCCCAAATAATATCCAGTAAATGGGTACTACTGGGTATCACAAATGGGTATCTAGCAAAAGGAATGATGGATAAATTAGTGTACACTACTTTCACGGAATACTATGCAACTGTAAGAAACAATGAGGAGACTTGGGAGAAGCAAACTGACACCACCCAGTAAGGCTGAAGAGCTCCATACCCTACACTCAGCATTTCCCCTCCCAAGTATAGACTCTGGAGAAATTCTCTCACATACACACGAAAGAAGGGAAATTCAAGAATGTTTTATAACTGCATTGATTGAAACACTAAAAAAAGGAGTAGGGGGAGAGGGAACCATCAGAATGCACCAAAAGAAGAATAGATAACTATTTATATCACATTCTTGCATTAGAATCAAGGGAAATGAATGAGCCTGAACTACCCACTTCAGTCTGAATGAATTTCATAAACATAAATTTGAGTGAAAAAAGCAAGTTTCAGAAAATACATATAGAATGATACCATTGTTTTAAAATTTGGAAACATGCAAGAACTCTCGCATGGTGGTGGGTATAAACCTAGGTAGCCAAAGAATGGGCCTCCCTGGTGGCTCAGATGGTAAAGAACTTGCCTGCAACATGAGAGAACCAGGTTTGATCCCTGGGTCCGGAAGATCCTCTGGAGAAGGGAATGGCAACCCACTCCAGTACTCTTGTCTGGAGAATCCTATGGACAAAGGATCCTGGTGGGTTACAGTCCATGGGGTCACAAAGAGTCAGACATGACTGAGCAGTTTTCAACTTCTGGGCAAAGAATAAAGAAATTCATGGGGACAAGAAGCACTAAATTCAAGATGTTGCAGGGGGATATGATCAATGTATTGATCATCTTTATTTATCAAGCTGGGTGGTGGGTACAGGTGTGCTCATTATATTGTTTCTAGACCTTTCTAAAGTATTTCATTATCATTTTAATGGGGGAGACATATTACATACCAACCTCAGGACTTCCCTGGTGGCCCAGTGGCTAAGACTTCATCTTCCAATGCAGGGATGCAAGTTTGATCCCTGGTCAGGAAACTAAGATCCCACATGTCTCAAGGCCAAAAAAACAAAACATAAAATGAAGCAATACTGTAACAGATTCAATAAAGACTTTAAAAATGGCCCATATAAAAAAAAATATTCCTATGTATCAACCTAGAAAGATAGCCCCAGTATAGTATTAAATGAAATGAAAGCCTTTGTATACCTCATAAGATTCTGATTTCATATATATGTATGTATGTGTATTATTGATAAATACAGGAGGGAAGTCTAAAGGATATAAACCAAGTCTGAATAAGAGTGACAATAGAGGATACTTCAGAGAGATGGGATTACAAGATAAAAGAATATTTCTTTTCTTTGTTTCTTCATGTATTTCTATGTTACTTATATTTATTACAAATACCATGTATTATTTTTAGAATTCAATAATAATATGTGCACAAATTCAAGTAATATATGAACATCAGTCTTCTAATCCATTCTTTCAACAAATGTTTCTAAGTACCTATCATGTAATTCAGGCACAGGGTTAGATGCTGAGGACACCATAACTAACAAAAATTAATGCTGCCTTAGTCTTCATGGAGTTTATATTTCAATGGCAGAGACAAATATTGGTCAAATCATCACTCAGTGAAATGTAAAGTGGTACCCATGTTACATTACAGACAGCAGGGTAGAATATTTGCCCTGTTCAGGAAGTCAAACAGGCCATCTCAGAATAAGGAAGCTGTGATCTTGAAAAGAAGCAGAATTTACCTGGGAGAAGCGGGAAGGACCTTCTAAGACAAGGACCAGCACATGCAAAGGCCCTGTGGTATGCAGGGCCATGGTGGAATGAAGGGTTTGTTCATGTAGCTGCTGGTGCCATGTGCTAAGACAGGAAATTCTGCAGGAAGAGCAGGTTTAGCTGGATGTGGCCAGGAAGTTTTCATATATGAGTTTCAGAAGATGTCATATGATACAGAATGTTATTAGCAACCCAGGAAAGAAGAAAGTCCTGACAGTATCAGACAAATAATAATAACGCTAATACTTACTGAATATTTACTGTGTGCCAGGCACTGTTCTAAATATTGGATCTATTAACTAACTTAAACATCACACCAACTTTATGAGGTAGGTACTATGCTTATTTCCATTTTATAGATGAGAACATCGAGAAACAGATGGAAAAACATAAAAGCACAGAAGTTTTGGTCATATGATACCTGAATATGTAAAGGCAAAATAACTTTTAATTATTTGATGTTTTCATTTTCTGTTACAATAGTAATAATTTTACAGAAAATCTGAGGTTCTCCAAACTGGGGACTATGTACTGAAACCTGAGCATTTCAAAAACGTTTGCTACAGAAAGTTGTTCACTGTTAGCTGAATATATGTGGCAAATTTTCCACACAATGCACTTGATTTCTGTTCCCCTAGTGGAAAAATGTTAGCTATTTGTCAATAATTTGGGTTACAGGTAAACTATAATTAATAAGCTATAGCAATATTTTCTTACTAGAAGCTTAAGAAACAATCCCAAAGAAATAAAACAAAACAATGACAAAAAATCCTGCCAGCCTTTGCAAAAGGGATCATAAGCGTTATGAACTCTCATCTGTGTGTTAGACAGGTACACAGCCAACTTAAGTACTTGCATTCATGAAGTGACACATCTATGAATTAGTAAGGATGACGCCAGCTGACTGGGAACCATAAACAATTGTTAAACATTTTCCTAACATATAACGTGCAGCTTTTAAAATATTCTAGAAAGAGGGATATAATAGAACACCACACCTCAAATTCTGCCACAGACGATGCTCCATCAAAAAGTCTGACCTTAATTACCATGTAGATTACAAATAGAGATGGATATTCTCAGGGCAAGAAACACCGCTTCCCATGCCAACATTTAAACCGTGAAAGCTCCCTCACTCAGCACAAAGCCGACAAGTCAATCAGACCGAAACCAGCAAGCCTGGGCTGGTTGGTCGGCCCCGCAGGGCTTGGGGCTTTGCTCTGCTCCGTCAGCTGTTCTTCCACTCCCAATGGGCCTCAATTCCCACTTTATATTTATATCCCAGCTGCTGCCAAAGGCCACGGCTGTGCCAACCACACAGCAAAAATAGAAGAGATGGGGAAATAACCGTACACATTAATAACCGATGGGTTTTTAAACCACGAAGCAGGAATTTGGGTCTATTCAACTTCACAAAAGAACTTTTATGAGAGACTGATTGAAGTTGCAGTTTCTATGGCTACCTGATACAAATATCATGTGGCTGGATTTTTCTCCCAATATGAATCATTCTGAAAAGGTTTCTAAATGTGTCTGTGGTATCTATTCTGTAGCATAACGCAGGAGAAAAATGAGAACAGATCTTGAATCACACACAATCTAAGTATAAACAATAATACTGCTCAAATACACAATTTAAAAGGCTGAGTTGCAACACAGGGAAGAAAACTGGTCTGAGGATGGGGAAGACCTGGTTTGGAATCGTTGCTCTTTTATGCTCAGAATTAAGTTTCTTTGCTCCTTCCCCCGGAGAAGGCAATGGCACCCCACTCCAGTACTCTTGCCTGGAAAATCCCATGGATGGAGGAGCCTGCTGGGCTGCAGTACATGGGGTCGCTAGGAGTTGGACACATGACTGAGCGACTTCCCTTTCACTTTTCACTTTCATGCATTGGAGAAGGAAATGGCAACCCACTCCAGTGTTCTTGCCTGGAGAATCGCAGGGACGGGGGAGCCACCCCACAGACAGTCAGACACGACTGAAACGACTTAGCAGCAGCAGCAGCAGCAGCTCCTTCCCCAAATGGGCTGGCTCTACCCTTGGTCGCTGTGGGGATTAGTGAGGAAAAGAACCTACGTGTGCGCTAGCGCAGGGTTGATTTTTTTTTTTTTAGCTCAGACACTGTGTATGCTGCATTTTCAGCTGGTACTCTTCAGTCCCAGCTTGTTTGCTTGGTCCACATATTTTTTAGTGTAATCAATTCTAGGCAACCCTCTGATAACCCACATTTTAACATAAATATATTTAGGTTCACTGGTTTCAATTAAAAAGATGAGTAGTTACCATATGTGGGAAACTTACTGTGGGTAAAACTAGACAAGAAATTACCTGTTTAGCAAAGTCATACTTGAAGGGTAAAAACTAGGACATCTTGACTCATGGCTCCCAAACCATTACAGAGGCTTCCAACACATTCAGAGGCAAGCGCCTGTTGGAAGAGGTTATTTATGGGAGGAGGCGAGAGACACTATGGGAAAATTAAAGTTACTATTAACGTCGTGAGGTCATCAAGCTCAACAGCTAGATGGGAGCTTAGAAGTCTAGTTGGATCCCCTGACTTTTTTTTCTTAATTTACTTAATTGGCCGCATCGGGTCTTAGCTGCGGCACATGGAAGCTAGAGCGCATGCTCAGCAGTTGTGGCATCCCGGCTTAATTGCCTCGAGGCATGTGAGTCTCATTTCCCCGGCCAGGTATCGAACCGGAATCCCCTGTGCGGAAAGGCAGATTCTTAACCACTAGACCACCACGGAAGTCCCTCCTGATTTTTTAGATTGAGAATATAAGGCTAAGGAAAATGGGTGGATTGCCTCGGGTCTCCCAGTTTAATATGGTTTAACTGGAACTAGAACACAAGCCAATGCATGCACTTTGGTCCACGGGTGCAAGAAAGGATAACCTCTAACCTTAACTGGCAAAACAGTGAGTACCATTTAATAAATACTTCCTAAATAGGAGTCCTATTTTTTTTTTTAAGTGGCAATTTCCCTTCATTGCAAATAAAGCAGGGATCCTCAACCCGCAGGCCGTGCACCAGTACCAGTTCTCAGCTAGTTAGGAAGCAGGCCGCACAGCAAGAGGTGAGTGGCGGGTGAGCCAAGCTTCATCTGCCTCTCCGCATCGCTCTTCTTTTCATCCGCCTGACACCAGCTTCCCACCCTCCTAGAAAGATAGGAAAGATAGCCCTAAATCGCATCGGACTCTTGCGATCCCATGCACTGTAGCCTGCCAGGCTCCTCTGTCCATGGGATTCTCCAGGCAAGAATACTGGAGTGGGTTGCCATTTCCTTCTCCAGGGCAACTTCCCAACATTGAACCCAGGTCTCACGCACTGCTTTCTTATCTCTCCATACTATTCTTTGGATTTCTGCATTCAAATGGGTTTATCTTTGCTTTTCTCCTTTCCCTTTCACTTCCCTTCTTCTCTCAGCTATTTGTAAGGCCTCCTCAGAAAACCATTTTGGCTTTTTGCATTTCTTTCTCTTGGGGATGGTCTTGATCACTGCATCCTGTACAATATCATGAACCTTTGTTCGTAGTTCTTCATGCACTCTGTCTATCAGATCTATCTCTTGAGTCTATTTCTCACTTTCACTGTATAATCATAAGGGGTTTGATGTAGGTCATACCTAAATGGTCTGGTGGTTTTCCTTAATTTATTCAATTTAAGTCTGAATTTGGCAATAAGGAGTTCATGATCTGAGCCACAGTCAGCTCCTGGTCTCATTTTTGCTGACTGTATAGAGCTTCTCCATCTTTGGATACAAAGAATATAATCAATCTGATTTCAGTATTGACCATCTGGTGACGTCCATGTGTAGAGTCTTCTCTTGTGTTGTTGGAAGAGGGTGTGTGCTATGACCAGTGTGTTCGCTTGGCAAAACTCTGTTAGTCTTTGACCTGCTTCCTTTTGTACTCCAAAGCCAAATTTGCCTGTTACTCCAGGTATCTCTTGACTTCCTACTTTTACATTCCAGTCCCCTATAATGAAAAGGACATCTTTTTTGGGTGTTAGTTCTAGAAGGTTTTGTAGGTCTTCATAGAATGGTTCAACTTCAGCTTCTTCAGCATTACTGGTTGGGGCTTGGATTACTGTGATATTGAATGGTTTGCCTTGGAAACGAACAGAGATCATTCTGTCATTTTTGAGATTGTATCCAAGTACTGCATTTCAGACTTTTTTGTTGACTGTGATGGCTATGCCATTTCTTCTAAGGGATTCTTGCCCACAGTAGTAGATATAAGGGTCATCTGAGTTAAATTTACCCATTCCAGTCCATTTTAGTTCGCTGATTCCTAGAATATTGATGTTCACTCTTGGCCATCTCCTGTTTGATCACTTTCAATTTGCTTTCATGGACCTAACATTCCAGGTTCCCATGCAATATTGCTCTTTACAGCATCAGATTTTACTTCCATCACCAGTCACATCCACAACTGGGTGTTGTTTTTGCTTTGGCTCTGTCTCTTCATTCTTTCTGGAGTTATTTCTCCACTGATCTCCAGTAGTGTATTGGGCACCTACCGACCTGGGGAGTTCATCTTTCAGTATCCTATCTTTCTGCCTTTTCACACTGTTCATGGGGCTTCTCAAGGCAAGGATACTGAAGTGGTTTGCCATTCCCTTCTCCAGTGAACCACGTTTTGTCAGAACTCTCCACCATGATCCATCCAGCTTGGGTGGCCCTGCATGGCATGGCTCATAGTTTCATTGAGTTAGACAAGGCTGTGGTCCATGTGATCAGTTTGGTTAGTTTTCTGTGATTGTGGTTTTCAGTCTGCCTGCCCTCTGATGGATAAGGATAAGAGGCTTATGGAAGCTCTTATCTTTCCGAAGAACAGCAAGGAGAGATAAGAAAGCCTTCCTCAGTGATCAACGCAAAGAAATAGAGGAAAACAATAGAATGGGAAAGTCTAGAGATCTCTTAAAAAAAAAAATTAGAGATACAAAGAGAACATTTCATGCAAAGATGGGCACAATAAAGGACAGAAATGGTATGGACCTAACAGAAGCAGAAGATATTAAGAAGAGGTGGCAAGAATACACAGAAGAACTATACAAAAAAGATCTTCATGACCCAGGTAACCACGATGGTGTGATCACTCACCCAGAGCCAGACATCCTGGAATGCGAAGTCGAGTGGGCCTTAGGAAGCATCACTATGAACAAAGCTAGTGGAGGTGATGGAATTCCAGTTGAGCTATTTCAAATCCTAAAAGATGATGCTGTTAAAGTGCTGCACTTAATGTGCCAGCAAATTTGGAAAACTCAGCAGTGGCCACAGGACTGGAAAAGGTCAGTTTTCATTCCAATCCCAAAGAAAGGCAATGCCAAGGAATGTTCAAACTACTGCACAATTGTACTAATCTCACACATCTAATTACTTTAG